>NC_137329.1:61434714-61929084 GCF_965287045.1 Carcharhinus amblyrhynchos
TTGGTCCTTCAAGAATATCTGCATGAATACTGGGACCATCATAAATTGTTAAATGATCACCAATGCAAGCTGCAAATTCTTGTATCCGAAGTGTAGAAAATTCCAAGAGAATCTATGAAAAAGATGAGATCACAAAATCAAATCTAATAATTTCCACTAAAAATCATAATTACAAATAATGGCACATTTCACAGAAGCATAAAAGTCTTTTGTTCAACATATGAAACAAAAGTGATGGCAGTGATCTTACGACATCATCCTGCCCATTTTTCAGCATGAGCGAGTCAAAAACAGGAATCATGCCCATTTTCGTGCCTATTTCCATTGCACTGAAACAAAATTCCGGGCACAATATGGAGCTCACCCAAAACATGTGAGATGCTAATTAGCATGCGTCTCAATGTAATTAACTTGGTTTACTCACAATCTTTCCCACCTCACTTACCTTAACGACCTCACTGATGGCATCCTTCCATTGGAGGTTAAAACATCTGCTCTATAAAGGACTACTGCATGCGCAGCAGTATCGAGAGTAAGGGAGGAGGTAGGTTGTTCCAATAACGGGGCTCCATATTGTGGGAAGGAGGGGGGAAGAGGGGAGGAGGGGAGGGAGGAGGGGGAGGGGAGGGGAGTGGAGAGGGGGAGGGGAGGGAGGAGGGGAGGGAGGAGGGGGGAGTGGGAGGAGGAGGGGGGAGGGGGAGGGAGAGGGAGGGGGAGGGGGGAGGTGGGAGGAGAAGGAGGGGAGGGAAGGGGAGGAGGGAGGAGGGATGAGGAGAAGAGAAGGGGGGAGGAGGTGGGGGGAGGGGGAGGTGGGGGAGGGGGGAGGAGGTGGGGGAGGGGGGAGGGGGAGGTGGGGGGAAGGGGGAAGGTGGGGGAAGGTGGGGGGAGGGGGTGGGGGGAAGGGGGGAAGGTGGGGGGAGGGGGAAGGGGGAAGGTGGGGGGAAGGGGGAAGGTGGGGGGAGGGGGTGGGGGAAGGGGGAAGGTGGGGGAGGGGGGGGGGGGGGAAGGGGGAAGGTGGGGGGAGGGGGTGGGGGAAGGGGGAAGGTGGGGGGAGGGGGTGGGGGAAGGGGGAAGGTGGGGGGAGGGGGTGGGGGAAGGGGGGAGGGGGAGGTGGGGGGGGAGGGGAGGGAGGGGGGAGGAGTGAAAGGAGGGGGGAGGGGGGAGGAGAGGAGGAGGGGGGAGGAGGGGGGAGGGGGAGGAGGGAGGAGGGGGAGGAGGGAGGGGAGGCGGGAGAGGGGAGGGGAGGCGGGAGGGGGGACAGGGGAGGGGGACAGGGAGGGGGAGGGGGGGGGACAGGGGACGGGGAGGGGGAGGGGGGGAGGGAGGGCGGGGGGGAAGGGGGGAGGGAGAGGGGGAGGGGGAAGGGGGAAGGGGAGGGGGAAGGGGGGACGGGGAGGGGGAGGGGGAGGAGGAAGGGGGTGTGGAGGGGAGGGGAGGGGAGGGGGGAGGGGGACGAGTGGAGGGGGGAGGGGAGGAGGAAGGGGGTGTGGAGGGGAGGGGGGAGGGGGACGAGTGGAGGGGAGGGAGGGGGAGGGGGAGGCGAGGGGGGAGGAGTGGAGGGGAGGGGGAGGAGGGGACGGGGAGGGGGAGGAGGAAGGGGGTGGAGGGGAGGGGGGAGGGGGAGGAGTGGAGGGGAGGGAGGGGGGAGGGAGGGGGGAGGGGAGGGGGAGGGTGGATGCGAGGGGGAGGAGTGGAGGGGAGGGAGGGGGAGGGTGGATGCGAGGGGGAGGAGTGGAGAGGAGGGGGGAGGAGGGGACGGGAGGAGGGGAGGGGAGAGGGGAGGGGAGGGGGGAGGGGGGACGGGGGGAGGGGGGGAGGGAGGGCGGGGGGGAAGGGGGGAGGGGGAGGGGGGATGGGGAGGGGGATGGGGAGGAGGAAGGGGGTGTGGAGGGGAGGGGAGGAGTGGAGGGGGAAGGGGGAGGAGGAAGGGGGTGTGGAGGGGAGGGGAGGGGAGGGGGGAGGGGGACGAGTGGAAGGGAAGGAGGGGGAGGGAGGGGGAGGGAGGGGGAGGGGAGAGGGTGGAGGCGAGGGAGGGGGAGGGAGGGGGAGGGGAGAGGGTGGAGGCGAGGGGGAGGAGTGGAGGGGAGAGGGAGGAGGGGACGGGGAGGGGGAGGAGGAAGGGGGTGGAGGGGAGGGGGGAGGGGGAGGAGTGGAGGGGAGGGAGGGGGAGGGGGTGGGTGGATGCGAGGGGGAGGAGTGGAGAGGAGGAGGAGGAGGGGACGGGAGGAGGGGAGGGGAGGAGGGGAGGAGGGGAGGGGAGGAGGGGAGGGGAGGGGGGAGGGTTGCGGGGAGGGGGAGGGGGGAGGGGAGGGGGAGGGGAGAGTGGAGGAGTGGAGGGGAAGGGGGAGGAATGGGGATGAGGGTGGAGGGAAGGTGGGAGGGGAGACGGGGAGGGGGGAGGGGAGGGGGGACGGGGAGGGTGAGGGGGAGGGGAGAGTGGGGCGGGGGGAGGGGAGGGGGGTGGGGGGAGGGGAGGGGGTTTGGGAGTGGGGGGCGGGAGGAGGGGAGGGGGGATGGGGGGACGGGGAAGGGGGGAGGGGGAGAGGAAGGGGGAGGGGGTGGAGGGGAGGGGAATGGGGGAGGGGGAGGGGAAGGGGGGGAGGGGAAGAGGGGAGGGGGATCAGCAAAGCAGCCATTTTGTGTTTTGGAGTTGCGGGGGTCCTGTGTGCGTGTGTAGGGGATGGTGGAGACGAGTGGGTTTAACCTCGAATCACAGTGCTGATCTCAGGTCTCAGCGCTGGCAGTGGCCAATGTTGGTGGAGATGGGGGAATGGGGATGGAGAGATGGTGGGGAAGAAATAACACTCCAGCAGTGCTGCATCCCTCAGGGCCTGGGCCTCAGTGCTGGCTGGGGCCAACTGTGATGGGGTAGAGGTTGGGTGCTGCGGGTCGTGGCAGTTGGGGGTTAGAGACCCTGAGTGACTTCATTTCTCTTTCTCTCTCCCCTTTCCCCAAACAACCCTACTCCTCTACTACGCTCCCCCCCGCATTCCAGAGTCGTAATGGACTTTGCCATGCAGTCAATAGACATGGCAGTCATTCTTGTGGCTACAGAGGAGGAGGAAAAAGAATTGCAGGCAGTGCAGGCCAGCCAAAGGTTGCAGCAGGAGGAGCAGGAGGCAACTGCCCATTGGTCTGAGGTGGAGGGTGGGGGGGAAGGGGTTGGGTAGGGGTGTGGTTTGACAACAAAGGATATGGAGACCCGAACAGTTCAGTCCTTTTAGCAGCTAATGGACAAACTTTGCCGCCTCAGGTGCTGGCTGAGACAAGAAGGCAGTGTAGCACCTGTACCATGTCCTGCAGGACTTGGCACCTCGGGGCACAGGGAGAAACCCACTTCTGGTCATGGTGAAGGTCACAGTGGGCTTTTATGCTACCTTCCAGGACATCAGCAGGTACCTCTGTGGGATCTCAGAGGTACAGTGTTTAGCACTGTTTCTTCGCAGCACCAGGGACCTGGGTTCAATTCCTGGCTTGAGTTACTATCTATGTAGTCTGCACAGTTTCCCCGTGTCTGTCTGAGTTTCCTCTGGGTGCTCTGGTTTCCTCCTTTAGTCCGAAAGATGTGCTGGTTAGGTGCATTGGCCATGCTAAATTCTCCCTCAGTGTATCCCAACAGACACTGGAGGGTGGCAACCAGGCAATTTTCACAGTATATTAATTGCAGTGTTAATGTAAGCCTACTTGTAACACTAATAAATAATCTTTAAACTTTTTCAGTCCTTAGTCCACAAAGTCTACGAGGTGACAGATCCACTGAACGTCCAGTCATTAATTTCGAACTGGGCCAGGTCCAGCAGAAAGCCCAGGCTGCAGAATTTGCCTAACATTCGGGGGGAATTGATGACCTGCAAATCACCCTGATGTCCCCAGAATGTAACTCACCATGCTTTGTCATCAGGAAGGTCCACACCCTTAACATGCAGTTGCTGTGCAACTATTGGATGCACATCATGCACATGTGTGCATGATACCCAGGCAGGGAGCATGATAGCTTCACCCTGATGAGCTCAGATAACCCCGGTATTCAAGGAGCAGCCCAGGCTGCAGGGATGGTTCTTGGGGGACAAGGGATACCCACTTAGGACTTGGTTGATATTTCCAGTGCAGAGCCACAGACTGAAGCAGAGACCCATTACAATTAGTCCCACACGGCTGCCTGGTCAATCGTGAAGCATTGCATTGGGCTCCTAAAGTGGCGGGGCAGGCTCGAAGGGCTAGATGGCCTACTCCTGCTTCTATTTCTTATGTAAAGATGCAATTCCAGTGCCTGGACTATTCTGACAGGGCCCTCTAGTGCAACCACCTGACAGTGTCCCGCATCATAGTGATCTGCTGTGTGCTCCACAATTTGGCACGGCAGTGAGGACACTTCCTGAAGGAGGAGGAGGAGGAGGTGGAGGGTGACCAGCTGGACAGTCCTGGGGAGCAGGCAACCCAGGAGGATGTGGAGGAGGAGGAAGACAATGAGGAGGTTGATGAGCAACCAGGCAATAGAGAACAGGTGGCAGCAAGGGTCTGGCATGGCAGGACGGTGAGAGAGGCTGTCTTCGCTGACAGGTTCTCCAACTAGGGAGCTGTGGTGTTACAGCTGGAAACAAACCCCACTCCCCCACCCCCCCATCCCATTAACCCTATCACTCTCTCACAGCACACTAACACCAGGGTGATGGGCCTGACTTAGTCATGTTAGTGAGTTACTGCTGCAGGCAGGAGTGTGATGATGACTCGCTATGTAGCACAATATGATGATGCCCTGGTGCAAGCAAGTCTGATCTTGCATGCACACTGGCAACTGGGCCCATAACTGGGTGGGGGTCAGAGACCATGACCCTCCACTGTAGGGCTTCAGGGCAGGTGTGGGGATGGGGTGGGGTGGGGGGGGGGGGGTGCGGGTGCTGGGTGGGGTGTATCCAGTGCTTGCTTAGTTCTGAAGATACCATGGCAGCTTCAGTGACTGAAGCCCTGCATTGCATCCAGAACTGGCACTGATGGTTTTGAGCACTTCTATTTTAAGTGCAGTGACAGATAAACAACATGCGTCTGGATTAGGGGATCGCAGTAACAGGGTACCAAGAGGCCTCCCCTGCACATAACAGCTTTCAGCGTCCCTCCAGCTAAGATTGGTGTTCATCATCCCTGCTGGACGATAATCAGAGACAAATTAATCACAGCTGTGGGGTACAATGACATTTATTTTTGTCAGTAACAGTGCAATAATTCAAAGTGCTCATATTTAACATATGCTTGTGAAACCCAACTATGTCTAAGTCCCTCAACCTAGGTGGTTCACCCCACTTTTGAATGGCTGGCAATGTGGGCCTCATTATACCGGGTTTCCACATCAGTCTCAGGCCTCTACAGAGGCGTCATCAGCCAACTCTAAAGTGGATACCCTATGTCACCCATGAGCCATTCCTGAATCCTGGGCTCCTCCTTAAATGCCTCCAAGATATCTCAGCTCCTCAATATAAAATTGTCATGAAGGCTGCTGGGGTATCTGGTGCAGACATGCATGATATTCATCTTATGGTTATACACCAATTGCACATTTAGGGACTGGAACCCCTTTCTATTGATGAATCTTCATGGATTCTGAAGTGGAGACTTGAGGGCGAAATGGATGCAGTCTATAGCCCTCTGCACATTAGGCATCCCCGCGATGGCCATGAATTCTGCAGTCCGGGCTTCCTGCTGGTCCTGGTCCAGGTCAAATTTAAGACATTGGCCAGCCTGGGCATAAAGGGCATCCAAGACTTCCTTCATACAGTTGTGACTCGGAAATGCCATATATTTTTCCACTGGGGTCTGGAAGGGCCCAGTGGTATAAACGTTTAAAGCGGCTGTTAATTTCTCAGCCACTGAGAGTGAGTGCCCCCCATGCCCTGAAGTTCCACGTCCTGCAACAAATGGTACAGGTGTTGCACTGTCTCCTTTCGGAGTCTGAGTCATCAGCGGTAGGCGATGCCCGACATTTGTTCGCATGATACTAGCATCAGGAATTGCCAGGGTCTCTGCATCCTCCTTCACCTGAGCCCCCCTCTGGATGAACAGCAGCCACCTCCTGCCTCTGGTGGCCGTCTCTCTCTACTCCTGCAAGTGGTAAGACCTGGGCCTCCTCTGCCTACAATTCATCCTCCTGCTCCTCTTCCTCAGCTCCAGCAGCAACCAAAAGAACAGTAAAATAATGTGTTGTATTGCAAAAGCCATCTCATCAGTCTGAAGGGGAGCTGGAATTTGAAGGGGAGAAGCACATGGAGAGGATAAGGAACTCTGCTTGTCCCTAGCCCAGAAACACACACTGCCCATACTGCCCATCCCCCTCCCACAACCTCCCCCGACCCCAGGAACATAGCCCCCCTCCATTCCCCTCCCCCCCAATCCTTCCTAGCAACACAGCAACCCCCTCCCACCCAAAGAGGTGTTTTCCAGAACGATCCAGCTGGAGCGAACGAGGAGGTAAAGGCAGATGGACTCATAAATTGGTGGTGTGCAGCTCGCTAATTGCTTTCAGATGAATGCAAAAATATTTAAATTGATGTCTCAACCATTTTGGGCGGTCTCCTGATCGCTCCAATTTTTTTCCCTTCGTAAAGTGGAAATTGGTGCAAAAATGGATGCAGATCATGTTAATCGCTTCATGCCCCACTTTACGACATTTTCATGCCTGAAAACAGGTGCAATATGGTGGTAAAATTCCATGCTATTCCTCCAGTTCTTTTCAGGGCTCAGTGGGGGATCTGTGCGATGTCTCTCATAGTTATGTCAAGTTTGTGTCTAATGCCATCTTTAGACATGTCTGCAGGAGCATTCATGACTGGACAGGTGTGGGCTACCATATAGAGAGAGCATAAGGCTTTGTGGCAATGTTTGGGTTCTCCCACGTACAGGAGCTAGTAGACTGAACTCATGTGGACATGAAGTTGTTAGCTGGTGAGCAGCAAGCTTTCATAAACAGAAAGGGGTTCTACTCAATGAGTGTTCAGTTTGTTTGCAATCAGAGGACAAATTTTCCAAGATTGTGCCCATTACCGAGGGAGCTCACATGATTCTTATATCTTGTGGTGCTTACAAGGAGAGGAACACTGAGCTGCTGAAGATATGCTTTAGATGCCTGCACCAACCTGAGAGAGTATCCTCCAGAGTATGTCTCCGTCAAAGCTGTTGCCTGCTGTACACTGCATGACCTGGCTCTGGCAAGTAAGAACCCAATGGAGCCTGAGGAGAGGAGTAGCTTCACAAGTCAGATAAAATGACTCCAGTGACTGGTCAGATGAAGAGCCTGGGGACGCATAAGTTGAGGACATGGAGGCAGACAGCAGGAATATTTGAGGTGGCAGGTATACAAGTATGCTTTGATGCTATAGACATTCTGGCTGACATCCATGCATTGATGCTTACTTGGCTCTGCCTCTTTTGCAAACAATCATTAAATGAGAGTGCAACCCAGAATGTCAGCATCACACAACGCCATACAGTTACAAACCTGTGCAGCAACTTGTATCTATTCAGCTAACTCAGCCCATTTCAGTTACTGTACATGAACAGAAAGAGAACATACAAATTTTACATAGCTAACTTTATCTTCAAAATAATGAACGCAATAAAGACATCTGTGACATGCCTTGTTTCAAGATGTCCTCAACTTATGTCTTCGGGTGCTGCATCATGGTGCTCCCCCCTTGTTGGAGCTACAAAGTCTGCTGACTTTGGTGATGACCTTGGCATGTTCCTTTGGCTTCCTGAGTCTAAATTGGCTCTGACTGGAGCATCCATTCCCATGGTTGGGTATTCCTCAATCATCACAGCATCACCAGTTGCAGCAGCCAGTAGCAAAGGGATGTAGAAGACCAGCTGCCCTCATCTGGCACACTCCGAGAGGAGAGTGAAGTTCATTCGCACCACCTTGCTCACCATTAATGGATGGGAGCATAGCAGAGAAATTAGATATTTCATCCATCTCTCATAATGGCAGTGACTTCCTGAGACCATAATTAATGTGTTGAATTGAGCACAACTCCAGAAACCCCTGATTCTGCTCCTGAAGCTGCCTCTACAGGAGAATCACCACACTCTCAATGGAAAAGGCTGTACACTTAGAGCTCAGCGGTAATGCAATGCTCATGTTCTGTATGGACATTTTTATGATAGAAGCTATGGCCTGAAGACCATCATGGTCTTGGGTAGGAGTGAGTTTCACATCCATTTCCTCCCGTACCAATTTGGGGCACAACCTAAAACTAAAATTCAGGTCTGTAAAGACTTGCATTCTAATCAGTATTCTGTAAACTGTGTGTGCCCTTCTCTGATCAGGACCTTCCACACATCTGACGAAGGTACACCATTTCTGAAAGCTTGTGGGATTTCTATTAAATAAACTGGTTGGACTCTAACTTGGTGTTGTGCAACTTCTTACAGGGTCCTACGGTACAGCCCCCTGATCTCTTCCTGCATTGTGGTGGACAACCTGGCATAGCAGAGAAGAGACTTTTTGGAGGAGGAGGAGGACATTGAGGCTGGCCACCTCAGGCATCTCTGGGGAGGAGGCCACCTAGCAGGAGGTGAAGGAAGAGGAAGAGGAGGAGGAGGATCATGCCAAGCAACACCACTGAGGTGCTGGACGGCTAGCAGCTAGAATGAGGCGTGCAAGGGTGGCTAGGGAGGCCCTGATCACTAGGTGCTTCATTAACAAAGGGCCTGTGCTTTGAGGTCCCTATGGGTTCCTGGGTTACTCCATGGAACGGCAGTTCTTCTGCAATGAGCTCCAGAATCTCTGGCGTCATCTGGCCCTGATAGTCCCGAAAACCACCTGCATCCTTCCCATGGTGGTCAAGCCCGCAACAATGGCCACCTAAATCGGGGAACACCTGTTAAGTGCTGCAGCAAGTGCCCTCTAAGACTGGACCATGCTCTGCAGCCCCTCAACCATGACCCTCTGAGATTGGGCCACATCCTCAAGCTGCCCTAGCCCGTTGTGTCTCAGTGCTGTCCCACTGGGTCCCATGCAAGCTTCCGAGTCTCTCAACCATGGGCCGCAGAACCTCGAGAATCCTGTTGAGTCCCTCGGCTGTGGCCCTCAGGGGTTCTGCCATCACTTGGAGCCTGCCACTTATTGTGAGGATTTCCTGTACCAGGCTTTCAACCATGGACACCACCTTTGTAGTGTTGGCTTGGCAACCACAGGACAGGCAATATCTGGGGACAGCTTTGGGACAGCTCTCAATAATCTTGCAGTTGGTCCAGTATGGCCGTCAGTCCCTCCTGCATTCCCTGGCTCTGTTGCTGAATTTCTGGCAGCTGAGGGAGAAGTGATCTCAGAGGCCCACCATGTAGCCTGGGGCCTCGCTTTCAGCAGGCCTCCATGTGCCAGAGACCTTGGATGTTCCCTCCTCCACCCGATGTACATCAGCAGATGTGTCGTGCTCATCAGAGAGTGAATCAGAAGCCTCATTGCTAACTGAACAAGCTGATGTGTCAGTAATCTGGGTTGGTGAAATGTGAAGTGGAAGTTGATGCCACAATGGTGCCACCCTCAGAGATCCTTTCATCTATATTTTCCCTGGACGTATGGGAGCTGTCTGGGGCAGGGTGGGTAGGAGCCACAGCGAGGGATCATTCTGCCTGTGATAGGTGGGAAGGAAGGGGGAGGCCGCTGCCACTTTGCCTGAGATTGGTGAGGGAGAGGCGGGAGCGCTGCCATTCTGCCTGAGATCTTTGCGGGGAGGAGGCATCGCTGCCACTCTGCCTGAGATCGGTGGGGGGATGGAGGCTGCAATTGGTTTGGGTGGCATGGTAGGGATGGAGGGATAAGGGGGTCAGTAATATTGTGGGGGGCAATTCTTTGGGGGTCGGGGGAGGCACTATCCAGCCTGGGAAGGATATGGCAGGGGAACAGCATTCTGTCATTTTTTTTGCACATGCATAGCTGAAGGTGCCGATCAGAATGCAGGATTTCGGGTGCTTTAAGCCCCGCCTATAGGCTTCTGCAGTGACCTTCAGAATCACTGATACTTTTGCAGGCAGAGTGCATATGAGAGCACCTCAGAACGGGCCTAAAAGTTGGATCTCCCAGTTTCAAGCCCACCCAGCACTTAGAATGAAAATGGTAAAATAGGGCCCTTTTTGTCACTTCACGATTTTTTTTCTCCTGTTGTTTCAGTGTCACAGATCACAATCTGATCTGCTCCTTTGTCTGCTTAATAGTGCTTCTGATCTACTTCACATCGCTCCGGATCAGTTTCACAATGCTTTGATTTTAGTCTGCTTCATAGTGATCCTGATCTGATTCTTGATACTTTGATCCTAGTCTGCATAGTACTCTCTCTCTGCTTATAATGTTTCCTTACTAGTCTGTTTCATCTTGCTCCCAAACTACTTTATAGTGTTCCCAACCTGCTTCACACTGCTGCTGACCTGTTCCAATTCCAGTCATCTTCATACTGCTCTTGCCCTGCTTCACAGTGATCTTGACATGCCTCATGTTGTTCTTGGTCAGCTTCACACCACAGCAATCCTAGTCTGCATCAAACTCCCAATCTGATTCAGAGTGTTTTAGACTTGTTTCTGCTCCTATTCTGCTGTTAAATGACGTGCTTTACTTTTCATTTCCTTTAAATACAAGAGGAGCAAGAGGTGGGTACAGCATCACTGTCAGCTATTCTCTTGTGGTTCTAATTGTGAGCAAGGGATTTTGGGATAGTCTTACAGGGGAGGACGTTAGCTATAATAAGGGAAGTTTTAACTATTTTTGTACAGCATGGAGGATATTTCCCCCTTTTCTCTCTGCTTCCTTTGTAGTTACTCATCCCTTCAGTCTCTATATATGTCCCTTTTCTCCATGTTGGCCTGTCCAATAGCTCTTTGTTCTTTCAGATCAATCTTGTGTATTTTTTCTTGCAGTGATCTCTCTGAACTTTTGCTATTGCACTCAAATCCATTTTATATTAATTTCTCCTTACATTCTGTTCCTTTTCTGATTGTTTTATGAGTCCCAAAAATAGCCCAGTGAAAATATTGGAAAAGGAACAGAAACGCCAAAATTATTTGATTTCAACAGTCGGCCAATGCACCCTTCTATTGCATCCTGCATTGTTATGCAAAGAACTTCATGGGTCAATATTGGACTGTGCCATTTGGGGACTCTTGGACTAATGTAAGTTTTACTTGATATGCTTTTGATGATATATCCAATCTGGAAATGATTGATAGAGCCATTCAGGTCAAAATACACAAGGACTGTTCAATTTTCCAATACTGACAGCACTTATTGTGCCAAGTGCTAGACTTTTCAAAAAAAACTGACTTCAACTTTCTGAATATTTCCTTTGCAACTTTCTTTAGTTACCTTTCGTGTGCTCTTACATACCTTGAATTGACGATGAGCCCTAATTAGCCACCTGCAGTCAGCATTGTTTGGATAAAGATCTGGGAAATTTGGAGAGGTTATAGTTCCAGTTGGGGCTATCAACATGCCTCCACATACATCTGAAAAATGCAAGTTAAAGAACAGGTATCATATGAATATATTTCAAATACGCACAAAATAATTGACTGAGCTAGGCCTTGAGCAGTCTAAAATGGTGGAGGCCGAACTGGATAAGAAGGTGGAGCGTTGCATGGTGGATGCATTGCTGAAATTAGGTATTGGATTTGGCTTAGGAATTGTATTTTCCGTCGTTGCTTTTAAGCAGTGCAGTTGGCCTATTACTTTTGGTGCAGGAATGGGTTTAGGAATGGCCCATGCTAACTGCCAGAATGATGTCCAGTCTCCATATCTTATATATGGAAGGTTTGTCAAAGACTAGTTGTCCTAGGATGTCTTTGCTGTACGGTACCAGTTTCCCATGGATCATTTCTGCCCATGTGTATGTAATAAAGATTCTATAGGGAATGATACAGAAAGCGATTGGGAGAGAAAATCACCCAGCATTAATTTGTATGGATCATTGAAGGCTCGCAATCAATGCTGAGTAGTTTTAACTTAATTGAACAGGATAATGTCTTGTATTAATAAAATCATTTAGTACAAATCAGATGCCACCAGATGGTTGACTAGACAGCATCCAATGTAATGAACATGTTACATAGCTGAGCCTGCATACTTCAAAGCAGCAGTTAATTAGATGTAATCAGCTAGAGGCACATAAGGAAAGGGCTGCATTATATGCCAATGATAGGTTATTTTGGTTTTACAGATTGAGCAAGACAGGTATATATGGATTTTAACTACACAAAACTGAAATAACCTCGATGTGAGGCCATTCTTCTTTCCCTAGGCAGTAATGAGCATCCAGAATGTGTAAAAAAAACAGAAAATGATGGGAAATCTCAGCAGATATGATAGCATCTGTTGAAAGAGAACGGGGCTAACATTTCAAATCTGAATGACTCTGACTGTAGCTCTTATGAAGTAATATCCACACTTGAAATATTAGCTCTATTCTCTCTCCATGGATGCTGTTAGACGTGCTGAGATTTCCCACTATTTTCTGTTTTTGTTTCAGATTCCAGTCTGCAGTATCTTCAGTCATTTGTTTTTATTCAGAATGTGTTGTTAACTTGTGTAATACACATTTAGTTGTTCAGTGTGGCAGCAGTTGCACTAAAAGAGTAAGTGAATTAACTATTAATGCTCAGTGTGAATTCCTACATAGGGTTTGCAAGAGGAATTTTTCAGTTTGTTTCTCTCCACCTTCGTGCTCCCTGTTCATTTTATAGTTTGTTTTTTCCTTTTGTAGGTTATGCGGTTGTGGTGGAGGGTGAAACATATGTAATCACGATATTCCAAGTCTCTAGGGCAGAATTTTTCAGATGATTGGGTTTCTGGAACAGTTTAAGGGAAGATACTTCCAAATGAGCTGTCTCTGCTTCACCCACCATCAGCCCACACTGTAGAAACTGTCAGGATACCAACCTTTGTAATAAAGGAGCAGGGTCAATACTGGGTACTTATGTAGCCATTGGTTGCTCACTTAAGGGCTTCAATAGGCCCAAGGATGGACAGGCCATCTTGCATGTCCACCAACCCCTATAAATGGATAGATAATGGACAGATTATGTAATACATTTACTGAGCCCCATGCTTGCCTTCAGTCCAATGGATGGGGGAATCTTAGTATATTTCACCCCATGAGTATGAAACCTCCCATTATTTTCATATTTTTGGAGGTCTTGAATTTGAATGGTTGCCAAGAAGATGGCAGGACTTAGCTGGGAAATGGAAATTATGGCATGAATTAATTTCTGTGCCCAAAGAAGGAAAACTGCTACCCTTACACAGTCAAGTCCCATACCACTGCAGTTAACTTTCAGCTGTTCTCTGAAATGACCAAGCTACTCAGGATAATGAAACGAGAAGGACAACTTGGCTTTAATCCAGGTATCAGACTCAGACACAATAAAGACTAAACTAACCCAGCCAATTCTGTAATCTTCCTCATTAATATTTGGAGACTGATGTCAAAGTTGGAAGGACAGTTCTACATATGTGTCAAGCTCAAGCTGTTATGTCATTCTGACATAACCATTCCTATCTGCTAACCTTCCAGCTTAATCCATTACCGTTGCAGGCTATGTAGGTTGATAAGATTAAGGAAGTGAATGGGTGGCTCAGGGATTGGTGTGGGAGGAATGGGTTTGAATTTATGGGGCATTGGCATCAGTATTGGGGTAGGTGGGACCTGCTCGGGCGGGATGGGGTTGGTCTGAACCGTGCTGGGACCAGAGTCCTGGCGAATCGTGTAAATAGGACTGTAGACAGGGCTTTAAACTAACTGGGGGGGGGAGGGTGCGAGGGTAGGTGACATTACGGGGGCTAACGTAAAGGAGAGGGTACAGGTAAGGGAAGAGGCCAAGGATGTCCCAATAATAAAGGGAGTAGGGGGCGTGAGTATGGTTGGTGGTGTTCTGGCAATTAGGGTCCAGGTGAAGGCTGGGATGAAGGCACTTTATCTGAATGCACGAAGCATTCGGAATAAAGTGGATGAACTGGTGGCGCAGATCAGCGCAAATGGATATGATCTGGTGGCCATTACAGAGACATGGCTGCAAGGTGACAGGGACTGGGAGCTGAATGTCCAGGGGTATCAAGTGTTTAGGAAGGATAGGCGAGAGGAAAAAGGGGGGGCATAGCTCTGCTGATTAAGGATAGCATCAGGGTGGTAACAAGGGATGATATAGGAACCAAAGAGCAGAACGTGGAATTGTTGTGGGTGGAGATTAGGAACAGCAAAGGAAGGAAGATGCTGGTGGGTGTCGTCTATAGGCCCCCGAATAATGATCTGGAGGTGGGGTGGGCTGTTAACGCGCAAGTAAGTGCGGCGTGCAGGAATGGAACGGCCGTAATTATGGGAGATTTCAATCTGCATATCGATTGGTCGACCCATGTTGGACGCAGTGGGCTCGAGGAGGAGTTCTTGGAATGCTGCCGGGATAGTTTCCTTGAACAGCGTGTGTTGGAGCCGACGAGGGAGCAAGCTATCTTGGATCTGGTGTTATGTAATGAGGCGGGTAGAATTAGGGACCTTGCGGTGAAGGATCCTCTTGGGGAGAGTGATATTGTATGGTGGAGTTTCTGGTGCAGATGGAGGAGGAGAAAGTGGGTTCCTGGTCACGTGTCCTTTGTTTGAACAGAGGGGAGTACGGTAGGATGAGAGAAGAATTGGCGAATGTTGACTGGGGGAGCGCGTTGGAAGGTAGGTCTGCTGAGGAGCAGTGGAGGATCTTTAAGGAGATCTTTCTTGGTGCTCAGCGGAAATTTATTCCGATGGTTAAAAAGGACTGTAGGAGGAGAGGTAATAAGCCGTGGATAACGAAGGAGGTGAAGGAAAGTGTTAAATTAAAAGTGGAGGCGTTTAGAGTAGCTAAGAGTAGTGGGCGAGAAGAGGATTGGGAGAGGTTTAAATGTCAACAAAGATTGACAAAGAAGTTGATAAAGAAGGGTAGGAGAAACTATGAAGCTGGGCTAGTGCTTAATATAAAAAAGGATAGCAAGAGTTTTTATAAATATATAAAAAGGAAGAGGCTGGCTAGGGTGAACGTTGGACCCTTAGAGGATGAGAGGGGGACTTAGTGGTAGGGGATGGGGAAATGGCTGAGATCTTGAATAACTTTTTTGTTTCGGTCTTCACGGAGGAAGACGTGAATAATTTGCCGGGTGTTAGCGATGGAAAGGTGGTAGGACTGGAGGGTCTCAATGACATTATTGTTACTAGAGAGGCGGTGTTCGACAGACTGGAGGGACTGATTGTGGACAAGTCATCAGGACCGGATGGAATGCATCCGAGGGTTCTGAAAGAAATGGCGGAGGTGATAGTGGATGCCTTGGTGGTTATTTTCCAGACGTCGCTGGATTCCGGGGAAGTGCCGGAAGATTGGAAAGCGGCTAATGTTACGCCGTTGTTTAAGAAGGGTGCCAGGCGAAAGGCAGGGAATTATAGGCCAGTTAGTTTAACGTCTGTTGTAGGTAAAATGTTAGAATCCGTCATCAAGGAGGAAATAGCGAGGCATCTTGAGGGGAATTGCTTGATAGAGCAGACGCAGCACGGTTTCGTTAAGGGGAAGTCGTGTCTGACAAATTTATTGGAGTTCTATGAGGATGTGTCTAGGGCGGTGGATAGAGGAGAGCCGGTGGATGTGGTCTTTCTTGATTTTCAGAAGGCGTTTGACAAGGTACCTCACAAGAGGTTATTGCAGAAGGTAAGGGGGCATGGAGTTGGGGGTAGGGTGTTAGCGTGGATAGAGGATTGGTTGTCAAATAGGAGACAGAGGGTGGGGGTTAATGGGTGCTATTCGGATTGGCGGTTGGTGACTAGTGGAGTGCCCCAGGGGTCGGTGCTGGGGCCTCAGCTATTTACCATTTATATAGATGATCTGGAGGAGGGAACCAAGTGTATGGTGTCGAAATTTGCTGATGACACCAAGATTGGTGGAACAGCAAATTGCGCGGAGGGTGTGGAGAGTCTACAGAAGGATCTAGATAGGCTGGGCGAATGGGCCAGTAACTGGCAAATGGAACTTAATGTTGGCAAGTGCGAGGTGGTCCACTTTGGTAGGAATAATGGTAGGAAGGACTATTACTTACTGGGCGAAAAACTGCAGCAGGCGACGGTGCAGAGGGACTTCGGGGTCCTTGTGCATGAGTCGCAAAAACCCAGCCTGCAGGTGCAGCAGGTGGTCAGGAAGGCAAATGGGATGCTGGCCTTCATAGCGAGGGGGATTGAATATAAAAGTAGGGAGGTCTTGCTGCAGCTGTATAGGGCATTGGTGAGGCCGCAACTGGAGTACTATGTGCAGTTTTGGTCGCCGTACTTACGCAAGGATATTTTGGCCTTGGAGGGAGTGCAGAGGAGGTTTACTAGGCTGATACCGGAGTTGAGGGGGTTGAGCTATGAGGAGAGGCTGAATAAACTAGGCTTGTACTCGTTAGAGTTTAGAAGAATGAGGGGAGATCTCATTGAGGTGTATAAGATGATGAATGGGATGGATAGGTTAGAGGTGGAGAGGCTCTTCCCGCTCAGAAAGGACAGTAGGACTAGGGGGCACAGCCTCAAGACAAAGTGGGGGGGGGGGGGGGGGGGGGGGGGGCGGTTTAGAACGGAGTTGAGGAGGAACTTCTTCACTCAAAGGGTGGTGAATCTCTGGAATTCTCTGCCCATTGAGGTGGTGGAGGCTGCCTCGCTAAATATTTTTAAGACGCGGGTTGATGGGTTTTTGATAAGTGAGGGGATTAAGGGTTGTGGGGAGAGGGCGGGAATGTGGAACTGAGCCACGACAGATCAGCCATGATCTTATTGAATGGCCAGGCAGGCTCGAAGGGCTGGATGGCCTACTCCTGCTCCTATTTCTTATGTTCTTATGTTTATGTTCTATTCACATAATGGACCCACTCAAGGTTGGGGACACGGGGATAGACTGTCATGTAGGATTGTTTTTGAGAACCAACGTAGTCACCAGACCTAGTGACTGAAAGAAAACATTTACAGATTATGACTTACTTCCATATATTGGTCGATTAATGAGATTGTAATTTCTATCCTCAGTGTCAATCACCAATAGTAGCTGGTGTTCGGAATGCAACAATTTAAAAAACGGCTATACATTGTAATGCCATTTTTAATTTAAAGTGAAGTAGACTTTTATGGAGGTACTGATCATTCAAAGACAGTTCAACATTATCTATAACTGAAACCTGTCAAAAGTCAAGCAGTAGGTTTTGCACCTGGGACAACTGCTTTGCAAAACACAGGGACCAAGAGACACAGAGAGAAACAAACAATCACTGCTGTGAAGAGGATGGTGATTGTAATTTTTTTTATTGAAAGATAGTAAGACAGGACTAATGGGACTTGTGGAGATTTAAAGAGCAGAGGCAGAATTTCCCCATTTTTTTCAGAGTGTCAGGTTCTGACTGAAAACCGACATGTAGCTCCCCAGGTGCACAGCCAAATCAGGCACTTTAAAAAAATGAGTAGGTGGGGTTAATGCCATCAGTCTGATAAAGATGGGGTCTGATAGAGATAGTAAGGCCGGTTCCACAAACATCAGAGCGCTATCTTAAAAGGGCGTCCTGATCAGCACAGAAAATGAACATCCCTGACCCCCACCAATGGGCACGGAGAGACTGCCATCACAAGCATCCCCCCAACTTCCACCACAAAACAAGCAACAGGGCACCCTCCACCGCAATGTCAACAAAGATACACATCTTCCACATTGCAGTCATCGGAGCTCTCCAGTCCACCATCATCAGAGTGAATGTCCATCCTCATAGACATTAGCCTATACCCCCACTCACATGACATACTTGAGGGGAATCTCCCCCTTGGGAATATCCAGAGGGCCCACCCCTGGCACAGGTTGACATTGCCAGGCAAGCACTGCCAAGTCAGCAGTACCAACCTAGCAGTGCCTACCTGTGCCTGGGGCAAAGACAGGACACTGACTGGGCAAGTCCATCTTCCACCAAAAGCTATACTTACCTTGGCACCCCTGGTGGGATCCCCTTGACTCTTTCCCATCTTCAAAAGCCTATTGTGAATGTTGCCAATATGAGCTTTAATATTTTGTGCTCGGGAATAATATGGAGGAGAGACCTTTAAATAGCTGAAAATGTACTTAAATGAAGTTGTTACATCACTGGAGGGGGAAGAGAAAATTGGGAATTGCAATCTTGAAAGTGTGAATTGTCTCGAAGGAGTCACTGAGGTGATCCTTGTTTCTAAAATTCCGTTCTGGGATACTCAAGATGAGCAGAATGATTTCAAAGGATGCTCGAAGATTCAGCTTGGTGTGAAAGGGAAAAATGACCCTGTTGGAAAGCTGGAAGGAACATGCAACATAATTTCAAATGCTATATATTTGTTAGAGGCATGGCATAAAGTTACATCTTCAACATGGTGAAACCATGTTGTTAGAAATGCCTAATGCTGCTCCTAGTACGTCCTCCTGAATTGTTCTTTGGATCAGGATTGACCTCTTGTCTTAGTGGTAATGGTAGAGTGGGGTAAATGCTGGCCATGCAGCTATAGATAGTGTTTGAGTACAATTCTGCTGCTGTTGATAGCCCAAACTGCGTTATGGATGCCCAGACTTGAGTTGCTAGGTCTGTTTGAAATCTATCCCATTTAGCATGGTGGCAGTGCCACACAACATGATGGAGAATATCCTCAAAATGAAGATGGGACTTTGTCTTCACAAGGACTTTACGGTGGTTATTCTGTCATGGTCAGATGTATCATCAGCAGGCAAATTAGTGAGGATGAGGTCAAGTATGTTTTTCTTCTTGTTAGTTCACTCAACCACATGACACCATGTCACCTGGTCTAGAGATTGTTAAGGCTCAGGGCAGAAACTCCAAGGTGTTTTATGAAGCTAGTCTAGACAGTAGGTTTTTACATTAGAATTTGGCATGGGTGAGCGTAACATTAGGTATGATTCAAGGGACCCATGAGGAAGCTTTTATCAAATAAATTTGATTTAATTTAAATATATAATAAAAAGAATTAGCATAATTTTTACCAGTTACAAGATTCAAACATGATACTGTATAAATCTTAACAGCTAACTATGATGCTTCAAGTCAATCAGCAGCCCAAAAACATTTATCCCCTTCTAAACTTGGCACAAAAGGCAAGTATGCTCACGTGATGCTAGGCTTTCAGTTTTTGAACATCTGTTGTGAGTTGGTCCTCTGAATGTTGGATTAAATCTCTGAGACTTCCCAGTACTAGAACTTTCAGCACACCTTTGGAGAGGGAGAGAAAGAGAAAGAAAAAAACACATTGCCTGCTTTCTCCAGCTTCTGATACCTACTCACAGGCAGCAGAATTTCCACTCCAGGCTACTACTGAAAAATGGAACTAAAATCTTCCTGGCTTACCTGACCTGTCAATCATCCCAAATCAAACTCCACTCAACAATACCCAAAAGGATTGAAAACTCCAGGACAATGCATTAGGCCAGATTTAAAATTAACAAGTTCCACCATCTGACAAGGGAGAATTCAAACACGAATCTCCATGTCATCAAGCAACAATGCTACTATGCCACTGCCTTTTCTTCATGGATAGCACTTCAATGTGTGTTCTCAATTGCTCTGAATGCACATTTAGATACAGAGTTTCTAAGTTTAGTTTTTTTTCTATCCTTGTAAAATCTCATCTTGATTTTTTGTCCATTTTTTTGCTCTGTTCCTTCCTGCCATTCTCTGACTCTCATTTACACTACCTCAGTAACAATGGAGGACACCAAAATGGTGACAATAAAATGCTGGGGACTGCTTGAAAAACCTGCAAAGAAACATAATTAAAATGCATTTCTTAAAGGCTCAGTATTGTCACAAGGATGATATTTATCGAGTGACTCTCGGTCATGGATGTTGAAGTCCCTTGCCCAGAGAACATTTTGCATCCTTGCCAAGCTTATTACTTCCTCCAAGTGGTGTTTGGCAAGGGAGAGTACTAATTCATCAGGACTGGAAATGGTGCCATGAGACTTCATGGGGTCCACAGTTGATGTTGATGATGGGCTCTCAGGGCAACTCCCTTCCAACTGCATGCTATCTGTGCCTCCACCTCTGTTGGATGAGTCCTGTCCCATGGGTAGTTATGATGATGGT
The DNA here is from genome assembly GCF_965287045.1 of Carcharhinus amblyrhynchos. Taxonomy (NCBI): domain Eukaryota; kingdom Metazoa; phylum Chordata; class Chondrichthyes; order Carcharhiniformes; family Carcharhinidae; genus Carcharhinus; species Carcharhinus amblyrhynchos. The sequence goes on from NC_137329.1 coordinate 61,454,831, forward strand.
GATGCCTGGACGTTATCTATAAGATATGATTCTGTGATAATGATGATGTCTATGGGACAGCTCTCTCAATTTTAACGCAAGCCCTCAGATGTTAGTAAGGAACTCCTTGCAGAGTCAACAGGGCTGGATTTGCTGTTGTCCTTTCTGGACCCTTGGTAAATGCCAGATGATCCTTACAGTGTCATTCGTTTTTGTTGTCTTGCAGTTGTTGGATGCAATTTATTGGTTTGCTAGGCCATTTCAGAGGGCATTTAAGAGTCAGCCATTCCTGTGGGTCTGGAGTCACGTGCAGCCCAGGCCAGATGAGGATGCAGGTTTCCCTCTCAAAAGGACATCAGTGGCGCAGTTAGGTTTTAATAAAAATTGACAATGGTTTCATAAGCAGCATTACACTTCTAATTCAAGATTTTATTGGAATTAAATCCCACCATTTGGCATGCGAGAATACTGAGAGCATTACTCTGGGAATTTGCATTACTAATGCAGCAACAATGGGCCCGATTTTACCATCAAGTTGCACCCGCTTTTGAATGCACTTAAATTGAATTAATGGGCTGCATGCCCAACTTTACAGCACTTCTCTCTTTTTTACTACGTTCGACAATCTGGAATCAGCACGAAACAGACATGCTCCATAAAAGTCCGATTCAGGCGCTCCATCAGTGAGGGTTAGTGAGGAGGTAAGTGCATAGCATAAGAACATAAGAACATAAGAAATAGGAGCAGGAGTAGGCCATCTAGCCCTTCGAGCCTGCCCTGCCATTCAATAAGATCATGGCTGATCTGTTGTGGCTCAGTTCCACTTTCCCGCCCTCTCCCCTTTTTTTTTGCGACTCATGCACAAGGACCCCGAGGTCCCTCTGCACCGTTGCCTGCTGCAGTTTTTCGCCACGTAAGTAATAGTCCTTCCTACCATTCTTCCGACCAAAGTGGACCACCTCACACTTGCCAGTGGCATTCTGTTTCTGAACTCATTACAGACTTGGCCCATATGTGGACAAAAGAACTGAACTCATAAGGGAAGATGAGTGACTATCCTTGACTGAGTGTGGCATAAAGGGAGTCATTGAGAATCAGGGGTAAAAATCGCCAAAAGGTGGACTCATACCTGCCACAAAGGAAAATGGTTTTGGTTGTTGGAGGCCAATGGTCTCAGTCCCCCGGATATCACTACAGGATTTCTCAGGGTAATGTCCAAGGCCCAAACATCTTCAGCTGTTTCAATGACCTTTCTCCATCATAAGGTCAGATGTGTGGATGTTTGCTGATGATTGCACAGTGTTTAATATCATGTGCATCTGATGGCTCTCTGTTGCTCATGGGTATCCTTTCATTGCGGCTATTTTCTTTCTCGGGTCGGTGGCAGCTCTGAGAGTGTGGGGGGGTTGGGTGCTGTTACTCAGCAGGGTGTCCAATGCCCGACTTGAAGCACAGACCCGGGTTTTAGCACTGACCTCAGGTCTTGTGGTGCTGTTGGGTCCAAGTGCATTCAGCTTGCTTACAACTGAAGGATGTGCACAAAGCCCTTGCAAATTGCACTGCTGCAGCCTCTCAATTTTGTGAGGATCTGTGATTGTGGCTGGGGTAATGGGGGGCTGTGATTGTGGGGAGCATGCGGCTGGGGGAATTAGGGGGGCTGTGATTGTGGGGAGAATGTGGCTGGGGGAGTTGAAGGGCTATGTTTGTGGGGACCATGTGGTTTGGGGAATTGGGGGGACTGTGATTGTGGGGAACACATGGCTGTGGTAATGGGGGGCTGTGATTGTGGGGAGCATGTGGCTGGGGGAATTGGGGGGGGGCACTGTGGCATTGATGTGCTAATGGCAAGTAGTGTTCCTTAACCTCTACATGTGTTCCTTTCCATCACCTCGCCCCCCCCCCACCACCACAACCCCCCCCCCCCCCCCCACCCCCCACCACCACCACCACCACCACCACCACCACCACTTCTGATGAGATGGCGTTTGCAAGCAACTGATTGATTGATTGATCTTGCTGGGATTGGTTGCTGCTGGAGCTGAGGGGGAGAAGGAGCCGGAGGAAGAATTGCGGGCATAAGAGGCCCAGGCATTACCACTTGCAGGAATAGAGGGAGGCAACCATGAGAGGCAGGAGATGGCCACCATTCACCTAGAGGGGAGGGGCACAGGAGAAGGAGGGAACAGAGACCCCAGCAGTTCCCTGCAGAAGTGTTAGTAAGGGATCACTATGGGACCAGTGACCATAATTCCATTAGTTTTAAGACAGCTATGGAGAATGGTAGCTCTGCCCAAAAGTTAAAATTCTAAATTGGCAGGGCCAATTTTGATGGTATCATTCAGAAACTTTCAAAAGTTAAGTGGGTGAGTCTGTGGGAAGGCAAAGGGACATCTGGTAAGTGGGAGGCTTTCAAAAGTGTATTAACCGGATTTCAGTGTAAGCACATTCTTCTTGGATTGAAATGTAAGGCTGGTAGGATTAGGGAACACTAGATGATTCAGAATATTAAGGCGCTGGTCAAGAAGAAGAAGGAGGCACATGACATGCATAGGTGGCTGGGATTAAGTAAATCCCTGGAAGAGTGTAGGAGGTGTAGGAGTAGAGTTAAGAGAGAAATCAGAAGGGCAAAAAAGGGACACAAGATTGTTTTGGCAGATAAGGCAAAGGAGAATCCAAAGAGCTTCTAGAAATACATAAAGGCCAACTAGGAAGAGAGTAGGGCCTCTTAGGGATCAACAGGGTCACCTATGTGTGGATCCACACAAGATGGGTGAGATACTAAATGAATATTTCTCATCAGTGTTCGCTGTTGAGAAAAGCATGGATTTTAGTGCACTTGGGGAAATAAATAGCGATGTCTTGAGGAGTGTACATATAACAGAGGAGGAGCTGCTGGAAGTCTCAAAGCGCATCAAGGTAGATAAATCCCCAGGACCTCATGAAGTGTATCCCAAGACACTGTGGGAGGCTAGGGAGGAAATTGCAGGTCCCCTAGCAGAGATATTTGTATCATCGATAGTCACATATGAGTTGACTGAAGATTGGAAGGTGGAAAATGTTGTACCTTTGTTTAAAAAGAATTGCAGGGAAAAGCCTGGGAACTACAGGCCGGTGAGCCTCACATCTGTGGTGGGTACGTTGTTGGCAGGTATTTTGAGAGACAGGAACTACAGGCATTTAGAGAGGCAAGGACTGATGAGGGACAGTCAGCATGGTTTTGTAAGTTGAAAATCATGTCTCACAAATTTGATTGAGTTTTTTGAAGGGGTAACCAAGAAGGTAGGTGAGGGCAGTGCAGTTGATATTGTCTACATGGACTTTAGTAAGGCCTTTGACAAGGTACCACGTGGTAGGTTGTTGCAAAAGGTTAAATCTTGCTGGATCCAGCGTGAAGTAGCTAAATGGATACAAAATTGGCTCAATAACAGAAACCAAAAGGTGGTTGTAGAAGATTGTTTTTCAAACAGGAGGTCTGTAACCAACGGTGTTCCTCATGGATCAGTGCTGGGTCCACTGTTATTTGTCATTTACATCAATGATTTGGATGAGAATATAGAAGGCATGGTTAGCAAGTTTGCAAATGACACCAAGATTAGTAGCAAAGTGGACAGTGAAGAAGGTTATCTCCAATTGCAATGGGATCTTGATCAATTGGGCCAGTGGGCCGACGAATGGCAGATAGAGTTTAATTTAGACAAATATGAGGTGATGCATGTTGGAAGATTGAACAAGGGCAGGACTTAATCAGTTAATGGAAGGGCGTTGGAAGAGTTACAGAACAAAGAGATCTAGGAGTACATGTTTACAGTTCCTTGAAAGTGGAGTCACAGGAGGACAGATTGGTGAGGAAGGCATTCAGCATGCTTGGTTTCATTGGTCAGAAGACTGAATACAGGAGTTGGGACAACTTGTTGAAGTTGTACAAGACATTGGTAAGGCTACACTTGGAATACAGTGTACAGTTCTGGTCACCCTATTATAGAAAAAATATTATTAAACTAGAAAGAGTGCAGAAAAGATTTACTACGATGCCACCGGGATTTGATAGTTTGAGTTATAAGGAGAGGCTGGAGACTGAGACTTTTTTCTCTGGAGCATAGGAGACTGAGGGGTGATCTTATAAGGTCAAAAAATAATGAGAGGCATAGATTAGCAAGATAGTCAATATGTTTTTCCACAGCATAGGTTTAAGATGAGAGGGGAGAGATACAAAAGTGTCCAGAGGGGCAATTTTTTCAGACAGAGAGTGGTGAGTGTCTGGAACAAGCTGCCAGAGGTTGTAGTAGAGCCGAGTTCAATTTTGTCTTTTAAAAAACATTTAGATAGTTACATGGGTAAGATGGGTATAGAGGGATATGGGCCAAATGCAAACAATTGAGACCAGCTTTGTGGTTTAAAAAAAAGTGTGGCATGGATAAGTTGGGCCAAAGGGCCTGTTTCCATGCTATAAACCTCGATGGTTCCATGACTCTATGACTGACCCAGGCCTATCAGGAAGCCCGGACTGCAGGGTTCGCAGCCATTGCAGGGATGCCTAGCATGCAGGGGGCCATTGACTGCACACACGTCACCCTCAAGGCCCCCCTGTAGAATTAGCAGAGATTCATCAATAGAAAGGGGTTCCACTCCCTGAATGTTCAACTCATGTGTGACCATAACATGAACATTATGCATGCCTGCACAAGCCATCCAAATAGTTTACATGACAGATTCATTGTCAGGAACAGGACATCCTAGAGGCATTTGAGGAGCAGCCCAGGCTGTGGGGGTGGCTCATGGGTGATACGGGTTACCTGCTTTGAACATGGCTGATGACACCTGTGCAGAGGCCTGTGTCTGACACGGAGACCCACTATAATGAGGCCAATGTAGCCACACGCGTGATAGTGGAGAGGTACTTTGGGCTCCTTAAAATGAAATTCCATTTGCCTGGATCAATCTGACAGAGCCCTCCAATACAACCCAGTGATCTCTTCCTGCATAGTGGTTGTGTGCTGTGCCTTGCACAATCTGGCTTTACAGAGAGGTGACCTATTGGAGAAGGAGGAGGAGGACGTGGAGGCTGACCATCTGGGTGTCGCTGGGGTGAATAATTGGCAAGAGGAGGGGGAAGAGGAGAGGAGGAAAAAGAGTAAGAGCATACCAAGGAACATCAACCAGATGCTGGAGGGTTGACAGCCCAAATGAGGCATGCAAGGGTGGCAAGGGAGGCCCTGATCAACAGGCAGTTCATTTGCTAGATGTCAAAGGGTTCCATTCCCCAGCCCCACCAAAATTCCTTCTATATCTTGCCATATTGTCACATCAGAGTGGTGGGCTTGGGTATTCTGTGTTGGCAAGCTGGGGGATGATGACAACTCGCCATTATGATGATGTCATGTGCAAGATCTTGGGGCGGGTGGAGTGGGGGATGGGAAGGAATCGCTCATGGGATCTGGGAACAAATGGCTTCCTTTTCTCAATGACACAGCATTGAGGGGCCTCCCAAACTGACATCAAGATGAAGCATCCCTCTGGCAATCATCAATGGAAGAAGATTCCTATTCAAGACAAATCTGAGATAAATTAGTCACAGAAGGGTAGTGACAAAACATTTAATTGCAATAAAGGTGTCTAAATAAGATGTCCTAACAGAACAATTTGTGAACAGAAAACGTTAAGGTGCTTAAATATCTCTCTACTAGTGCAGCCCTTCACCATGCCATCTCAGTGCAAATACAACTTCCTAACCTTATGTGGCCTATCACTACGTCTCAGTGACTCCCCAGAATGTACATCAGAGGTAGAGGGAGCCAGTTGCCTACCATGTTGTGTGGCCTGTGATGCACATGGCAGGCGTCCTCTGGAGGCGCTGGACCTTGAAGGCCTTGGCGTGTTTCAAGGTATCTGGAATGTTTCTATGATAACTTCTTCATCCTGCTTCCCCCGAGATGCCCCGGTGTCAGGAAGGAGGGAGCCAGAGGATGCAGCCACAACCACAGTCTCCTGGCTCAAGCCCTTCCTCCTCCATTGATGTTCCGGTGGGTCCTGGGTCACTCCATGCGATGGTGGTGCTTCTGTAGTGAGCTCCAGGAGCCCTGGCATCACCTGGCACTGCCAATCCTGGAGGACCACCTACCCAAGGTGGTCGAACCATCAGCAAGGGCCACTAGAATCCAGGGCCACCTCTCAATGGCCACAGCAAGTACCCTCTGAGACTGGGCCCCGCTCTGCAACCCCTGAGCTGTGGTCCTTTGAGACTGGGCCGTGCTCTGCAAGCCCTCAGCCATCACCCTCTGTGACTGGGCCACGTTCTCAAGGGCTGCTGCCAAATCCCATTGTGTCTCAGCACTGTCTCACTGGGTCTCCTGTAAGCTCTTGAATCTCTCAGCCATGGGCCACAGAATCTCAAGAAGCCTGTTCAGTCCCTCAGCTGTGGCCTACTCTAACTTGGCCATCACTTGGAGCTTGCCACTCATGGTGAGGATTCCCTGCCCCAGGCTTTCCACTGCAAATACCACCCTTGCAGTGTTGGCCTGGGAAGCATGCTAGACAGGCAGTAGCTGGTCCACCTGAAAATTTTGGGACTCCTCCCACCAGCCTTACAGTTGGTCCAGTGTGGTCGTCAACCTCTCCTGCATTCCCTGGCTCTGTTGCTGCACCTCTGGCACCTGAGGAAGAAGCAATCTCAGAGGCCCAGCATGTAGCCTGGGGCCAGCTGAGTCCTCACCTCTAACAAACCCCCAGATGCCAGAGGCCTTGGATGTCCCTCCTCCAGCTGATGTACATTATCAGATGTGGCGTGATCTGAGAGTGATCCAGAAGCCTCACCACTAAGTGGACCCACCGATGTGTCAATGTCTGGGATGGTAAGTTGTAAGGTGGAAGTTGATGCCAAAACTGTGCCACCCTCAGATGTCCCTTCATCCAAATTCTCCAAGGATAGCTGTCTGGACCAGGATGAGCGAGAGCTGCAGGACTGGCCTAGAGTTCAGAAGGGCCCAGCGCATCAAAATCAGCCCTTGCAACACAGGACACAGGGTTAAGTGCAAGGGAGGGAAAAGCATCCGGGATGCCAAACATGTGATTCTCATTTCTCCATTGAACATAGAACAAAACATCAAAAAAATTATAACACAGAAACAGACCCTTCAGCCCTCCAAGCCTGCAGTGACCATGCTGCCCGTCTGATTGGTTACCCTTATCTTCCGGGTACCATATGCCTCTCTTCCCATCCCATTCACATAGCTGTATGTGACTGTCATATCTGCATTCACAAACTCCCCTGGCAGCAAGTTCCAGGAACCCACTACCTTCCCTGTGCAAGTAAACATGTCTATGCATCTCCTTTAAATCTTGCTCCTCACATCCATAACTCATGCCCCCGAGAAGTTGCCTCAAAGTGAGAGGAGGAATGACAGTTGCTCACATCTTGATGGCAGCCCACCATGATGTTGTTGACATCTAGCATATCCCCTTCCCTTGAGAGCTCCAGCGCCCAGTCCTCAAAGGAGGTGAGGATTCAGGCGTCTGGCACCATCCCATGTCTTCGCCCTCTCATGGGTGTTATGGTAGGTCTTCTCCTGTGGAGACAGAAAAAGCCATGAAGGAAATGAACAAAGAACAAAGAACAGTACAGCCCAGGAACAAGCCTTTGGCCCTCCAAGCCTGCGTCGCTCATGTGCCCAACTAGACCATTCGTTTGTATCCCTCTATTCCCAGCCTGTTCATGTGGCTATCTAGATAAGTCTTAAATGATCCCAGTGCGTCTGCCTCAACCACCTCGCTCGACAGCGCATTCCAGGCCCCCACCACCCTCTGTGTAAAATACGTCCCCCTGACATCTGTGTTGAACCTTGCCCCCTTAACCCTTGAACTTGTAGCCCCTTGTGTTTGTCACCTCTGACCTGGGAAAAAGCTTCCCACTGTTCACCCTATCTATGCCCTTCATAATTTTATACACCCCTATTAGGTCACCCCTCATCCTCCATCTTTCCAGGGAGAATAACCCCAGTTTGCCCAATCTCTCCTCATAGCTGAGACCCTCCATACCAGGCAACATCCTGGTAAACCTTTTCTGTACTCTCTCCAAAGCCTCCACGTCCTTCTGGTAGTGTGGTGACCAGAACTGGACACAGTATTCCAAATGTGGCCTAACCAATGTTCTACATAGTTGCAACATTATATGCCAACTTTTATACTCTATGCCCCGTCCAATAAAGGCAAGCATGCCATATGTCTTCTTCGACACCCTCTCCACCTGTGCTGCCACATTTAGGGATCTGTGGACTTGCACACCCAGGTCCCTCTGTGTGTCTATACTGATGGTTCTGCCATTTATTGTATAGCTCTTCCCTACATTAGATCTACCGAAATGCATCACTTCGCATTTATCTGGATTAAATTCCATCTGCCATTTCTCCGCCCAATTTTCCAGCCTATCTATATCCTGCTGTATTCTCTGACAATGTTCATCACTATCCGCAAGGCCAGCAATCTTTGTGTTGTCTGCAAACTTACTGATGACACCAGTGACATCTTCTTCCAAATCATTTCCATATATCATAAACAGCAGAGGTCCCAGTACAGAGCCCTGCGGAACACTACTAGTCATAGACCTCCAACTGGAAAATGACCCCTCCACTGATACTGTCTGACTTCTATGGCCAAGCAGTTCTCCACCCACCTAGTTAGCTCACCTTTTATCCCATGAGATTTAACCTTTTGCACCAGCCTGCCATGAGGTACCTTGTCAAACGCTTTACTAAAATCCTTATAGACGACATCCACGGCATCCTTTCCCTGACAATGTATGTATAAAATGCCTTAGGATCCTCCTCAATCTTGTGTGTCAAGGACATTTTGTGGCCTCTTTTTGCCCTTCTAATTCCCTGTTTAAGCTCTCTTTTGTTTTCCCTGTATTCCTCCAATGCTCCATCTGTTTTTAGCTGCCTGGACCTTACATATGCCTCTTTTTCCTTTTTGATTAGACTCACGATTTCCCTGGTTATCTTACCTTTCCTATCCTTCTTTTTTATAGGCACATGCCTTATCAACTGCTCCTTAAAAGACTCCCACATGCCAGATGTGCATTTACCCTCGAACAGCCGCTCCCCATCAACAGCCACCAAATCCTGCCTAATCCGGCTGTAGTTAGCCTCCCCCCAGTTCACACCTTACCCATAGGACAACACTCATCTTTTTCCATTACTATCCTAAAGTTTACAGAATTGTGGTCACTATTTGCCACATGTTCCCCTACTGAAACTTTGACGACCTGACAGGGCTTATTCCCCATAGGAAGGAGGTGCTTGAGGGTCAGGAGCCGGAAGCATGCAGGGTGCTGGGGATGGGAGGATCTGGGGGAAATTTAAGGGAAGATGCAACTTGGAGTTAAGCACTCACCCTTGCTGCACAGATGAGGTCATTGACTTTTTTGCAGCACTGCTTCCCAGTCCGGGGCGATGCCAGTGCCCTAGCACTGACCAAGGCGCTGATTTCCTCCCAGGCCACATTTCCATCAGTCCTCCTGGGTCTGCGTCCTCCTAGGGGGAAGAGGGTATCCCACCTCACCTCTGTTGTATCCAGTAGCCTCCCCAGGTCAGATAATTGTAAGGGGGGGGGGGGGCGCTGGTTGTGGGCACATTTTGTGCAGGAATGCCTGCCTATCCATTTTTGAGTTTTTAATAGAACTGCCTCTCGTTAGGGCAGAATAGCTGCAGGCAGTTTGGCAGAGCATTCTAACAAGTTGCATGCAGTTTGACTATTAGCATTGAGAGGAAGGCAAGTGACCACTTACAGATGTGCTGAAGGGGAGGGGCAGGGGGCAAGGAGTGCAGGTAGTAGATCAGTGCCTCAATGATTGGGGACAGGGGAGAGAAAGGGAGGTGTCACACAACCATTGGAGTCCAGAGGAGATGGGTGTCTTGTACGGGAGTGTCTGGCTGGGCATGAGGGGGATCACTCTGCCTGATATCTGTAGGATGGAAGGAGGATGATGAATCTCTCTGCCTGAAATCGGTGTGGGAGATGAGGAGTCCACTGCCACTCTGCCTGAAATTATTGGGGGGAAGGGGGATCTGTAGCCACTCTGCCTGAGATTGGTGGGGGAAGGGGGGCAGGGACCATTCTGCGTGGTGGGTAGGTGGGCGGATAAGGGAGTCAGTAATGTTGTGGGGGTGGGACAATGTCTGTAAGGGCCAGGGGGAGACATTATCCAGCCTGGGAGGAATGTGGCAGGGGAGCCGCATTTTATTTCTTTTTCTGTGCATTCTCAGTTGCAAGCACTGATTTGAGCTGTAGGGTTTCAGGCGTGTTAAGCCCTGCCCACAGGCTTGTGGAGCACAATTTGGAGTCGCTGATAATTTTGCAGGCAGAGTGCATAAGGGGCGCTGTAGAATGGGTCTAAAAGTCGGATCTGAAACGCTCCCAGAGGGTCAGAGAATGACATTTCCCATATTACTATGTTCTTCTTTTCCCTCATCTCTACTCTTGGATATACCACAGAGGCATTCTCCTCGCACAGCGGTCCGGGAGACTCGAGCAGAGGCTGTTTAGCAGACCCTCCACTGGACACTACGGCCTCCATGAGTCTCTGACCATCAGATTTCTGGCAGCATTAGCTCTGTGCCAGAAATCAGCACAGAACTGTACAATTCATGCTAATCGCTATATACATGTAATTCATGGGCCTGGGACTGAAAGCTCTGGGCCAGTTAGCCGCTTCCCCCACCAGGAGTGTTTCATTCCAGCGGGGTTTGCAATAGCTCCCCAACTATGGGGAGCTGGTTGCCCAACCTGCTGGAGTGAAGAGAGGCCATTGAGGCCTCCCAGGTGGTCTGGACTAAGGGGGTTGGTTCCTGTGCCAGAGGGGTCAGGACTGCAGTGAGATGGAGTCGATGCTGCAGGGGGAGTGGGACAGCAGGACTGCCGGGGTGGAGGAGGGAGATCGAGTTGGGCTAGGGAATCAAGGCTGACTTGGACATGTGCAGGAGATGGGGGGGACAGCGATATGTTGCCGCCTGGCTAGTGGTCGAGCTGGTCAGTGATTGGGAGGCTGGCAGTGTGGTGCTGATTGATCAGCGCATGCACAGTGGCTCACTCAGCACTATGCTGTCAGCCTCTTGAGTGGGAATAGACCCCACCCCTGATTTTTAGTCTGATTCATGTTAGGGCTCTCTGCAGTGCAGTGTGGATCCCAGTGAAAAATCCTCTGGGATTTACTCCAGTTTTAATGTGAATTTGACAACTGGAATTTTTAAAGGCGAATTTCACCCTACACTTTTCAATATGTGATCCCTTGCCCCACTATTTAATTTAAAGCACAGTTATCCAATTTGCAAGAACACTGGCCTTAAAATGGTTCAGCCCAAACTTTCCCCAGTACTTGTACCAGTGTCCCACAAAATGACCCATTTGTCCCACATCAGTTTTTGGGCCACAAATTCGCCCCTTTAGTTTTATGGACTTTGTGCCAACGTTCACATGGATCAAATAAAAATCCAGAGATAATAACCTTTGTTAGAGGTCTGTCATCTCAGCTCAAGGAAATTACTGGAGGTATTCTTCAGAATGGTGTCCAATGATCAATTATCTTCAATTGCTTCATCAATGACCTTCCTTCCATTGTAAGGTGGAATATGGGGGTATTCACTGATGATTGCACAATTGTCAACACCATTCACAACTCCTCAGATACTGAAGTAGTCTATGTCTAAATGTAATAAACTATGACAATATCCAGGCTTGGGCTGACAAGGTATGAGCTATACAAGGGCCAGGTAATGACCCAATCCAACAAGAGAGAATCTGACCACCGCTCTTGAGATAGCCATAGCTGAATCTCCCATTGTCAACATCCTGTGGGATCGCCACTGACCAGAAACTTAACTGAACAGCCATGTAAATGCTATGACCATCATAGCAAGTCAAAGGCTAGGAATCCTTCTAGCTCCCCAAATTCACTTGCCTGGATTTATGCAGTTCCAAAAACACTCAAGAAGCTTGACACCATTCAGGACAAAGCAGCACACCTGATTGGCACTTATCCATAAATATTCACTCTCTCCACCAACAACGTACAATAGTAGCGGTGTGTTTTATCTACAAGATGCACTAACTCACTAAGGCTCATTAGACAGCACATTGTAAACACATGACCACTGCCATCTAGAAGGACACAGGCAACTAATGCATGTTAACCACCTTGAAGTTGCTCTCCAAGCCACTCATAATCCTGGCTTGAAAATATATTACTGGATCTTCACAGTCACTGGGTCAAAATCCCTCTCTAACAGTACTGTAGGTGTACCTACAGCACATGGACTGCAGTTGTTCAACAAGAGCGCTCACCACCACAATCTCAAGGGCAATTAGGGATGGGCTATAAATATAGTCCTAGGAAGCAAAGCTGAGATTAATATTTAAATTTGAATGTAAATATTATAAGTGAGCCTGGGATGTAATCGTCTGAGCTCACTTGCCTTCAAGTCTCCCCTTTGAATGTCCTCACCGACGAAGATCACATTTGGTTCCCGGCAATGGGGACTTGTCATGATGGCCTTTTGGTGGGACTAGAGGCCATTGAGGACTCCAGAGTGGTCAGGGGCAGCAAAGTGTCCCTTGGGAGCAGTGTCATCCTGGCATTGCCCACTGGATGCCAAGCAGTGCCCAGGGACAGGGCTTGAAGAGAGGGGGCAGGACCTGAATAGGACTGGGTCTAAGAGTAGGTAGGGAGGAGCTGCGAGTTCTGCAATTGAGGATTGCAGGAATGGTGTTCAATGGCGATCGTTTGGGGGGGGCTGGTGATGAGGTGTAGGAATATAGGGGTGGCAATCGGCAGACAGAAGGGGAGGATAGGGGCCAATGATCGCGAGGGAAATGGAGGCGATAGCAGGGGAGCATCACAGAGCTTTGCTCACTGGGAGTTGTCATCCTCTTCCTGCATTGACTGATCAACGGGCACAAAGACTGCCCAGGTCCAGCACCCTGAAGACTAAGGTTCCATGCGACCCTCATCCTGTGATCATGGAGGGGTTGCGGCGATCTTATGTGGCAGGGTTTGGGGCTTCTTGAGCTGTCAGAAAACATGCTCACCCTACAGCATGAACTAGAAATTGATGAGAGCATCCCTTGTCCTCCTGCCTGGCTCCTCTTTGGTCTCTTCTTCTATTCTCTCCTGGACTTCCACCACATCCAAGGAGACTTGACACTCTTCCAGGTCTTCATCAGTAAGGCGGTCAGCCCGCCTCTGTGTCTAGTTATGTAGGGTACAGCAGACCAGCACAGTACAGTTGGTGACTGTACTATAGTACCTAACCAGGCTTGTTGAGGTAGCAGAAGTGCATCCTGAGGAGCCCCACGCATCGCTGAATCACGGACCGAGTGGCAATGCAAGCTTAATTGTACCAAGCCTCTGCTTCAGTGTCAGGCCTCCGCATGCCCATATGACATAACATCTGGTGGATGGGAAAATTTATTGAGGTCTGAAGATTCAACTTTAACTTCTCTAAGTACATTATTGTGTATCCAAATTGATGCAAATCCTTCCTGGGCATGAACCTAATCACATCATCGATGAGGGTCCAAGAAGATAACAATTGGAAATTTTACTGGCGCCTATCTCATTTTTGGCTTCTCACAATATTTTGTAGCAACTATGGGATTTGCGTCCACAGCCAACAGAGCCACTAAATTCCACCCAGTATCTCAAAGACTGTGTGCAATTTCACCTCTTGATCTAATGAATAATGTAAATCCATTGGAGGCAGCTCAGGGAGGTTTACGAGATGGATATTTGAAAAGAGTGCATAGTCTTATGAGGAAAGCTTGAGCAGACTGTTTGTTTCTACTCACTGGACTCTAGAAAAGTGTGGGATGACTTGATGAAGTATGTAAAATCCTGAACAATCTGGACAAAATTAATGTGGAAAAGATGTTTCCTCTTGTGGTGAATCTACAAATGGAGGTATTGTTTTAAAATAGGGGTCATCTATTGAGAAGAGGGAGAAGACCAAACATTTTTTCTCTCAGAGGTTTGTGAGATTTTGAAACTCTGCCTTAGAATATGGGTCACTGAATATTTTTTAAGTAGAGGTAGATAGATTCTTGTTCAGCAAGTGAATCAAAAGTTATCCCAGATAGATGGGAATGTGGAATTCAAAACACAAACAGATCAGCCATAATATTATTGAATGGTGCGGTAGGCTCAAGGAGCCAAATGGTCTACTTATGCTCCTATTTGTATCCCAGAAACAGCTGTAAATCAGAAAATGGAAGCAATGGAATAAAGTGCAATCACTGGGGAAATGATACTGTGAATTTTTTTGGAGCTGCAAGCTGACAAGTCCTGGGTTCAAATGAACTTCATCCTTGAGCCTTATAGGAAATAGCTATTGAGGTGGCTGGTTTTAATTTTCCAAAAGTCTAGATTCAGGCAAGTTTCTGTTAGGTTAGAAAATAATGAATGTTACACCTTTATTCAAAAAGAGAGGGAGACAGAGCAGGAAACTACAGGCCAATTAGCTTAACATTCCATAGGAAAAATGTTAGAGGATTTTATGTTTTTAAATGTTAAGGATTTTATAGCAGGGTGCTTAGAAAAATTTAGGGTAATCAGGCAGAGTCAACATGGATTTAGAAAGAGGCGTCATGTTTAAACAATTTATGGGAGCTTTTTGAAGAAGTAACATTCGCTGTCAACAAAGATGGGTGTACTGTATTTAGATTTGAGAAGGCATTTGATAAGGTATCACATCAAAGGCATATGTGAAAAATAAAAGCTCATAAATTATCCTCTGCACCATAAGCTACATTAGATAGGATAATGTGATCTGAAGTAACATAGAAACATACGTAGAAAATTGAAGCAGGAGGAGGCCATTTGGTCCTTCAAGCCTGCTCTGCTGTTCATTTTGATCATGGTTGATCACCAAATTCAACATCCTGAATATTCTGAACCTGCTTTCCTCCTATATCCCTTGATCCCTTTTAGCTCTAAAAGCTATAACCAATTCCTTCTTGAACTCACACAATGTTTTGGCCTCAACTATTGCCAGCAGTAGTGAATTCCACAGACTCACCACTCTCTGGGTGAAGAAATGTCATGATGTGGGTATGCCGGCGTTGGACTGGCGTAAACACAGTAAAAAGTCTGACAACACCAGGTTTTAGTCCAACCTATTTATTTGATAATATTCTCACAAGCTTTCGAGGGGTTACCCTCTTCGTCAGGTGAATGGAGAGATCGGCAGTTTCGATGCGCCACAGCGAAAAACCGCACCGATCTCCTCAGAAGACAAACACGGGACACAGTGGACAGAGTTCCCTTCGTCGTCCAGTACTTCCCCGGAGCGGAGAAGCTACAACATCTTCTCCGGAGTCTTCAACATATCATTGATGAAGACGAACATCTCGCCAGGGCCATCCCCACACCCCCACTTCTTGCTTTCAGACAACCACGCAACCTCAAACAGACCATTGTTCGCAGCAAACTACCCAGCCTTCAGGAGAACAGTGACCACAATACCACACAACCCTGTCACAGCAACCTCTGCAAGACATGCCGGATCATCGACATGGATACCATCATCACACGTGAGAATACCATCCACCAGGTACATGGTAAATACTCTTGCAACTCGGCCAACATTGTCTACCTGATACGTTGCAAGAAAGGATGTCCCGAAGCATGGTACATTGGGGAGACCATGCAGACGCTACGACAACGGATGAATGAACATCGCTCGACAGTCACCAGGCAAGACTGTTCCCTTCCTGTTGGCGAACACTTCAGTGGTCACGGGCATTCAGCCTCTGACCTTTGGGTAAGCATTCTCCAAGGCGGCCTTCACAACACACGACAGCGCAGAGTCGCTGAGCAGAGACTGATAGCCAAGTTCCGCACACATGAGGACGGTCTCAACAGGGATCTTGGGTTCATGTCGCACTATCTGTAACCCCCGTGACTTGCCTGGGTTTGCAAAACCTCACTTACTGTACTGTCTGGAGACAATACACATCTCTTTAAACTGTGATCAGTGCTCCTACCACTCACATTGTCAGCCACCTCAGGTCTTGAACAGCAGGTTAGGTGTAAGGATTCGCATTTTAATCAGTAATCTCTAAACTGTCTGTGCTTTATATGCTCTGTCTGAGGCCAGAACTCTCCGTTCACCTGACGAAGAGGGTAACCCCTCGAAAGCTTGTGAGAATATTATCAAATAAATAGGTTGGACTAAAACCTGGTGTTGTCAGACTTTTTACTGAAGAAATGTCTCCACACCTCTGTCCTAATAATTTTACCCTTTATCTTCAAATTATGATCCCTGGTTCTGAACTCTCCCACCATCAAGAATATTCTGGTCTGGATATAAGGAGGGTACAAAGGGACATAGGTGGGTTAAGTGAATGGAAAATGACATGGGAAATGCAGTATAAGATGTGAACATTTGAAATTGTCCATTTTTTCTGGGAAAAGAATAAAAGAAACATAAAGGTGAGAGACTGCTAGACACTGATCTACAAAGTAACCAAGATGCCCTAATGCGTGCATTACAAAATGGCATCGTACAGATACAGCAAGTGTCTTGGAAAAGTAATGGATCAATATCATTTATTGCAAGGGGAATTGAATGCAAAAATAGGAAGATTATGCTTCAGATATACAAGGCATTGGTGAGACTGCATCTGGAATACCATGTACATTGTTGATCTCTTTATTTAAAGAACAATGTAAATGAATAGGAAGCAGTTCAGACGAGGTTTACTAAATGAATACCTGGATTGAGTGGATTGTCTTCTGAGGAAAAGTTGCACAGGTGAGGTTTGTACCCACTAGAGTTTAGTAGAGTAAGAGGTAACTTGATTGAAACATATAAGACCTTGATGGGTGTTGACAATGTGGATGTAGAATGGATATTTCCACCTGTGTGAGAATCTAGTGCTAGAGGCCATTGTTTAAAAGTAAGTGATTGCCCATTTAGGGCAGTGTTGAGGAGAATCAATTTCTCTCAGAGATTAGTGAGGCTTTGGAACTCTCTTCCTGAAAAGGGTTGGAAACATGATCTTTAAATTTTCTAAGGTAGAGACAGATAGATGGAGAGATAATAAAAAAGTTTAGTTCATCTTTCTCCTGTCCATAAAGGAAAGGTGGATCTTAGGTCCTAGATAGACCCAATACAGCAATAGGTAGGATAGTATGATCTGAAGAGGACATAAAGAGGACACAAAGTTTATCCAAACAAGAAAAATTGGACCAAAAATCTGACAGGTGTCCAAATGTAAGAATAAGCTAAATTTATATAAAAGAAACAATGTAGAATCTAAGAAGGAAAATGCAGAGGCTGAGACGATTTTTAAGAAGAAAGGAGAACATCTTGGCACTTCTCTTCCCCTAACACTAGAAAACTGAGTTTTATTTTCATTTCAGGTGAGGTTTTATTCTGAAGATTACATTTAAATTAGATGAAAATTATAAGGTGATTGCAACTTTAACAGCATGTGCAGATTGGCGACACAATCTCAGAGTTTATACATTAGAGATAGGAATCGCAGTTCCAGCCAGTTACCGTTTTGTTTCAATGAATTCAGCTGGGGTGGCTGAAGGACAGCTCGATATAGAATGCTTTGCTGCTGCTCCTTGGACCTCTGACTAGGAAGACCAGCACTGGAAGTCTGGCCATGGATTGAAGTTGGAGGTTTCAACTAAAAGCCAGCATTTTTCTCATCTGGCTCTGAATCAGAGTTGTTGGTTTTTGCTGGCTGTAAATGTGGGAACATCTGTGTGAAAGGCAAAGATTTCTCTCCTTTAACAGGTGGAGGATAGTTACCATCATCTCTGTCAGAATCTTCTGCATCTTCAGGAATAGAAGCATCTACAGGCCTTTTGTTTGGGCAAGGTCATTGGCTCAAGTTTTTTCTTCTGTCTTTGCTTGTTTTACTGAAATACAAAACAGGTGAAGTAATGGCAGGTTTCTCTTCGTTTGCCAGATCCAGCATTTTAGGATTTGATGCACAGATGTTGCTAACAGAAGTAGACTTAAAAAGCTAGATAATTTATCCCTCAGTTCAAAACAATTAAAAGTTGCGACTAGGAAATGCAAGTAAAATTTCCTACTAAGGTTAAAAAAAGTGACCTAAGGAGATCTAAAGTGATCGAAGGATATGATCTAAGGAGATCCATCACAGATGTCAAAAGATAGTACTGGACCAATCTAGAGTCCTGGGCTAGCCACACAGATTCCCGTCAACAATGGTAACGTCTGCAAGACATAACAGGCTACAAGATGAAGGTATTTAAAATCACTGACATTAGTGCACCTCTCCCTGATGAGCTCAGTGCATTCTATACCCGTTTTGAGCAACAGGAGAAGCATGATGGCACACGGTTAGCACTGCTGCCTCACAGCACCAGGGACTCAGGTTTGATTTTTGACTAGGGTCACTGTCTGTATAGAGTCTGCATGTTCTCCGCGAGACTGCATGGGTTTCCTCCAAGTGCTCCAGTTTCCTCTCACAGTTCCAAAGATGTGCTGGCTAGGTGCAATGGCCATGCTAAATTCTTCCTCAGTAAACCTGACAGGTGCCAGAGTGTGGCGACTTTGGGATTTTCACAGTAACTTCATTGTGTGTTAATGTAAGCCTACTGGTGATTCCTAAATAAACCTTAAAATAAACTCTAGGTCAGCATGAGCATGCTGTCATGGAATGAACCTGTATCCGAGGTCACCATTGCAAATGTCAGAGTAGCCTTCTTGAAGGTCAACTGCAGAAAGCCACTGGCCCGGATGTGGTATCCAGATGAGCACGGAGATCCTGCGTGGACCAGCTCGCTTGGGTATTCGCAGTCATTTTCAACCTGGGGCAGCATGGTGGCACAGTGGTTAACACTGCTGCATCACAATGCCAGGGACCCAGGTTTGCTTCCCAGCTTGGGTAACTGTCTTTGTGGAGTTTGCACATTCTCCCCGAGCCTGTGTGGGTTTCCTCCAGGTGCTTTGGTTTCCTCCCACACTCCAAAGATGTGTGGGTTATGTTGATTGGCCATGCTAAATTGACCATAATTTCCGGGAGATTAGCAGTGTGAGTATGTGGGATTAAGGGAAGAGGATGGGATTGTTGTTGGTGCAGGCTCAAAGGACCGAATGGTCTCCTTCTATATGGTGAGGATTCTATAAAGCTCTCTTTACAACAATCTGAGGATTCTATCTGCTTCAAAAAAATGACCATCATCCCAGTACCAAAGAAAAGCCAGGCAGTGTGCATTAATGACTATCATCTTGTGGCTCTGATGTCCATTATTATGAAGTGCTTTGAACGGTTAGTCATGGCATGAATCAATTCCAGCCTCCCAGATTGCCTGGATCCACTACAGTTCATCTATTGCTGCAGCAGTTTCACAGCGGACTTCCTGGCCCTGCACTCAACTCTAGAACACCTAGATAACAAAAACACCTATGTCAGACTCCTATTTACCAACTGCAGCTCAGCCTTCAGCACCATTATTCCTACAAAACACATCTCCAACTTCTGTGGCCTAGGGCTCGACTCCCCTGCCCCAGCAATTGGACCCTTAACTTCCTTACCCACAGACTGCAATTAGTAAGGATAGGCAACAAATCCTTCTCCACGATCATCCACAACACCGGTCCCCATACGGCTGAGTCCTCACTCATTACCAGAGTCCTATACACCTACGACTGTGTGGCTAAATTCCCCTCCAACTCGATTTTTAACTTTGCTGATGAAGCCACCGTAGTGCATTGGATCTCAGACAATAAAGAGATGAAGTACAGGAAAGAGATAGAAAATCTGGTGAACTGGTACAATGACAATAATCTCTCCTTCAATGTCAACAAAATGAAGGAGATAGTCATCGACTTCAGGAAGTGTAGTGGACGACGTGCCCCTATCTACATCAATGAGGACAAAGTACAAATGGTCAAGAGCTTCAGATTTTTATGTGTCCAGATCACCAACAACCTATCCTGGTCCCTCAATGTCAATGGTATAGTGAAAAAAGACCACCAATGCCTCTACTTTCTCAGGAGACTAAGGAAATTTGGCATGTCAGTTACGACTCTCACTAACATTTACAAATGCACCATAGGAAGCATTCTTTCTGATTGTATCACAACTTGGTATGTCTCCTAATTTTTTCAAGACTGCAAGGAACGATGAAGGGTCATGAAGAAAGCCCAGTCCATCATTCGAATCATACTCCCATTCATTGACATTGTCTACATTTCCCACCACCTCGGAAAAGTAGCCAGCATAATTAAGGACTCCACGCATCCCTGACCCTACTCTCCCACCTTCTTCCATTGGGAAAAGATACAAAAGTCTGAGGACACGTACAACCGATTCAAGAACAGCTTCTTCCCTGCTTCCATCAGACTTCTGAATGGACCCACCTTGCATTAAGTTGATCTTTCTCTACACCCTAGCTAAGACTGTAACACTACATTCTGCACCCTTGCCTTTACTTCCCTATGTACAGTATGCTTTGTTTGTATAACGTGCAAGAAACAATGCTATTCACTGTATACTAATACATGTGACAATAATAAATCAAATTAAGTCAAATCACATGATCAGCTGCAGTTGCTGGTTGAGCATTTGAACCTCACTTATCAACCATGCCATCAAACAGTTTCATCTAGCCAAATTCAAGCTGGAAACACATCTTGTTTATGGAAAAAGAATGAGAGAGAGAACGAGAAAAGGAGGGAAAGAGAGAAATAGAGAATAGGATTAAAGAAGAACACCATCATGATAGTGCAACAGCAGTTACGGGCATTCGGCCTCTGACTTTCGGGTAAGCACTCTCCAAGGTGGCCTTCATGACAGCGCAGAGTTGCTGAGCAGAAACTGATAGCCAAGTTCCACACACGAGGACGGTCTCAACAGGGATCTTGGGTTCATGTCACACTATCTGTAATCCCCATGACTTGTCTGGGTTTGCAAAACCTCACTTATGTACTGTCTGGAGACAATACACATCTCTTTAACCTGTGCTTAATGCTCCTTCCACTCACATTGTCGGCTTCTTTAAGACTTGAACAGCAGTTTAGGTATAAAGACTCGCATTTTAATCAGTAATCTGTAAACTGACTGTGCTGTTATATGCTCTGTCTGAGGCCAGAACTCTCCATTCACCTGACAAAGGGGCAAACCCCGAAAGCTTGTGAGTTTACTATCAAATAAATCGGTTGGAATTAAACCTGGTGTTGTCAGACTTCTTATTGCCTTGAATATACTCAAATTGTTCCGAAGATTGAAGAAAATGATGTGGAAACTTCCGTCACTATTGACTTTTGCCTTATCCATTCATAATGAACAGACCAAGACTGCAATTTCAGAGAATTCGTAAGAAACCCAAGTAGACCTACACTGAGTTTGATAGCTGAAACAAGTTATGTTCAATAGGTGGATTCACTCTTTGAAAATGTAGCACACCGATGATGGATCACAGTGTTATGTATCTGTTTAGTTATGAAGTCCCTATGGAAAATCTACTCAAACCGATGTGTTGTCTACACATACCACAATTATATAACTTGTTTATCTTTAAAACATCTTTGGTAGAGAGCCCTCGGGATTGCCCAATTTCAACATTTGGATCTGGTATTGGTACCATGGTAGGACTCCCATCCTTGGTAAAAGCAGTTCTGCAATAAAGAATAATAAAGTCAGTTACATTTCACTGTACAGTTCTTAATTTGATATTTAATAAATAAACAAAGTTTAATGCTGGCATGAAGTCATTCATATTTGGACAAAAGAAATATAAGTTAGAATAATTTCTAAATAGTAAGAAGTTGGGACCTTTAGTGGATCAAAGAGATTAGCAAATTCAAATATGTAGATTAGAAAAAGCTAGTGGATGGACAGAATTGGGCAATCATAATGGGGGCCACTTTTGACATTCTTTATGGAGATGGGGAATTTACTGAGTGCACTTGAAGTAGGCAACACTTGAATAAGAGATATCAAAGAATGGAATACATAGCAGTCTAAATATTTAGCCATGAAATAAATTTCTAACATCTCAATAAAGTGCTTTATTTTCAGATACGTTGATTCAGCAGATTTGTTGAGGGAGTATCGTATAACATAATGGAAAATGATAAGCATCTAATTATTTATATTTATATGTTTGTCCATATACTGATCAAGATCTCAAAGATAGAATATAGCTATAGGCCAACTCTGAGATAAAACCCCAAGAATCTATAGAAATTAATTGGTGCTATTCTCAAATCGATAGTTGTCTTTAATAATAATATCACAGAAGTGAACATTTTGATTATGTGGCTGAATAGAACTGTTCCAAGAAGTGGCCAGAAGCAAGTTGGTATTTGCCCCTATATGAATATACAGATGTCACCTTTGGAGATAGAAAGGGTAGAATGGAACCTTTCCATTTGATTTATTATCACATGCATTAGTATGCAGTGAAAATATTGTTTCTTGCTGTTATACAAAGCATACCATACATAGAGAAGTAAAAGACAGAATGCAGAATGTAGTGTTACAGTCATTGTTAGGGTGTAAAGAAAGATCAACTTAATGTGAGATGTGTCCATTCAAAACATGCATTGCAACCACAATGTCACAGGGTTTTCAGGATCCAATGATTGATTTAATTGGATCAGCTCTCTCATTGATCACTGACTCATGCTAATGTCATCTGGGACTGCTTTGGGCTTCTCCTCTCCAGCAACACTCTGATGAAATGTGGGAAGTGAAAACAGGCTGTCCAGCAGGACTCATTGCAGATACAGGCTTGGCTCAGGAATGCTTGTGGGAATCACAACCAGGCCCCGGGGGTTTTGGGAGGGGCAGCACTGTGCGGGTCCTGGACTGGCTAGTTCAATCGAACTGACCAGCAAACTGTAGGCTGACAGTTCAAGGCCACTGCACATGCGCAGCGTTCCAGAACTGTCAGACTCTGGCGTGAATAGACCCTGCCCCCTGAGCTTTTAATGATATTCATGATTGTGACTTCTGCATTGCACAGAGTGTGGGAGATTCAAGTGTGAACTCCCACTGAAAAAATAATTGTGATTTACACCAGTTTTCCCGCAAATTCAGCATTTAGAATTTTTTGGGGAGGATTACCCCCATCCCTAAATGTTCCCAATAATAACTGCTGAGTGACGCCACTCTCTACTTCTCTAGTCTGTGGGTGGATTTCTCTCCCCAAAAAACAAAAGTTGCGATCTAACCTAAAAAGTTATCAGGGTGTGATCTTACCGGCTTGCACGTTGATCAGCATGGTGAGCAAGCAAGATTGTGTGAGAGACAAAAATTTAGTCTGTGCCTGGTTTCTCGCCTCATGCAAACTTATCAGCCCTGTTTTGCCAGCGAGACCAACTTCATGTCCCTACATGTCAGCAGTGTGTCCTGTATGGCATCGTCTGGTCTCATTTGTACTTGCCTCCTCGCTGGTTGGACCTTCACACCAGCAAGAATCACAGCTGGTCTCCACCAGCAGAGACCGAATGTGATGGTCCAGCTGGGAGGGTCAGAGGCCATTGAAGCTCCTGGGTGTTCAGGGAATTGCCAGGCAGTGCCCCATGTTCCGTGCAGAATGGCAGTGCTCATTGGGTACCCTGGCACTACCCTGTTGATCTTCCTGGCACTGTCTCTGGGCACCCTGGAACTGGGCACTGGGCACAATAACTGCAGTGCTAAGGGCCTGAGTTGAGGTGGGGCAATGACAGCAGGGAGGCAAGGGGAAAGTTCTTCAGGGTGGGGGAATGCTCTACAGGGTGAGAGCTCTGCAGAGGTATTCAATGTTGGGGGGAGGGAGGGAGGTGGTGGGGGGTGGGGGGTTGCTGCTGGTTGGCCAGGGATTTTATTTGTGGAGACCGGAAAAAAGATGGGCAGCGGAGAGGGTGGTAACAGGTGACTTATCGGGAGAACCCAATGCCCTGATGCCTGTGAGAAGGTCATGGAGGCATTTACATTGCTGCCATAGAATTGCTGCCATTGAGTGAAGGGTCTGTGATAATAGTATACCTCCCATGGTAGAGGAGGGGACAGCCTTCGGGAGGGGGAATTGTCACTGCTGGGGGTAGGACTGCAGATTGGGGTACTCCGTGATGGGGGGAGTGAAAAGGTTGGGGCTGACTCAGGAATGTTTATGGGGCCACGATTGGGCCATGGGGGTGTCAGGAGAGGCAGTACTGTGGAGGTCTCAAGCTGGCCTTCGAGCTGGCCAGCAAACTGACACTTCACTGTCATAGCCCCAACACAACTCAGGCCCTTAGCACTATAGTTATGGTGCTCAGAGAGCACTGCCAGGGTGCCTAATGGGCACTGCTATCCTGCACTGAACTCCTCACTCACCTGATGAAGGAACAGCATTCCGAACGCTAGTGGTGTTTACTACCAAATAAACCTGCTGGACTTTAACCTGGTGTTGTGAGACTTCTTACTGCGTGTTTATCCTGCACTGAACACAGGGGCACTGCCTGGCAATTCCCCAACTATGGGGGGGGGTGATGTCCTTGGTGTCCATAGTGGGTGGGTGGCAGGACCTGTTTTAGTTCACTGGGAGATTGGGGTACCTGAACAGTGGTGCCCCGGGCAGTCTGCAGCCAGTTTCACTGGTGAGGTTTGGCATGACCCCCCACCCCCTTCCCCCTGCTGACTAGTGAGAATTGCACTTTGGTGCAAAAAAGTTACAGTCATAAGATTGCATTTTCAAAGATTGCCCAAAAAACAGGCCTGAAACTCTCTTAATTTCTCATTCATTCGGCATTTAGAATCTTGTTCGTAAGATTGCACCCAAAGTGTCATAAAAGTCTGAAAATTGGAATGCTTTGTACTGGTTTCTTTATTTGACACTTTGTGTAATAAAAAATCTCCATGCAATTCTCGCCAGTGTTTCACATAAGGATGATGACTGACTGAAAAGACTGGCACAAATAATTCTCATTTTCAGACACACTTAGGCTGTAATCTTACAATTGAGAACTCAGACGTGTTGTTTGGATGAATTTGAAAATGCATTCTTATGAAACTGTCACATTTTTGGGCCAAAGTGCAATTTTCACCTGCATAGTGCAGGCCCATGCATTTTGGAGGGAATACTGGGACAAATGCTGGACATCATGGATAGTTGACGGCCCAGGAGTCAAGCCTGCAAGCTGGCCTGGAAGGCAGTGGCAGCAGTAGTAAGTGGCCGCACACTGACATGGAGTACCTGGGGCCAGTGCTGGAAGAATAGAATGAAAGATCTAATTGATGTGTACAAGATCAGAGGGATTGGCAAAGTAAATGTGGAGAGGACGTTTCCACTTGTGGGGCAATCTAGAACAAGAGGTCATAGTTTTAGGATAAAGAGTACAGATTTAAAACAAAAGAGGACAAAGGGTGGTGAGTCTGTGGAATTCACTACCCCAGAGTGTGATGGGTGCCAGGACTGTGAGCAAAGTTAAGGAGGACACAGATTTTTAAGCTATGGATTTGAAAAGCTATGATGAATGGGGTGAACAGACAGGAGAGTTGAGGCTGTGATGAGATCAGCCATGTTAGTGTCACACCGACTTTCCTGCCCAGCACTGGACATTGTCTCCAGAACAGAAAATTCCACTCACTGTCTCATTTTAACCTCCTCACTGCTTCCTTCAGGGCCCGCAAGAAAGTCTTCAGCCCAAACTGCCCCCCACCATTCCTCATCGCAATCATTAATTGAGGCTTGCCTCCTCCACTGACGACTGAGAACCGAGAGTTAACGAAAACCAAAACGTAACTATAACTTACCACTGGCATTCAGCAAGGGCTAAACTTTACTACTGGACTCTGGAGCTGCCTGACTCACCATACATTCAAGAAATATCTCACTCGGAATTACTCTTTATGTGTGATTTAAGATTCATTTGTTGCTACAAGCCCAGAGCCTTCAGCTCATTCACTCATTCTGCTTGGTATGATCTCCATTGGAAAATCAGGGGACAGTCTTCCTCGAATCCATCTTCTTGTAATTGCCTACCTATCTGTCCATTGATTGGATCTTTTATGGAGCTCTCCCTTATTAGGGCAGAACAGCTGCAGGCAGTTTGGGTGATTCACGCACCTGTTAGAACATTCCAGCGATTTTAATGCAGTTTGTCTTGTTACCATGTAGGGGAAGTCAAGTCATCACATTCAGGTGTGCTGAAGGGGGTGAGGATTGGGGATGGTTTGGCGGTTGGGAGGGTGTAGGGGGAGGGTGGATTTGTGCATCTGTAATGATCGGGGGGCAAGAAGACAGAGGCTCATATTATTCAGCAATCGGGGATGGGAGGGTCATGAGGGAGCCATGTGCAAGGAGGTCCTGGATTGCGGGAAGGGCGGAGGTAAGGAGTTCGGTAATGTTGTGAGCAGGTCCCCAATGTCTGTGAGGGGAGGAGGAAACTGCATCTGGCCTGGGGGCAGGGTTCTGTCAGGAAAGCTGCAGTTTTGGTGCTTTTTCTTCACATGTGCAGTTTGTGGCTCAGCTCCAAGCTGCAGGCTGTCTGGTGAGTTAAGGCCGGCACACTAACTGGATACAAAATTGGCTTCTTGCCAGGTGCCAGAGGGTAGTTGTATAGGGTTGCTTTTCAAACTCAGGCCTGTTACCAACGGTGTGCCTCAGGGATCAGTACTGAGTCCACTGTTATATGTCATTTATGTTAATGATTTGGATGACAATATAGGAGGCATGGTTAGTAAGTTTGCAGATGACACCAAGATTGGTGGCATAATGGATAGTGAAGAAAGTTATCTCTGATTGTAACATGATATTGACCAATTGGGCCAGTGGGCTGACAAATGGCAGATGTAGTTTAATTTAGATAAATGCAGGGTGATGCATTTTGGTAAACTGAACCAGGGCAGGACTTACTCAGTTAATGGTAGGGCACTGGGGAGAGTTACAGAACAAAGAGATCTCACGGTACATATTCATAGCTCCTTGAAAGTGGAGTCACAGGTGGACAGAGTGGTGAAGAAGGCATTCAGCATGCTTGATTTCATTGGTCAGAACATTGAATACAGGAGTTGGGACAACTTGTTGAAGTTGTACAAGGCAATGATAAGGCCGCACGTGGAATACCGTGAAAAGTTCTGGTCATCCTATTATAGAACGGATATTATTAAACTAGAAAGAGTGCAGAAATGATTTACTAGGATGCTACTGGGGCTTGATGGTTTGGGTTTATAAGGAGAGGCTGGATAGACTGGGATTTCTTTCTCTGGAGCGTAGGAGGCTGAGGGGTGATCTTATAGAATCCTGAAAATAATGAGCACAGATCAATTTGATACTTAATATCTTTCCCCAAAGGTAGTGGAGTCTAAAACTAGAGGGCATAGATTTAAGGTAAGGGGGAGAGATACAAATGTATCCAGAGAGGCAATTTTTTCACACAGAGGATGACGAGTGCCCGGAATAAGCTGACAGAGAAAATAGTAGAGGAGGGTTCAATTTTGTCTTTTAAAAAGCATTTAGACAGTTACATGGGTAAGGTGGGTATAGACAGATATGGGCTAAATGTAGGCAATTGGGATTAGCTTAAGGTTTTGAAAAAAAGGCTGGCATGGGCAAGTTGGGCTGAAGGTCCTGCTTCCATGCTGTAAACCTCTATGACTAGCCACATGAGATAGAAAGCTAGTTAGCAAATAGGAAGCAAAGAGTTGGTAAAATGGGTCTTTTTCTGATCAGCAGTCAGTGACTAGGGGATTCTGCAGGGATCTGTTCTCAGACCCCAACTGTTCACATTATATATTAATGATTTGGAAGAGGGAACTGAATGTATTATCTCCAAATTTGCAGATCGTACAAAGTTGGGTGGGAGGCGGAGCTGTTAGAAAGTTGCAGAGATGCTTCAGCTATTTTTGGACAAGCTGAGTATGTGAGCATGTGCATGGCATATGCAGTATAATGTGGATAAATATGAGGTTATCCACTTTAGCAGCAATAATAGGAAGACAGATTATTACTTGAATAGGTATAAATTGAGTGAGATAGATAATCAACAAGACCTTAGAGTCCTCGTGCATCAGTCACTGAAAGTACGCAAGCAAGTACAACGAGCATTAAAGAAGACAAATGCTATGTTGGCCATCATAGTGAGAGGATTTGAGTATAGGGATAGGGGTGTTTTGCTGCAATTGCATAGGGATTGGTAAGGCCACACCTGGAGTATTGTGTGCAGTTTTGGTGTTCTTATCTGAGGAAGGATGTCCTTGCTATAGAGGGAATACAGCAAAGGGTTACCTGGCTGACTCCTGAGATGGCAGATCTGTCATATGAGGGGAGACTAAGTCAGTTAGGATTATATTCACTGGAGCTTAGAAGCGTGAGAGGGGATCTCATAGAAACTTACAAAATTCTAACTGGGTAGATTCAGAAAAATGTTCCAGATTGTGGGGGAGTCCAGATCTAGGGGCCATAGTTTGAGGATAAGGGGCCAACCTTTTAGAACTAAGGTGAGGAGAAATTCTTCACCCAGAGGGTAGTGAATGTGTGGAATTCACATACACAGAGTATAGTTGAGGCCAACATGTTAGAAATTATATATATATATAGTGTATAATATATATATAGATAAAGGGATCAAGGGATACAGGGGGAAGGGAAATCAGGATATTGAATTCGATGATCAGCCATGATCAAAATGAATAGTGGAGCAGGTGCAAAGGACTGAGTGGCCTATTCCTGCTTCTAGTTTCTTTGTTTCTATGATCTTGGCCTTCCTAGATAGAGGTATTTAGTATAAAAGCAGAACAAATGCTGAACCTTTAGAAAACTAGTTAGGCCAGAACTAGAGTAGTCATCCAATTCACCATCCATTTAGGAAAGATGTAATGATCCTCGAGGGGGTCCAGAGGGGACCACCAAATGGTTCCAGGAATGTGGTCTGCAAATGTTCAAGAAGGCAGCTTACCACCACCTTTTCAAGGGCAATTAGGGATGGTCAATAAATGCTAGCTTGGACATGAACTCCCAAATCCCAGAAATGAGTTAAAAACAATTGGGGCTTAAATGGTAAATTAAGACGTGCTGTTTAGGCATATTGACCCGCACAGGTGCCAAAGTGTGACGACTAGGGCAATTTCACAATAACTTCATTGCAGTGTTAATGTAAGCATTACTTGTGTCTAATAAATAAACTTTACTTTTACTTTACTTACTTTATCTGTGGCATAATGTAAAGGCATCTTGCAGCTTGGTATCCTATATTCAGTGGATGCATCCCAGACAGGAAAAGGTTGCCCCTGCTTGAAAAACCCTGCTTTTGCAGTTCCTGAACTGTAGGTACACCTAGAGAGCTGTCAGGGAGAGATTCCTAGGATTTTGACCCAGTGACATTGAAGAAACAGCAATATATTTCCAGAATGGTTTCAGGAATGAGGGATTTTAGCTACAGGGTTAGATTGGGCAATTTGGAGTTGCTCTTGGAGCAAAGCAAATTCAAGGAAGGTTATGATAGGTTTATGTAAGGTTAATGATGAAAACCTGTTTCCAATAGTTGAAAAGGATTATAGGACACTTGGATTTAAGATTTTAGGGAAAAGATAAGGAGGCTGTGAGAGAGAATATTTTTACACAGCAAGTAGTAATGGCGTTGAATTTGCCGTCTATGAGAATGGTAGAAGCAGAAGTGAACAATGATTTAAAATTACTGGATGGGCACTTAATTAAATTAAACTTGCATGGTTATAGTGATTGAATGGGGAAGTAGGACTGACTAGGTTTCTCCACAGACTGTTGTCATGGACTCAGTAGGCCAAATGGCCTCCTGTAAAGTCCAGGATCTGGATACAGGGAAACCTTTGACATTCAGTGGTAAACTGGAATATTTGGAACATGGGGAGGACCTGTACTAAACCAAGCAAAGGATCATCAAACCAGAGAGCTAAATTTTAAGATAGGGCGATGGTCTTTCCCACTGACTGAAGTTCAGTGCCAGGCTGCCTCCACCGACCCAGGAAGTCACACATGGATTTTACGATCATCTAGCAGTAAATTGCCTGCGATTGTGGATTCTGTCCCAGGAAGATTTCCTACTCCTTAAGAGCTCCTGGTGAATCAGATGGCTCTAATGTGATGATGCTGGTGTTGGACTGGGGTAAACACAGTAAGAAATCACACAACACCAAGTTAAAGTCCAATAGGTTTATTTGGTAGCAAAATCCATTAGCTTTTGGAGCGCTGCCCCTTCGTCAGGTGAGTGGGAGACATATTCACAAACGGGGCATATAAAGACACAAACTCAATGTACAAAATAATGGTTGGAATGAAAGACTTTACAGGTAATCAAGTCTTAAAGTTACAGACAATGTGAGTGAAGAGAGCATTAAGCACAGGTTAAAGAGATTTATATTGTCTCCAGACAGGACAGTTAGTGAGATTTTGCAAGCCCAGGCAAATTGTTATGGGGGTTACAGATAGTGTGACATGAACCCAAGATCCTGGTTGAGGCCGTCTTCATGTGTGCAAGACTTGGCTATCAGTCTCTGCTCAGCGACTCTGCGCCATTGTGTATCATGAAGGCCACCTTGGAGAACGCTTACCCGAAGATCAAGTGGCAGCCCTCCATGTATCAGCACTGCCTCTGAGAGCAGTGATGAATGTTGAGATAGGAGTTGGTCTCATAGCAGTAGCAGCGTGGATCAGGAGTACAAGCCGACTGGAGCAACCTCTCAGCTAATCAGCCATGCCACAACAAGGGGTGACAGGTAGGCACCAGTAATCAGGAGGCAGGGGGTGGAATTTTCCCGTCTCGCCTGGCATGGGAATCATCACAGGCGGGACACGGACCAGGCAAATGTCCATTGACCTTGGGTGGAATGTCCGGCCTTGGGGTGAGTGGAGCTGGAAATGCCCAGGGTCTCTCAAGCCTTTTCTAGGCTGGGGTGCATCCACTGAACACAGGTTATCTGGACTGGAGGAAACGCTCCCTGCACCACAGTCAAACTGCAAGGTTTATCTGGCACCTTCACACTGTGCCATAGATAAAGTAACTGCAGCAGCAATATAAGGTCTGTAAGTGGCTATTAATTCTTTTTTTTTTGCTCATTTATGGGATGTGGGCATCGCTAACCAAACCAGTATTTATTGCCCATCCCTAATTGACCTTGAGAAGGTGGTGGTGGTTAATACACCCACAGTGCTGTTAGGGAGGGAGTTTCAGGATTTTGACCCAGAGACAGTGAAAGTATGGCAATACATTTCCAATTAAGGATACTGAATAATTGGAGGGGAACTCCAGGTGGTGGTATTCCCAGGTATCTGCTGCTCTTGTTCTTCTAGATGGTAATGGTCATGGATTTGGAAAGTGCTGTCTAAGGAGCCTTTGCAAGTTCCCACATTGCATCTTGTAGATAGTACACACGGCTGTCACTGTTCGTCAATAGTGGAGGAATTGAATGTTTGTGGATGGGATACCAATCAAGCATGTTGCTTTGTCCTAGATGGTGTCAATCATCTGGAGTATTGTTGAAGCTGCGTAAATTTAGGCAAGTGGATAGTATTCCATCACATTCCTGACTTGTGCCTTGTACATGGTGCACGGTTTTGGGAAATGAGGAGTGAGTTATTCACTACAGGGTTCCTTGTGTTGGATTTTCTTGCCTTTCTGCAGCAAGTTTCTTGCGGCAGGAGATTGTGTGCCATTCAGTGCCTGCCAGATCTCCTGGTCTCGCCAATGTTAATGGGAGCACACAGTCAGGGACAGGGCCAGAAAACTCTGGCCCTAGTCTTTTACCTGGTCTCATAGCTACAATATTTATATGGCTAGTTCAGTTCAGCTTCTAGCCAAAGGGTGTGAATGTTTTCCTTTCTCTATAATGTCATTGGTAAAGTCCTATCAGAAGTGGGTAAGTGATGGATCTTGCATCCTGACCTGCCAGTCGTCTCCTAACAGGGGCCTAAAGTTTCAACCAGACGGAAAGTGGGAACAGGTATGGAGCAAGCCTCGGACCGACAGTCAAAAGCCTGGCCTGGGACTGTTATTGCAGGTATTACAACTGAACTGAGTATGAGTCCTCAACAGTTCACTCGGAGTCACTTTATGATTGAAAATTTACTGAAAACAATAGATGTTTTTTCTGTTTTGAAAGATTGAACGCTTGTTCATGCTGAATCACAGCAGTACATGTTTCCCATCAGTTGGGAGTAGTAATGAGTTTAGCTTGGAAAACAGGCTGCACACGGTTAAGAAAACTATAGCACAGGGACAAGTCCCTAAAAAACCACATCGCCAGCCAAAAGTTGAACACACTGATCAAATTCAAAGTGAAATGTACTAGCAAAATGATATTCATAAATCAAATGAATGAACAAATGGAAAGTCGTGTATATGTAAATATATAGAGGCAAAGACTAGTCTCGAACCTACCTGGAATAATGCATGATTGAGCCATAATCATATTTTATGCCTAGATTATTTGTGTCCAAAATATTAAAATTATGTTCTTGTCCTGTAAAAATAATACACCCAGAATTAATTCACATTAAACTTTGTGCACTGATGTATAAATACCAACCTAGAAAACTGATCGAAGTTGACAGTCAGCCATAAAATATTTATAGGATCAAGAAAAATCAACCATAAAAAGATTGGCACCAAGTTAACAAACTAAAAACAGTCCCAGCTGTTATTCTGTTGACAGGTGAAGCTAAGTACCAGAACTTTAGTGTAAAACACAAAGCAAAAATATTTGCAACAATCTTCAACGGTAAATGCTGAGAGGGTGATCCATTTTAGCTTCCTTCCCACAATCAAGGATACTCGTTTTCAGTCAATTCAATTCACTTCACATGCTACCATGAAATGGCTGAAAGAATGGGAGATTACAGTCTCCAAAACATCCCAATTCTAGTAGTGAAGATCTGTATTTCAGAATTAGCTGTACCTTGAGTCAAGTTGTACCAGTATAGCTACAACACTTGAATCTACCCAACAATGTGCAAAATTGCCTCCTGTCTAAGAAAAGCAGGTCAAAACCAATCTAGCCAATTACCTTCCAATCAATCTACCCTTGATTATCATCAGTGTGATGGAAGTTGTCATTGACTATGCTATTAAGCAGCACTTACACATCAATGCCCTGGTTACCAATGCTCAGTTCGGGTTCTGCCAAGCCAGTCAGCTCCTGAGGTCATTAGTCTTTCTCCAAACATGGGCAAAATAATTAGAGTGATAGAGTCATAGAGGTTTACAGCTTCGGTCCAACTTGTCCATGCCACCCTTCTTCTTCGAAACCCCTAAGCTAATCCCAATTGCTCACATTTGGCCCATATCCCTCTGTACCCATCATACCCATGGTAATTATCTAATTGCTTCTTAAAAGATAAAATTGTACCCACCTCTACTGGTACCTCTGGCAGCTTGTTCCAGACACTCACCACCCTCTGTGTGAAAAAACTGCTCCTCTGGACACTTTTGTATCTCTCCCCTCTCACCTTAAACCTATGACCTCTAGTTTTAGACTCCCCTATCTTTGAAAAAAGATATTGACTATCTATCTTGTCTATGCCCTCATTAGTTTATAGACCTCTATAAGGTCACCCCTCAGCCTCCTAAGCTCCAGAGAAAAAAGTCCCAGTCTATTCAGCCTCTCCTTTTAACTCAATCCATCAAGTTCTGGTAGCATCTTAGTAAATCTTTTCTGCATTCTTTCTAGTTTAACAATATCCTTTCTATAATAGGGTAACCAGAATTGCACAGTGTTCCAAGTATGGCCTTACCAATATCTTGTACAACTTCAACAAGACGTCCCAAATCCTGTATTCAATGCTCTGACTGATGAAACCAAGCATGCTGAATGCCTTTTTCACCACTCTGTTTACCTGTGACTCCACTTTCAAGAAGCTATGAACATGTGCCCCAGATCTCTTTGTTCTGTAACTCTCCCCAACGCCCTACCATTAACTGAGTAAGTCCTGCCCTGATTCAAACTACCAAAATGCATCACCTCGCATTTGTCTAAATTGAACTCCATCTGCCATTCATCAGCCCACTGGCCCAATTGATCAAAATCCCGTTGCAATTGGAGATAACTTTCTTCACTGTCCCCTATGCTACCAATGTGTCATCTGCAAACTTATTAACCATGTCCCCCATATTCTCATCCAAATCATTAATATAAATGACAAATTACAGTGGGCCCAGCACTGATCTGTGAGGCACACCGCTGGTCACAGGCCTCCAGTTTGAAGAACAACTCTCCACAACCACCCTCTGGCTTCTGTCAAGAAGCCAATTTTGTATCCATTTAGATACCTCACCCTGGATCCCGTGAGATTTAACTTTATGCAACAATCTACCATGAGGTACCTTGTCAAAGGCTAATTGAATTCAAGAGGTGAGGTGAAAGGGACTGCTTTTGACATCAAGTTCTTCAAATTATTTGTATTTATTAGTATACATTAATACTGCAATGAAGTTACTGTAAAAATCCCCTTGTCACCACACTCTGGCACCTGTTTGTGTGCATTGAGGGAGAATTTTAGCATAGCCGAAGCATCTAATCAGCGTATCTTTTCAGATTATGGAGGAGACTGGAGCAAACCCACACACAGAGGGAATGTGTTAAATCTGCATAGACAGTGACCCAAATCAGAAATCAAACCTGGGTCACTGGCACAGCAATGCTAACCACTGTGCCAAGGCAGCATTTGACAGAGTGTGACATCAAGAAGTGTTCTAAGGCTGAAGCCTACAGCCACTAATATCTGCAATGTTTTATTTTAGCATTTTATTTCTCTTTTGCCCTTGATTTTAATCCTATAATGAATACTTAATATTATTTTGCATTGAATCATACCTGGTAGATATTAATCTAAATGTAGCTGTGATTAATTAATCAATAGTAATCAGTATGAAGTGTTTCCCCAAAACATTGGGCTGAATTCTCAATCCCAACCATGGCCGATGCTCACAGAGAATCAAGAAGTGAGAAATCTGCTGGTGTATAAACATATTGCAATTTTCCCAGTTGTGGGGTAATAATAGGTCAGTCTTTCCACGAACAGGTGTCATGAACACAATTTAAATTCATGAGCATTTCATGAATAATAATCAAAACAGCTAGCCACCAGAATCCCATCAGGCCTTCCAATCTTGCACCAAGCTAAAGAAAAATTATGACGGTCTCAAATTCAATTGATAAAAAGTGGCAAGGTGGTCCTCAATTTGAAAGAAACTTTGAGGTGAGTGCAACATACAAAGTCTACATGATGACATGGTGCTGCACTGCTCCTGCATGTTACCCTGCTGGGACAAATCAGTTTTGGCCCTTTATTTCAATGTCAAGTGGTCTTCATGCTCCTGAACCCATGAACACTTATTCAAATCAGTACTGCACCTGGGATTGGGGAGTACAGAGATTGCACATACTAATGACTATCTGGACAGTACAGTGCTGCAGGATTCATGCAGCTGCCACAACAAAGGTCTGAATTTTGACTAGAGGTGTGGTGCGTGGGGGGTCTAATGTAGTTGCAGGGTGGTGGGGAGGTTGTGGAGACTGCCTGACAAATACAAAAGGGGAAATATGGAAGGAGGGCTGTGCCAAGAGAAAACACAAGGGAGGTGTTACAAAGGGGAAAGTTGATCTCTTCTCTGAGAACTAACACTCAACCACTCAAAGCTAAGTACCCTGCTTCATAATCTGTTAATTGGTGTGTGAGAAGGGGTAATATCTGTGCTTCAACAACTTTTCATGGTTAAATCAAAATAACTACCTGAGACTCTCTCTGTAAAAGCAACAAGTAACACTTTATTTAGCTAACCAACAGTGAACAGGTTAACTAAACTAATAACAAACCGAATAAAACATTCTAATGGAATGCTGTTTAGATAATACAATTAATAAAAAAAATGGAAATTTTAGTCACTTTCAAAATATAACCATGTTTTATCTTCCAGAATCTTCTGTCGTCTTTGCTGATTTCTTCTGTCTTCACTATCGAGATGAAGCTTTCTTTTAAGACATAAATATGCCCTAGCACAGGCAGTTGTTCTCTGGCTGTCTGGAACTGGGAGCTAGCTATTATACCCTTGATGACATACCAAAATCCCCACAATAGAATTGGTTTACAGGTTACCAAAACTTCAAATTCAAACCTGAAAGACTGCTTTTATTCAAATGCCTAGTTTAAACTGATTGGTCAAACTTCAAAAACAGCCTGTTGTCTTAGCAACTCAATTGCCTAGCCACGTAATACATATGTGTACTCCATGTGCACCTGCATCTCTTCAGTTCAGAAAAAAAACTACCTTTTTTTAACAGAACCATGAAATGCTTTCCTCCCTTAGCATTTTATGAGTTTTTTTATATTACAAACGCAAACTTGACAACATCCCTCTTAAGAAAAAAAATGAACTATCATCATGAAAAGATGGCTTCATTTTCCCTTTCTTTTAAACTCACGATAAAGCATTTGCAATAATATTTTCATGACCCACAACATGTACAATCTATAAATTAAATGCTCCTAATGTAAGGTTCCAATGAAACAGTCTGGCATCCTTGTCCTTGAATCTTTCTAGAAATATTAAAGGATTGTGATAGATATACACAATCATTTCAGATGCGTTGTTTGTAATGTAAACATTAAAATTCTGTAAGGCCTATTACTAAACTTAATAACTCCTTTTAAATTATGGAAAATTTTGGCTTTTTTTTGAGTTTTTTTGAAAAATAACTGATTGTGTAATTGAAATGCCAATCAGCCTCCTCTGACAACACAGCTCCAACACCTACATTGCTGGCATCAATGGTGACTTTAAAGGGTTTCAAAAAATTTGGCGTAGTGGTTAACACTGCTTTCAAATTCTCAAATGCCTCCTGGCATTGTTCTGTCCACCAAAATTTAATTTTTTTTTAACAAATCTGTCAATGGTCCACTATGCTACTAAACTTTGCAACAAATTTTCTGTAGAGTCCGCTCAATCTTTCTTCGATGATGGTCTTGGAAATTCCTTGATGGCCTTTGTCTTCGAGTTATTATCCTTCATGATGTTGTATCCTAAGAATGTCACTTCTGCAAATCTTGTTTTTGCCAAGCTTATGACCAACTTTCCCTTCCATAGTCTCTCGAAAAGTTCTGCCAAATGCTCCATGTGATCTTTCCACGAATGACTAAAGATCACTAAGTTATCTATGTAGACAGCACAATTAGTCAATCCTGCAAGAATTCTATTCATATTCCTTTAAAAGTAGCTGGTGTGTTTTTCATCCCAAGGGGCATTACTTTAAATTTATGTAGCTCATTTGGGGTCACAAAGGCAGAAATTTCTTTTGTTCTCGCTGACAAAGGTACTTGTCAGTAATTACAAAGTAAATCCAATTTTGTGATGTAAGTAGCCTGTCAGACTTTTTCCACACAATCCTCCAGCCTTTGAATTGGGTATGAATCAGATTTAGTCACAGTATTGACCTACACAGGATCATTAAATACCATCTGGTTTGGGGACAAACACAATCAACGAATTCCATTTGCTTGACTTGAACCTACGGTGTCGTCTTGTAGCATCACTTCCATTTCCTTCTGAACCTGTGCTGCCTTGAGAAGATTAAGACAATAGGGATGTTGTTTTATCAGAACAGCATTCCCAACATCAACCTCATGTACTATATCATTAGTCCTTCCCATGCTATTCCTGCATAGGTCCTCATTGTACTGTAACAAGTCTTTTAATTCAGTTCTCTGTTCCTGAGACAGATTACTCACCACCCGATTCCATTCCTTAAGGACTTCTTCATTACTCAATTTATCCTGAGGCACATCAAAATCCGCATTATTTGGATTTGATTCCTCACTCTGAGTGGCAGTAACTAATGCCTGTTTCTCCGGTTCCCTTTCCCTGTCATAGTACTATTTCAGCATGTTCATATGACGTACCCCATACAACTTTTTCCTATCGGCATCTTTGCCAGGTAATTCACCTGACTTAATTTCTTCTCAATCTGATAGGGACCACTAAACCTGGCTTTCAAGGGATCTCCTACTGCTGGTAATAGCACCTGTGATTCATCCCACGGACAAAAGTATGAGTTTTAGATTTCTTGTCTGCTCCTTGTTTTATTAGGTGTTGGGCCATCTTCAAATGTTGTCTAGCTAATTCACCTATTCTGTTTAATCCTTCTCTCACCTCAGACGCATAATCTAACTGTGAGATCTCTGACTTCAGGCCTACCAACTTTTCCTTGATTAATTTAGAGGACCTTTTACTTCATGTTCAAATATCAACTCAAATGGAGTAAACAGAATTTGAGAGGCCTTCACGCAGCAGCTTCAGCTTCATTGATTTTGGACCTGCTTCCAAACTTCAGGGTTGTTACTATGCAATTGGCAGTATTTTCTGTGGTTTTCACTGACTTTTCAGACCTGCTATGGAACTTCAGGGTCTTTGGCATATACTTGAAAGGATGCAGCAAAAGGGAAAAAAGATTGGTGTGGGTGGGAGAGGAAGGTCTTACAGAAGGACAGTGAGCTATAATGGAATTGGGATGGTGGTAAAGGTGTCAGTGGATGAAGCTGCGGAAGGAAGGAAGGTGTTTGGGTATGAAACTGGAAGGATGAGAGATGAAGGTATCAGGGGGAGGTGAAGTTGCAAGAAGGGGAAGCATCTTACAGGGAGAATGTGTAATGATGGAGGAAGGGGTAATGGGGAAAGGATACAAGTTGGAAGATAAGTGTGAGGGGGAGGAAGAAATATGAGGGGAGATTGAAGAAGGTTGGGATAAAGTGTCCAGGTGAATGTGCAACAGAGAGGCTTCTTGCCTACTGGGGACTAAACTGAGGGTGGACATGGGAGGATCGAATGATGAGTACTGGAAAGGGCCAAGGGAGCCAGGTGGTAGATAAGCATGCATCAGTAACAGTAGAAAATGTGCTGAGGGTGCTTGGTATGGACTTGAAGAGTTGCATGGACCCTAGGGGTAGGACAGGGGAGGCTGAGAGATCAATATGGATGAGGGCATGGAGTTCAGAAAGGCAGGAAATGTGCATGTTCACCTGTAAATTGTTGGAGAAGATGGGTTTGGGCTGTAGTGTAAGGAGGGGAACTCGAACGTTATGCCGGGGTGGGTAATGGAGAATGGGGAAATGACATGTATGATGGGAGGGAGGCAGTGCATGGGAGGGGAAAAACAGTGTGGGAGCCGCAAATGAAATAGGTAACTATTGCTATCTTTACAAAATCAAAGCTGAGTGGAGGTACGTGTTGGATGGATGCAGGTACTCTGAGAGATTGCGTGGGCAGAGATGCAGGTCAACTCAGGTGGACAATTAAAAGAGAACCCCAGCAGGAGGCATTGAAAAAACTCTGGGTAGTCAGATGAGTGTGATGGATGGATGATCTGTGTGCATGGGGAGTGCTTGGACCAGGCTGTGAAAGGCCCTGCCACAGACATTTTTCCCTCTAGGGTCACGCATGCTGCAGCTGCATACAGCTGAATTGCAGGTGTGGGAGAGGGGTGGGAGGCCTCATAATGCCTGTTTAATGACTCTGAAAAAGGCAACACGAGACATTATTTAGTGACATTGAATATATCTCAAGATAATACAGTGGCAGTGTTCACCAATGGAAGAACTGATGATCGCAATTTCTTTATTTTTCGTGACCAACTACTTCTAAGTACTGCCATGACATCTGCAGAAGAGGTGGTGGCAGTCTGTGCAGTTGTCTTCTTTATTGCCTTCAATGAATTTGATGGCCACCTTCAAAAAACCAAGGCTTGGAAGGTCCTGGCAAACTTTGGCTTTCCACTGATGGACCAGCTGCATCATCTGCTGTGCCAGAGGATGATGCTAAATGGTCACAGGCTGAAGGGATTCAAAGGGAATGGACATCTATAACGATCCTGAATGGATGACCCAGGGATGTCAAGTTGCTGCTCCTTCTTCTTTCAGGTGCCAGACGTCCCCAGCTCAACTAGGAAAGGGCATAGAACACTACAGCACAAACAGGCCCTTCAGCCCACAAGTTGTGCCGATCACATCCAGGCCTATCTATAACTCTCAATCCCACTAAATCCCATGTACTCATCCAGAGGTCTCTTAAAAGACCCCAGCGAGTTCGCCTCTACACCACTGACGGCAGCCAATTCCACTCACTCACCACCCTCTGAGTGAAAAACTTACCCCTGACATCTCCTCTGTACCTGCTCCCTAGCACCTTAAACCTATGTCCTCTCATAGTGACCATTTCAGCCCTGGGAAATAGCCTCTGAGAATCTACCCTATCTATACCTCTCAACATTTTATAAACCTCTATCAGGTCGCCTCTCAATCTTTGTCTCTCCAGGGAGAAGAGACCTAGCTCTCTCGGCCTATCCTCATAAGGAATGCCTCCTAATCCAGGCAACATCCTTGTAAATCTCCTCCGCACCCTCTCAATAGCTTCCACATCCTTCCTGTAGTGAGGCAACCAGAACTGCGCACAGTACTCCAAGTGGGGTCTGACATGGGTCTTATAAAGTTGCAGCATTACCTCCCAACTCCTAAACTCAATCCCTCGATTAATGAAGGCTAGCGCACCATACGCCTTCTTGACCACATCCTCCACGTGCGAGGCCGATTTAAGAGTCCTATGGACCCGGACC
This sequence comes from Carcharhinus amblyrhynchos, assembly GCF_965287045.1. Lineage (NCBI taxonomy): Eukaryota > Metazoa > Chordata > Chondrichthyes > Carcharhiniformes > Carcharhinidae > Carcharhinus > Carcharhinus amblyrhynchos. The sequence goes on from NC_137329.1 coordinate 61,495,379, forward strand.
CCAAGGTCCTTCTGCTCCTCGACACTGCTAAGAGTCCTACCCTCGATATTGTACTCCTTCATCCCACTGGACCTGCCAAAATGGACCACTACACATTTATCCGCATTGAAGTCCATCTCCCACTTCTCTGCCCAGTCTTGCATCCTATCTATGTCTTGCTGCAACTTCTGACATCCCTCCAGGCTATCCACAACACCACCAACCTTCGTGTCGTCGGCAACCTTACTAACCCATCCCTCCACTTCCTCATCCAGGTCATTTATGAAAATAATAAACAGCAAGGGTCCTACAACAGATCCCTGGGGCACTCCACTGGTGACGACCTCCATGCAGAAAAAGACCCATCCACAACCACTCTCTGCCTTCTGCAGGCAAGCCAGTTCTGGATCCACAAGGCAACAGCCCCTTGAATCCCATGCCCTCTCACCTTTTCAAGAAGTCTTGCATGGGGGACCTTAACAAACGCCTTGATGAAGTCCAGGTAAACCACATCCACCGCTCTTCCTTCGCCAATGTGTTCAGTCACATTTTCAAAGAACTCAACTAGCTCATAAGGCACGGCCTGCCCTTGACAAAGCCGTGCTGACTATTTCTGATCATACTAAACTTCTCTAAATGTTCATAAATCCTGTCCCTCAGTATCCTCTCCATCAACTTACCCACCACTGAGGTCAGACTCACCAGTCGGTAATTTCCCAGGCTATCCCTGTTCCCTTTCTTGAAAATAAGAACCACATCCGCAATCCTCCAATCCTCCGGAACCTCTCCCGTCTCCACCGACGACGCAAAAGATCATCCCCAGGGGCTCTGCAATCTTTTCCCTCACCTCCCACAGTAACCTGCAGTACAGCCCATCCGGTCCCGGCAACTTATCTATCTTGATAGAATTTATAAGTTCCAACACATCCTCTTTCTTAACATCCACATACTCAATCTTTTCAGTCCACTGCAAACCTGCACTACAACCTCCCAGACCATTTTCCACCTCTGGAATTAAGCACCTCTGCCATTCCTTCCGGTTCCACACAGACTTTTCCCCCTTCACCTTTTATAGGTCCTATCCTTTCACTTCTCATCCTTTTACTCTTCACATATTTGTAGAACACCTTGGGGTTCTCCTTAATCTTGCCCGCCAAGGCCTTCTCATGACCCCTTCTGGCTCTCCTAATTTCCTTTTTAAGCTCCTTCCTACAACCCATATACTCCTCTAGATCCTTAATATCTCCTAGCTCTCTGAACCTTTTGTACGCCTTTCTTTTCTTCCTGACTAGGTTCGTCACAACCTTCATGCACCATGGTTCCCGCGACCTACCAAAAACCTCCCTGTCTCATCAGAAGATTGTTGTGCAGAGCTCCAGACAAACATTCCTTGAAAATCCTTCCTTCAGTACTTTTCCCCAAGAACACCTCCTTCCAGTTTACTCGTCCAATTTTCTGCCTGATGTCTTCATATTTCCCCTTACTCCAGATAAACACCTTCCTAGCCTGCCTGATCCTATCTCTTTCCAATGCTATCGTGAAGGAGATAGAATTATGATCACCATCCCCGAGATGCTCTCCCACCGAGAGATCCAACACCTGTCCAGGTTCATTCTCCAGCACCAGGTCAAGTACAGCCTCTCTATTCGTAGGCTTATCCACATACTGTGTCAGGAAACTCTCCTGAACACACCTAACAAACTCCTCCCCATCCAAACCCCTTACCCTAGGGATATTCTGGTCGATGTTTAGGAAATTAAAGTCTCCCATTATGACAACTCTGTTATTACTACATCTCTCTAGGATCTGTTTCTCTATCTGCACCTCAACTTCCCTGTCACTATTTGGCGGCCTATAGAAAACACCCAGCAAAGTTATCGACCCCTTGCTGTTCCTAACTTCCACCCACAATGACTCTGTAGACAGTCCCTCCATGGCATCCACCTTCTCCACAGCTGTGACACTGTCCCTGATCAACAGTGCCACTCCGCCCCCTCTTTTGCCTCCCTCCCTGTCTTTCCTGAAACATCTGCATCCCGGCACCTGAAATACCCAGTCCTGTACCTGAGACATCGAAGTCTCCGTAATGGCCACCACATCACATTCCCAAGCAGCAATCCACGCCTTAAGCTCATCCACTTTATTCACTATACTCCTGGTGTTAAAATAAACACACCTCAGACCCTCGGTCTGAGCGCTTCCCTTCTCCATCACCTGTCTATCCTCCCTCTCATACTGTCTTACGGTCCTTCTCTACTTGTGAGCTAACATCTTCGCTCTCAGTCACCTCATCTCCATTCCCTCCCCCCAACCTTTCTAGATTAAAGTCCCCCCAGTAGCCCTAGCCAACCTTCCCGCCAAGATATTGGTCTCCCTGGGATTCAAGTGCCACCCGTCTTTATTATACAGGTCACACCTGCCCTTAAAGAGGTCCCAATGATCCAGGAACCTGAATCCCTGCCCCCTGCTCCAGTCCCTCAGCCATGCATTCATCCTCCACCTCATCCCGTTCCTGCTTTCACTCTCCCGCGGCGCAGGCAGCAATCCCGAGATTGCTACCTTCACGTTCCTCTTTCTCAGCTGCCTATCTAATTCCCTATAATCCCTTTTCATGACCCCTTCCCTCTTCCTGCCTATGTCAGCGGTACCTATATGTAGCATGACCTCCAGGTCCTCACCCTCCCCTTTCAGGATGTCTGGGATGTGTCCAGAGACATCCCGGATCCCAGCACCAGGGAGGCAAACCACCATCCGCGACTCCCATCTGCATCCGCAAAAATGCCTGTCTGATCCCCTCCCTATAGAGTCTCCTAGTAACACTGCCTTCCTCCTCTTTTCCTTACTTTTTTGAACTACTGGGTCGGACTCAGCTCCAGAGACCCGGCCACCACTGCCTCCTCCAAGTGAGCTGTCCCCCCCAGCAGTACTCAGACAGGAGTACTTATTATGAAGGGGGACACCCACCAGGGTGCTCTCCATCACATGAGCTTTCCCCTTCCTAACAGTTACCCCCTTGCCTTCCTCCCGTGGCCCTGGTGTGACCACCTGCTGGTAGCTCCTGTCAATTACCTCCTCATTCTCTCTAATGAGACAAAGGTCCTCTAGCTGCAGTTCCAGCTCCTTAGCACGGTCCCTTAGGAACTGCAGCTCCACACACCCAACACAGATATGGATGTCTGGGAGGCCAGGAGCCTCCAGGACCTCCCACATCTTGCACTGACAACAACATACTGGCCTCACACTCATAACTGCCCTATTTAGAAATACAGGAGAGAAAAGAAAATAATTAAAACTTATAAACTTACCTTGCCTCGCCCTTTTCGCTTAAGCCTGTGAGCCAAAGCCCTTACAGCTCACAGTCTGCTCCCTGTTCACTGCTCACTGCTCACTCCACTGCCCACTCCCGACGCTGCTCACTGTCTACTGCAACCCTCCTTTTATACTTTGCGCGGTAAAAATCCCTTCTCAGAAGACCCTGCGGCCCCACTTCCTGTTAAAGTTTTAAAGCTAGATTTACCATTAAAAAGCCCACGAAAATCTTTACAAAGTCAATCACTTACCTTCACTCTCTTTATCCTTCTCTCCGCTTGCTCCAACAAACAAGAAACAAAGAGAAAAAAAAATCTGGAAGAATATTGAGGTATCTAATTCTGCTCTCATGTTGCCACTACAGGAACTCACCCACAACAACATCAATGGATTGCAGATCTGCACACATCTCCAGCAGATACTGGGCATCTGTTTGACCAGGGTCACCACAGCATCCGGTATCCTCCACCATTGACACAGCAGGAGCATACAGTATAAAAGACACACTGCAGTAACTTGCCAAGCCTGAAAACACCTTTCAAAACCATAAGTTCTCCATATAGAAGCACAAGGATAGCAGGCAGATTGAAGCACTGACATCTACATGTTCCCCTCCAAGCCACATATCATCTTGACTTGGAACATCATTGCAGTTTTGCAACATCCCAAAAGATTGGTGACCACCAAATTTAGTAACTAAGCAAATTATTTATTGTAATAAATGAACTATACACAGAATGTATGAAATGTACTTCCAACTTCAACTTCAATTTCAGACTAACTGGGAAAGTGTATACTCAGCCCCAGGATCTGCATGCTTTGGCCTGATTGGTCAGTGGATCACATGATCCTCAATACCTCACTCCGAAAAGGGTCTAGCTGCTAATTCTCTCCCTCTTTAAGACCCTTATTACTGTGTGCAAACAAGTTAAACTATTTACAACAAAACAATAATAAACAAGTTATTTAACACTGTCTATCAGAAGCTGTCTGTCAGGGAACTTTCTCTTTCACTTCCTCTGGGAACAACATAATTCAGCAAGTGGTGTCTTCACAGCAGAGATGGCTTCAGTTTCACTTTCAGAAATTGGATTTTAAACTTGTAAAGGTTGCATCTGTGCTCATTACTTCTTCAGTTCTCACAGGAGCATTAGTCGGCCCTTCCTCATGTTGTTTTGCCTCTATACTTCTTTCACTCACAACAACATCACTCAGATATAGCTGCCCCACTGGTTCCATATGTGACTCTCTTCTTCTCATGTGATCTAAAAACTTTTTAAGGAATTTATCTTGGACTTCCACCTCCTATGATACTGGGCCCATTTCTGGCCAGGACAACACCTGGGATCCAACTCAGACTAGTCCTAAAACTTGATATACACTAGACCATCAACTTTGAACATCCTCCGAAGCCTTGTTGAATACTTCTGAACACTTTGCAAATTAGGAAATACTAGGTCCAAATTGGTCCTCATGCACCAACTCATCAGACACTAGGTAAAAGTTACTCCAGTGATCAAGCGTGGTGTTGTCCTATAGTCAATGAGAAAACATGCTAATGTTGTCAGCAAGGATACTAATGGTTGCTTTTTTATGGCTGACTTAAAGGTTTATACAACTTGCTCGGCAAGTCCATTTGATGAAATGAAATATGTACATGTTTAATGCTATTTGACTATATGAAACGTTGGAATTCCTCACTGTTAAATGCTGTTCAATATTCTGAAACCAACACCTTCGGCAACCCATGGGTGGCAAAGCTTCACTTTAACTTTTTGTTGCAAAATGAGTTGTGGACTTCATTTCATAAATATCCAGCCATTTTGAGTGTGCATCCACTATAAGCTCGAACATTGTACCCACAAATGGGCTCATAAATTCCACGTAAAGTCTCACCCATGGCCAACCTGACCAATCCCAAGGGTTGCAACAGAGCTATGGATGGTAACTTCTATTGCACCTGGCATTGGTCATGCTGCTTAACCATGCTCTCTATGGGGACGATTTTGAGCCCGCACTCTCCATCTGCTAGAATGGCAGTGCGTGCTCAGAATCCAGAAAGTGTGATTCAAGCCAGTAGGTTTCTGCGTTCCAATCTTCCTGGTCCCTCACCAATGGAGTGGCGGAAAGCATGCTGCGGGACCACAGAAAGCTCATTTTAATACATTAGCATGTCACTAGCAAGCATGCACTCGGGACATCTCCCCTCACTGGATATTTAGTGGATGCTGGTGGGATATCATGTCGGTGCTATATACAACAGATCTACATATGTGTGAAAAATGCATCTTCACCACTGAGGGGGAGTTTGGAGATGAGCTCTCAGGAAGGCAGAGCTCTCCATGGGATGCACTGCTCAGGGGGCACTGTAAAGAATGTGGAGGACACAGATAAGTTCAACTCAGGGCTGGGTTTGGGGGTCCCAGAATCACCATTTCGGAGAGAGGAGTTAGGAGGAGTCACTTGCAGGCCTTACCTTCCCTTCAGGTTGGGGTATCACTTCCTTTAAAGGGGTTGTGAAGACTGGTATGCAGACAACACTTCCCTGTTCATACTGCAACTGAGGGAGTATCACCCTTACTGGGTCAGGCAAAAGGGTGGGAAGTTGTGAAAACAAGGCACTCAGCACCAGCGGTGATGTGAGCTATCCAGGTCGGGGTCCCATGACAACCCAGGCTGAAAGGGCAGAATGGGGAATTCAGGAATGGGCTGCATCTCCCCTCATGTGGCCTGGGTCTCATGCTCAGGGGGGATGATGCAATGTGATTGGAACCCATACTCAGGTAGCTTTGTGAGGACAAAGGAGAGAGGCTGCCTGGCAGTCCAAAGCCAATTGTCAGTGGTGCTTGCCTGTAACGGCAGCTATCAAGGGTCAGAGAAGGCTGTTCAGCTCTGCACTTCCTATGTCCTGGACGAAATGAGCTGGATGTGCTACTTTCTGGCCTCACATGATTCAACTGTGCCTTGTCTGCCACAAGAGGCAGACACATGGCTCAAAAACCGCATGACAACAAATGGTGTGCAGCCAAACAGCACTGTCATTTAGTGGAGCCCTTTGCAAGTAATTATCCCAAGCGTTGGCTAACATCCCTAGAAAGGCTGCAACAACACACAGATAACAGTGAACCCTGATGCAAGGTGTGATAGTGATGCCTATCATCATACACTTCAGTTGAAGTTGTGACAGGGGTGCATTGGCGAGGTTCCATGTCAGGATGCAAATACCGGTCACATGCAGCCAGTGCAACTGCCCTCTAACAGGATGCCAGGTTTCTTTGGGGGAAGCTTCAGGGCTGGAGGAATTTGGGCATTTGGTGCCACTGAGACCATGGTGGGGCCATACGTTTCATCTACTGGAGTTGACAGACCAATGTGGAGATATGGCCATAGTGCCAGAATAGAGGGTTTGAGGGATGGTGTTCAGGCACCTACTGAGTGTGCTACAATTGTGCGGTAGTCCCAGAGGAATTGAGGGAGGAGGATCGGGACTCTCTTATGAATGCTTATAGCTCACTTTGGTTTTCTTTACAGTGCATGATTTTGGAGGATCATGGAGCCTGTCAAGCTGACAATCCAACTTAGTGGCATAGAGCAGTGGCATACCACGACATCCGGCCAGGACCAGTAACCTGCGGGGAAGAGAGAATCTAGTCCTGCCACTGTTCAAGGAGCAGCAACGCAGATGCGTACATACAGGCCAAGGGTTTTCCGTTTTGAACATTGTAGCTGCAGATGTCAGAGATTTACTGCCATAGAAGGCTTCATCTATCCTGGGGATGGTGGACCACCTCTGCCATAGTCTGCAAGGGCTACCACCACGTGGAATGAGAGGACAGCCAATGCCTGTGATCTTTAAACTCACAGCTGCTCTGAATTTCTATGTAGGGCTCATTCCAGGGCAGCATGGGTGACCTGTGCCATATATCTTAGTCGGCCACACAGCATCCAGATTACAGATATCCTTTATGCGACAGTTCACATGTAGATTAACTTGGATCAGGACCAGGCGAGATAAGTTGCCAGGGCTATGGGCTTTGCCCGTTTAGCAGGCTTGCCCTAGTGTAAGGTTTGATTGATTGCACCCATGTGATCCTGTGTGCTCCAGGGTTGCATGCGGCACCATTCATGGGCTCCATGGGATTCCACTCCCTCAATGTGCAGTTTGTCTGTGTCCACACAATGTGCTTCCTGTAGGTGTGTGCCCATTTCTTGGGAAGCATCCATAACCACGCTGTCATCTGAGGAGTTTTCAGATCCCAGCAGTTTTGAAGGGAGAAAGGTAGAGTGGCTCAAGGGATGGCCCTTCAGGGACAAGGCAACCCACTAGTGAGACTGCTGGTGATGCCAGACTTTTAAATCTGGACTAATAGAGTGTCCTGAGGTTTTATGGTCCTTTTTGAATTATTGGGTGGAGCATGAAGCTGCCTTGGGGACAATTATTTTCCACAGAAAAATCAAAGTTTTAGTTTCTCAAATGCTGTTTAGTTGTAAGACAGAAAGCAGTAGCTCTTATTTTCCTCTATCTCTGGAGTTGGAACAGCTGTTGACTATGAGTTGCTGCTAGAAGCTATTGGAAGAAGACAGTGTGTTTCTGTCTCTTTCTCTCTCTCCCGAGGCTTGCTGAAAGTTCCAGGAATGGGAAGCCTCAGAGTTTTGATCAACTTGTTATAGGAACAACAAATTCCATGAAATTGGGCACACAATATGGAAGCAGGCTAAAATTAGACTCAGAGCCTCTCCACTAAAAATCACAAAGCAACAGACACAGATTAGCAGGCAAGAGCATGCTTTTACAATGCAAATGAGGGCTAGCACTCAAGGGAAGCTGGACAGGATGGCACCTACAGGAACTAAATTAAAAAACACATCCCCACTCCACCAAATCAGCACTTCTAAACCCGTCAAACAACCTATGGTGGCACCTAAAAATTAGCATAGCTAAGGAAACGTCCCTGGCCCCTCAAAATCTTTGAGATCAATCACACACCCATTGTTCAAACCCCAGAGATTCTAGACCATTAATAACCAATCAGACAAAAACGATTAACACACACTTAAAACAATCGTCCTAACACTCTAAAACATCGGGACAGGATAGCTAAAGTTGAATACTGTAAATAAAGTATTAGCATCGGAATCGCATACTACACCAAAGTTCAGGTATAACTATAGCCCGTTGCGGCGGACCTTCAGAGTGCTTTCGGGACAGTCCAGTTGTATGTCCTGACTGCACCTCCGTCGACATAAAAGAAAATAAAGCTGTGCCGTTATTGAACTACACCCTGAGTCCGTAGTGGTTGTTTCGCCCACTCGCGCTAACAAACTCAAGGGAACAATTCACAGCAGGTGTTAAAAAGCTGCAAAATCCAGCATCCATATGAGCATACCTTTTTTTTGTGCCAAGCCTAGAAGGACGTGCATGCTTCTGGGGTATTGTTTGACTTGGAACATCATTGTTAGCTGTTAAGATTTCTACTTTATCATAGTTGATTCCTGTAAATGGTAAAAGTTGTGCTAACGTTTCTTACTATATGTTAGCCGTGTTCTTAAATAAACTTTGCATGTTAAAAGCTTTCTAGTGGGCCATTTGAATCACACCTGGAGTGAAAAACCTTATACCCATCCATGCCAAATTCAAAGGTAAAAATTGACTGTCCAGGCTCAGAAAACACCTTGGAATTTACATCTGGGTTATGACATGAGGGATAAGATTTGGCGCCCTCGGTGGGAAACATTTTGTTTATTTCATTGGAATCAACACTGGTAAATAAACAAAAATGACATGAGATTCAGGATGGGCTGGCTGGATAGAACGGAACTGGCTTGGCCATAAAAGACAAAGGGTCCGATTTTACCATCAGGTTGCACCCGTTTTCAGGCGAAACCTTGGTAAAGTCGTGCGTGAGGCAAGTAGTACTATGTTTTGTAGTATATATCAATGATCTGCACCCTCCTCCACACCTGTTCCCCTTTATCTATGGCATTTGCATGCATTCAAATTGATGTGGTGCCCGTAACAGACATGGTCGCAATGGTAGCTATTTGCATGCATTTAAATTGACTTAATGGGCTGCATGCCCAAACTTACCAGCAGGTAACTTACCAGGAGGGAGGTGGATCAGGTGGCTCTCCAGTGGGGGGAGGGAGGCAGTCAGAAGGCTCTCTGATGTTGGGAGGGAGGCGGATCAGATGATTCTCTGGTGTGTGAAAGGAAGCAGGTTAGATAGCTCTCTGGTGGAGAGGTGGGGGAGCAGGGGTAGGGGGTTCCACTGCCACTCTCCGTGTGATCAATGGGGAGGAAGGGGGTGTCCGCTGCCACTTTGCATGTGATTGGTGGGGGGAAGGGGGTCTGCTGCCACTCTGCGTGCCATCAATGGGTGGAAAGGCCGATCAGGGGGCCACAATCGGTCTGGGTAGCAGGGGGTTGGGGCAATGTCTGTGAGGGCCGGGGGGAGGCATTATACGGCCTAGGAGCGAAGTGGCAGGGAAGCGTTTTCCTATGCGCCAATCAGAGCTGCAGTGTTTTGGGCATGTTAAGCCCCAGCTGTTATTCAGAATCGCTGCTATTTTTTTCAGGCAGTGTGTGCATGGAGGCACCTGAAAACAGGTCTAAAAGTCAGGTCTGAAACACTCCCAGTTTCAAGTTCATCCAGAACTTAGAATTAAAATGGTAAAATGGGGCCCGGAAAGTCGCGGTGTAAGGGTGTTTTTCAGAATGGAGATCCATAGTTCATGGTATTCCACAGGGATCAGTGCTGAGATCTCTATTTTTTGTAGTATATATCAATGATCTGAAGGAAAATATAGCTGGTCTGATTAATAAGTTTGCACATGACTCGAGGTTGGGTGGAGTTGCTGATGGTGCCGGGGATTGTCCGAGGATACCACAGGATATAGATAGATTGTAAATTCAGGCACAGAACTGGTAAACGGAGTTTATTCCAGACAAATGCAAGGTAATGCATTTTGGAGGATCAAATTTAGATGTGAATTATATCGTAAATGGCAGAAACCCAAGGAACGTTAACCTACAGAGGGATCTGGGCATGCAGGTCCAAAGTTCCCTCAAAGTGGCCACACAGGTGGCCAGGGTGATTAAGTAGGGCATATGGCATGCTTGCCTTCAAAAGCCAGGGTATTTAGCGCAAGAGTTTGGAAATCATGTTGCAGCTATATAAAATCTTGGTCAGGCCGCATTTGGAGTATTGCATGCAGTTTTGGTCACCACACTACCAGAAGGACATGGAAGCTTTGGAGAGAGTGTAAGAAGGTTTAACAGGATGTTGCCTGGTCTTGAAGGCGTTGACTAGGAGGACAGGTTAAATAAAGTAAGATTGTTTTCACTAAAAAGGTGAAGGTTGAAGGTCTACAAAATTATGAGAGGCATAGAGACGGTGGGTTATCAGAGGTTTTTTCCAGAGTGCAATTGTCAATTGCAAGAGGGCACAGGTTCAAGCTGAGAGAAACTTTACAGGAGATGTGCGGGGGAAGTTTTCACACAGAGAGTGGTGGGTGCCTAGAATGTGCTGCCAGAGAATATGGTGGAAGCAAGTACATTAGCAACATTTAGGAGCTAGCTGGATGGGTATATAAATAAGGAGAGAGTAGAAAGATATAGACTGAGTAAGGGCAGGGGTTTTTTTTTAGTTTAGTTAGGCCATTATGATCGACGCAAGCTTGGACAAAGGAAGGACCTATTCCTGCGCTGTATTTTTCTTTGTTCTTTACCATTCTTTTGGTAAAACTTTGCCCAATGTCTGCATCTACTCCAGGTCACAAAAGTAGAAGCAAATCAACATTTTCATCTTGGACACACCTGGGTGAGCATCTTGTAATTCCTCAAGTACCAACCTCCTGCTAGGCATGGGGACCATTCTTATCCCCTACAAGAGGACGACATCTTCACAACTCAGTTCAGCCTTCCTTGTTTGAAAGCCTTTTAGCTGTTCAGACATTCTGGGCAGAATTTTACGATCTCATCACACCCATTTTGCAATGGGAAAATGTCATAAAATTGGGTGTGATGTGACTAGCAGAAATAGCGCCTGTTTTTGCACGCATTCCCATTTTACCAAGAAAAGATTCAGCATGACTGGGACTCTATTCAAAATGGACAAATTGCCACTTTGCATTTTTTTTGTATTCATCACAATGTAATTAGTGACCTTCACTCCCAATTGTCCCAATTCACCTGCCTTAAAGGTGTTGTCTGCTGCAGCTGGATCAGTCAGGAAAACACCTTGAGTATAAAAGTCACATTCAGACACCTGCTTTGAAACTGTGCCGTGCCATGTTGACTTTTGAGTCAAGGGAGCCTGCAAGTGTATTGGGGGTGGTCAGGGGTTGCTGTTGTTCCCAGGTCCAATTTCAGCCTCTGAGGACGGACCCGGCTCAGAGCGCTGACCGTGGGTTTTCGCACTGACTCTGGGTCCTAGTGGTGGCAGCAGCAAGCCCTGATGATGGTGGTGGATATACTAGAAACTCTCTGACGGGACAGTGCTGCAGCCTCAGAACTTGTCAAGCAGCAATGTCAATGGCCACTACTGCATGTATTCTGGGTGTGTGAGTGTGAGTGGCGGGGGGGGGGGGTGGGGGGGGGGGGGTGTTGCGAAGAATAGGGGCGGCTGTGTGCCATTCTGGTATCTATGGGGCTGTATGGGGAGTATGTGTTGCTGGGTGTCTGTGGACGGGGAATGGCAATTGTATGTTGCTCAGGGTCTATGTGGCGGGATATGGGGAGTGTGTTTTGCTGGGGGTCTGTGAGGGGTATAGGGAGTGTGTGTTGATGGGCTGGTAACAAGTAGTGTTCGTTAACCTCTCCATCTGCCTGTCCCTTTCCCCAAATTCCACTCCTCCCGTCTTCAGATTGATGAGATTGTTTTTGCAATGCAACCCATTGATCTTGCTGTTCTTTTGATTGCTGCTGGAGCTGAGGAGGAGGAGGAGAAGAAGGATGAATTGCAGACAGAGGAGGTCTAGGCCCTACCACTAACAGGGTAGAGGGAGTCAGCCACCGGAGGCAGGGCGTGGCTGACAATCGCGCTGAGGTGAGGGTCAGGAGAAGGAATGAGCAGAGACCCCGGAATTCCTCACGCAAGTGTCCTCTGAGAAACTGTTGGGCATCGTGTGCCACTGGCAGCTCTGGCTCTGAAAGAAAACAATGCGACACCTGTGCCACTTGTTGCTGGACCTGGCACCTCAGGGCATGGGAGGGGGGGCACGCACTCCCAGTGGCTGTGAAAGTGATGGCCACTTTAAACTTTTATGCCACTGGGTCCGTCCAGACCAGCAGTAGAAACCTTTGTGGCATTTCACAATCATCCATCTGCAAGCGTGTCAAAGAGATCATGGATGCCCTGTATGCCCGGGCTGGCCAGTATATTAAATTTGACCTGGACCAGGCACAGCAGGAAACCTGGACCACAGGATTCACAGCCATCACAGATATACCCATTGTGCAGAGGACTATAGACGCACATTGCCCTCAAGGCCCAATGAGGAATCCACGATGATTCAGAAAGGACTTCTACTCAATAAATGTTCAATTGGTGTGTGACCATCGGCTGAATATCATGCACATCTGCGCCAGACACCCCGACAGTGTGCATGGCATCTTTGAGGAGGAGCACAAGGTGCACAGATGGCTCTGTGTGGGACATAGTGTAGCCAGTCCGACTGAAAGTTTTGGGCTCCTCCCAACAGCATCACAGTAAGTCCAGTCAGTCAGCCCTTCTTGCATTCCCTGGTTCTGTTGCTGCATCTCTGGTTAAATCCTCACCTCCGGCAGGCCCCCTGCCAGAGGCCTTAGACATTCCCTCCTCCACCTATGTATATTGGCAGATGAGTTGTGTGCACCAGAGAGTGAACCACATGCTTCAGTACTAATTTGACCCAATGACGTGAGAGCCTCTGAAATACTGAATTGCCAGGTGGAAGCTAATGCAAAACTGGTGCCGGCCTTGGAGGTCCCTTCATGTTATGTTCTTATATTCTTCGTTCATTGGCTTCTTCTGAAGTGTCTTTTGAGCTGTCAGGGGCAGGATGGGTGGGAGCAGTGGTGGAGGCCACCAGATGGCCCAGTCGCAAATCCCTTCTTGCTACACAGCACACAAGGTTAAGTGCAATGGAGGGAGAGGAATCTGGGCTGCATGAAACTTACTTGAGATTTTACTAACAAATGAAGGATTGGCAGATGCTCACTTCTATGCTCCAGTCCGGCCATGCTGTCTCTAATCGTGCAGATCAACTTCTCTCCTGCAAGCTCCAGTGCTGCTCCTCAAAGGGTGTGAGGACTAAGATCTCAGGTATACCACCCTTGCATGCAACGGTAGTCTGAAGAAATATAGATAAAGGGGGGGCGGTTTAGAACGGAGTTGAGGAGGAACTTCTTCACTCAAAGGGTGGTGAATCTCTGGAATTCTCTGCCCGTTGAAGTGGTGGAGGCTGCCTCGCTAAATATTTTTAAGACGCGGGTTGATGGGTTTTTGATAAGAGAGGGGATTAAGGGTTATGGGGAGAGGGCGGGAAAGTGGAACTGAGCCACGACAGATCAGCCATGATCTTATTGAATGGCGGGGCAGGCTCGAAGGGCTAGATGGCCTACTCCTGCTCCTATTCCTTATGTTCTTATGTTCTTATGTCTTTGACCTCTGCCTGCAATTATCGGCATTCTTCTCCTGTGTGGACAGCAGGAGTCATGTAAAATCTGATGGCATGAGTCCTGCAGGCATTGGGGGGTAGCCCTCAAAGGGCAAATGTTGGGATATTCTTGCAGGGGAGAAGGGAGGTAGCTGGGAGTCAGTGGCTGAAAATATGAATGGTGCTGAGGATGGGGGAATCTGGGGGTCATTTAGGGGGAAGATGCTAGATGAGATTAAACACTCAGTTTGCTACCTGGATAAGGCCATTCCTGTTTTCTGCAGCACTGCTTTTCAGTTCTCCTGATTAGTGTCCTGGCACTATCACATGTGGCCACAGCCTCCCAGACTGTTTTCATCCCTTCTCCTGGGACAGCGCCTGCTAGAACAGGGTGTCCCATCTTGCCTCCACCGCCTTCAGCAACCTGGCAAGATCAGCATCTGAAAAACGGGGAGCTGTCTTCCTGGAGGCCACTTCTTCCTGCACTGCCTGCCTGTCTGTCCATCCTTGGCGTTTTTATGAAGCTGTCCCTTGTTAAGGCAGATCAGCTGGAGATAGTTTGGACAAGTCACGCAACCGTTAGAGCATTCCAGAGAGTTTAAAGTAGTTTGTCTTGTTACCATGGAGGGGAAGCCAAGTCAACACTTGCAAGTGTGCTAGGATCCAAAAACCTCCCACTATGAGGGACTGATCATAATTAACCAGCTAGCAATCAGGGCCAGAGGGTTAAGGACAGGGATTTGTGCAAGGGAATCCAGGGGTGTGGGGGAGCAACGGAGTCAGTAATGTTGGGGTGGAGTGGTCCCCGATGTCCATGGGAGGGAGGAGGAAGTTGTATGTGGCCCAGCATATCTGCCAGATGAGTTTTTTTTCCTGTACATGCACAGTTTGTGGCTCCAATCTGAGCTGCTGACTGTCTGGTGAATTAGGCCCCACCCACTGCCTACAGCAGCTAGAAACGCTCTGGCCCATATTTTAAAAGACTGAGTGCATAAGATTGGGTGTGAAAACTCACCGAGAAAACAGATCATGCACTCTCCCATCTTCATCGAGCTGGACACTCAGAAAAAGTCTTGTAAAATTCTGCCCTCTATTATAACACCAACCATGAAGAATCATATGCTTTATTTTGGATAATATTAGATTTCTTTGAGCGCATTATTTGATCTTATGCACAGATACAGATAATGCATAAAGTATATTCAAGGCTAAGATAATTTCTTGTGGCACTCTGGGGGTGGCATACCTTCTGGCAACAGGAAATGGCTCAAGCAGTCTGCATTTGATAAATGTGCCCCTGGTCAATGTTGGAATGTGTATTAATAAGCAGCCAGCATGAAGGCCTAATGCCATATCCTTGCAGATACCAATGGAGGGATTGCCTTATCTTCTCTAAACAGTCTAAACATGATGGTGGAATTTTGTTATCCTGAGGATGGTAGCCTCTTTCCTGAACTGTATGTCTCCTCTGCATCAGTTAGGTTCCTTGATGCAAAGTCAATGAGCCTTTCTAACCTGTCATTCAACATTACAGAACAGTTTCAAGGAGCTGTATCGCAAATGAGAATGATTTGTTTAGAATGATTGAAGTTGACTAAATAGCAGGTTGGCTGTAGGACTTGCTTCAGTTGTCTGAAGGCTTCTTTTTCTGCGTCTTCCTGTATCATCTTTGGTGAGTTTTTTTGTAGAGGTGCCAGCATCCAAAACAAGTTTGAAATGAATCACCCCTAGGAATTTGCCATTCCAATGAAGGGCTTTAGCTCGAATATTTATGCTTCTTTCATGGCCCTAACTTTATCTTCTATCAGATGCAATTCTTGAATATCCACTCTAAACTCCAAATAAGTCACCTCACTGTAACACAAAGTACATTTCTCTTCCTTTAGTCTTACTCTAGATTTCTAGAACCTTTTCAAAACCTCCGCCAGGTTAGTTAGATGCTCCTCTTCTGTAGCTCCTGTGATTAGCACACCATCCAAGTAAGCAATTACTTTAGGTAAAGCTTGCAATAGGCTCTCCATTGTGCATTGAAAAGTTACACAAATAGATGAGACTCTAAATCGCAATCTGGTATACTGGTACAGGCTTTTATGTGTGTTAATTGTGACAAATTCCCTGGAAGCCAATTTCAGCTGTTGGTATGCATGACTCATGTTTAATTTGATGTATGTTACAGCCCTCTCCAACTTGCTGTACAAGTCCTCTATTTTAAGTATAGGGTAGCTGTCTAATTTTGCTGCCCAGTTTACTGTTACTTTGTAGTCTCCATATATTTGTACGGTCTCATCAGGTTTGACTACTGGCACAATGGGAATTGCCCACTCCATTAATTGCTGCAGAGATATTAAAGGTTGCCAGATGGCCAGGAAGCATGGAAATTAAAGTGACCTGGCCACTTCAAAATGTTCACAGCTGACAGGCAGGAGTAAAGATGTTGATCATAGGGCTGGGATCTAAAAGCCTTCTGCATTATAGGTGGGACTGATCATATTAACCAGTTAGCAATTGGGGCCAGAAGTATTGATAAGGGGAACTTGCTTTAGGGAATCCAAGGGTGGAGGGGGGGAAGGGGTAAGTAATTGTGGGGTGGGGTGGTCCTCGATATCCTTGGGATATCCATTCCAGGAGTGTTATCAGGTCTGCCTGGTCTATAAGGGGCAGTCCAGACAGGAGATTCCCATCTTGGTCTCGCAACCAAGCAGAGCCCAACCAACTCCAGGATCCTTGAAAACCCTTCCTCTGCAGCTTGGCAGTACCAGAAGGGCTATTCCTTGACCCCTCCCCCCCTTCAGGGCCCAAGGCACCAGGCCAGGGTGTCAGTGCCAGGGCATAGTGCACCATTGGCACTGCTAAGGCATATTTTCCGAAGGAGGGCCTGACATGGGGTCTGAGGGGAGAGGCAGGCTGAGGGGTGGGGTGGGGGAGAGGTGGGGGAGGAGGTCAGGTTAGGTCACCATGGATTACAATGGCTATCACATATCACCTGATGTCTGCAATTAAAAGTTGACTTTGTTCTGCCTGTGTAGTGTGGGGTGATGGTGATCCATGATTTGAGTGGTGGGGGGAAGATGCACTCTTTTTGCATGGTTTCTGGTGCTCCCCTGAACCTTCAGGATGCAGCACACCATGTTCACATGACAGCAAAGCCCTCCCAGTACAATCCCACTGAGTGGCAGTGTGCATGGCATGGGGATGGTAAATGGACTATCAAATTCTCTAATTCTATTACAATTAGCAGATTTGCATAGATCACCGCCCATTCTGGGTGGGAACCCAATCAGGATCAGTGAGGTGACCTGAAATCCCTCACACCCTGCGGAAATCCCAATTTTAGCTCCAGTGCTCCAATTCAACAGGTAATCAGGATACACACCATCGGTGAACAGAGCTGTTGAATACGCCCCCCACCCCACGCCCTCCCCCCCACACCTTTAGATTCAGGAGAATTACAGGCACCATCTTGCATTCTGCTCCTCATGCAATCACTGGTGCCCACACACACAGGTCTCATAAATAAGGGGACTTAGAATCAAAATGGTAAAATAGGACCCTAAGTGCTGGGCAAACTTGAAACTGGGAGTGTTTCAGATCTGACTTTTACACCCGTTTTCAGGCAACCGCATACACATTCTGCCTGAAAAAATATCAGTGATTCCAAATCATGCTGTAAAAGCCTCTGGGCAGGATTTAACATGCCCAAAACCCTGCAGTTCCGATCGGCGCCTCCAAGCTAGCGTCTTGCATGTGATGAGTTGTAGATGTTGAAATTATTTTGGGTTATCTGGTAAGTTTCTGGTCATTTTGGCTTCTCAAACAGGATGACACATTCATTTTCAAGTAGCAAGAGTGTTGACTTGAGAGAGGAGAGAAGGAAGACTGTTACTGTTTCATTGGCAGTTTTTCCATACTGTTAACTACTTCTGTCTTTAGCAGATTTCTGTGGTTATAAAGGTTCATGGCCAGTTGTAACTAGATTATGTTATGTCCCAGCCATTAACCTTTAATTGACTCACTATTCATCTTGATGAGATAGGAAAATATCTTTCTTATAACTATTGTTCGAGCAAATACTCAGTCTCCACTGGAAAATTAGTTTTACAGAAATGTAAATATTAGATCTGGTGTATTTTTCAGTAAATACTTTGGAAGTACTTCTTGACATGCTTAGGTGCGAAATTCCATCATGGGGTCTGGGTATGATGGAACTGTAATTCTCGTTAGAATTTTCCAGGAAAGGCCAACTTGTAATTGCAAACATCAGGTGAGATGTGGCAGTCATTGTAATCCAGTGTATTTCTTGATTTTATAGTCTTTTTTATAACAGTTCAATATAACTTTGATCAGCTGGTGAAATTACAGATTATGTTATCACTCAGATATAAAACGTGACCTCATCATTACACATTGAACACTTAACTAATATTTAAAGCTGCCAGTAGCTTTTCTTGCATGTTTCACAATCATTGTGCCCCTCCAGTCACTGGACGCTTCAAAGCAGTCCATGTCCTAATGCAGAGAGACCTGGACCATACCCAGGCTTGGGCTGACAAGTGGCAAATAACATTCATGCTACAGAAAGATGACCGTTGCTTGACATTCAAAAGCATTACTATCACTGAATCCATGGGGGAATCCCAACATTCTGAGGCTTACCATTCACCAGAAACTGAACTAAACTAGTTACATAAATATGCTAGCTACAAGAACAGGATAGGAATTTGGAGTTTGGCAGCATGTTAACTCACCTCCTGAGTATGATGGAATATTCTCCATTTGCCTAAGAGAATGCAGCTACAAGGACATTCAAGAAGCTGGTCACCACCCAGTTCAAGGCAACCTGCCTCATTGATATCCCATCCATAAACATTCACTCCTTCCACATCCAAAGCATAGTGACCTGACATAAGATGCATTATGGGTACATACCAAGGCTTTTTAAATAGTACATTCCAAACCCATGACCATTACCATCTAGAAGGACAAGAGCAGCAGGGATGGGAACATCACCATAGAACCATAGAATATTACAGCACAGAAACAGGCCTTTTGGCCCTCCTTGGCTGTGCCGAACCATTTTTCTGCCTAGTCCCACTGACCTACACCTGGACCATATCCCACCACACCCCTCTCATCCATGTACCTATCCAAGTTTTTCTTAAAACCACCTTGAAGTTCCCTTCCAAGCCTCTCACCATCTTGACCTGGAAATGTATTATGATCGTTTTACTGCTGCTAGGTCAAAATCCAATGGATACCATTGAAGAGCACAAAGTTCTGGAAACTGCTCGTAAAGACTATGTTGTTGTCAGAAACCAGGATCTCCAGTATGTTGTGTGTACTGAAGTTTTGTCACAATATCTTTATCGTAGCCTGAAATGTTGTGGCACTTATGGAATACACCTTCAGCCACTTGGAGTGTGCATTGACGATGATTAAAAACATGGAACCCATAAAAGACTCTGCGAAGTCTACATGTACATACATCCATGACCTGCCAGATCACTCTCACGGAGGTAGGGAGGGAGTTTTTGATTTTCCTGGCACAAGTCACATCGCTTTACCAAGATTGTGATGTCAGAATCAAGACCAGGCCACCAGATGAAACTCCTAGCCAGCATTTTCTTTGTTGAGGCTCCCAGATAGCCATTATGTAGTTTGTTAATATTTGGCGTCATCCCAGGGGTGAAACAATTACTGAGGATCTCCCAAAGAATAATCCCGCCTTCAACATTAAGTTCTTCTTCCTCAATAAAGTGTCTCATTTCTTCACAGGGTGGTCCTTAAATCTACCATGTAGAAGCATGTGCTTTATTTTAGATAAGGTTAGATTTTTTTTTGGGTCCAGGCCTTAATATGTCTTGCTGACACTAGCAAAGTCTCTAGAAAAATCAGAGTCTTCACAGCCTCCTTCAATGCTGGTAAAGGGGCCAAGCTTGTGGGCAATGGAGGCAACTCATTGCATCAACATTGGCTATCCGGTTCTAGGGCTGTGTTCTAGAGTGTATTCGTAGGTTGCCAATAACAAAGCCTAACACTGTATTCAAATGAATGCATTGGAGGGTTGTTCCCCAATCTGTTTTAAAGGGGCAGTTGACCCCCTCTGACATAAACACTTAACCACTCAAAGAAAAGTACCTCACTTTATAATCTGTTAAAAGAGAAACAGTATTATCTACTCTTTGGCAACTTTTAGTGGTTAAATCAAAATAACTACCTGACATCCTCTCTTTAAAATCAACAATTAACAATTTATTTATCTAACAGTGAACAGATCAACTAAACTAATAACAAAGTGAATAAAACACTGCTCAGTAGTGTAGTCTCTGTAAGTAATACTTTATTTATCTAATTAACAGTGAATAGGTCAACAAAATTATTAACAAACCAGATAAATAACTATTCTAATGGAATGCTGTTTAGATAAGCAGAATTCCCACTTTTTAACAAAAAAAAATGATCTTTTCATCACACCCAAAATGCAACCAGGTTTTATATTCTAGAATCTTCTGTCTTCCTCTTTTTGGAATGTCTGGCTTCTTTTGGTATCTTTTCTATTCAGGTAAGGCTTTGAGATAAAAGCTATTGGTTGTGGCAGTCAGAGTAATTGCTGGCAGGAAGCAGTTGCTGTCAGTCCCTCTCGAGCTGAGAGCTGTCTTTATACCCCTCATGACATGGCAGCATCCTTACAAGAGGATTCTTTCTCAAGTTACCAAAACATCAAATTCAAATTGGATAGGCTGCTGTTATTCAAATCCCTAGTTTGAATTGATTGGTTAAAATTCAAAACAGCCTCTTGTCTTGGCAATACTACTGCCCAGTCTCTTGATACAAATGTTTCAATCTGTGTACTCTACATGCACCTGCATCTCTCTTTCTTTTAATTTTATGTACAGAAAAAAACACCACCTTTTTAACAGACAACTTTACAACACCAACTTTGCAAAAATCTGTTATAAATGGAAGGTTGATTCCCTCTTTGACAATTAACACTTAACCACTCAAAGAGAAGTAACTTGCTCTATAATCTGCTAAAAGTGTGTGAAAAATAGTATAATCTGTTCTTCAGCAACTTTTAGTGGTTAAATCAAAATAACTACCTGACACCCTCTTGGTAAAATCAACAAGTAACAATTTATTTATTTAACTAAACTAATAACAATCTGAATAAAACACTACTCCTATGGAATGCTGTTCAGATAAATAAAATTCCGACTTATCAACAAAAAATATAGAAATTCTTTTTAGTCACTCTCAAAATATAACAAGATTTTATCTTCCGGAATCTTCTGTCTTCTTTCAGGAATCTCAGGCTTCTTTTCTATTCAGATGAGGGTCTTAGGTGTGGCTGAGAGCATAGCTGCTGGCAGAGAGCATTTCCTCTTTCCAGCAATTTGACAGCACTTTTCCAACCCCACATGGGGAACCATCAATAGAAGTTAATAGAAAATCTTTTCTAGCGTCAAAATGGGTCAGTAGGTTAGATGACAGTAGTTAACATTTAACTTCAGAAAAAGCCTCTGCCACTGGAGCCTCCCAGAAACATCACTGGTATTTTTGTAGCAGAGTGTGCAAGGGGTTTAGCACGTAAACCAAGTTCGGGATAAACTTTCCAACATCATTCACTAATCCAGGAAAGTTTTTCTTTGGGGTTGGTGCTTCCTTGATGACCTTTATCTTATCCTCAATTGGATGTAATCCCTTGCCATCTACTTGAAAAATCCATTTCTCCTTCTTTAAACAAATGCTCGCTCGAGAAAATCTCTGCAAGATTTCTTCTAAATTGGTCAGTGTTCCTGTTCTGAAGCCCCTGTGACCAAAACATCTTCTAAGTAAAGTGTTATCTTGGTTGGCCCTGGAAGGATGTTCTCCAAAGCTATTTGGGAAGATGGCATACACTGACAAGGTCCTAAAGAGTAAGTGAGTCCCTTATGTATGTTTATCGTCATATATTTTCTGGAGTTCTCGCCCAATTCAAGTTAAAGATGTGTGGTTCATGTCCAACTTGAAGAATGTTTTTAGAAGTTAAAGTTTATTCATTGTTATCACAAGCAGCTTACATTAACACTGCAATGAAGTTACTATGAAAATCCCTTAGTTGCCACACTCCAGCACCTGTTTGAATACACTGAGCAAGAATTTAGCACGGCCAGTGCACCTGAGCTGCATATCTTTTGACTGTGGGAGAAAACCCACATATCAAGAGGAAATCCAAGCAGACAAGGGGAGAATGTGCAGACTCCATACAGATAGTGATCCAAGATGGGAATCAAACCCTGGTCCCTGGTCCTGTGAAACAGCAGTGCTAAGTACTGTGCCACAGTGCTGCCCATTTTACTTGCTGTCTCTTAATCTAGCATACAAATATTCAATTCATGGCATGGTACCGATGAATTGGGTGATCCAATTTATTGTCCTTACAAACATGATAGGAGTTATAAGGAGATAGTCACTCCTAGAAATCAGTCTTGGGTCACTGCCAAGAGGAGGGGAAAGAAGCAAGTGGGGGGACAATCCCCTGGGGCTGTTCCCCTCCAAAATAGGTTTTCGGTCCTGGAGGCTACAGTTGAGGAGGAATCAACTGGGGATAGCCAAAGGGAGCAAGTCTCTGGGGGTGAGCCTATTGTAAAAGCTCAGGTGGTTAGGGGATGCAAAAGATTGGGCCTCGTGATTGGGGACTCCACAGTTAAGGGGACGGATAGGAGAGTCGGTAGTAATGGTAGGGACTCAGGGCTGGTGTGTTGCCTACCGGGGCTGGGGTCCGGGATGTATCAGAGAGGATATTCAAGACTCTTAGGGGAGAGGGAGATCAACCCCAAGTTATAATTCATGTGGGGACACATGACATAGGGAGGCTAAGGGAAGGGGATATTAAGCAGAGATTCATGGAGTTAGGGTGGAAACTAAAGGCCAAGACAGACAGAGTGGTTATCTCTGGACTCTTGCCTGTGCCACAGGATAGTTTAGAGAGGAATAGAGAGAGGGAAAGTTTGAACTTGTGGCTGAGGGGATGGTGCAGGAGGGAGGGGTTCAAGTACTTGAGCAATTGGGGCTCATTCTGGGGAAGGTGGGACCTCTATAAGAGTGATGGTTTACACCTGAACCAGAGGGGAACAAATATCCTGGGGGGTAAATTTGTGAAGGCTATGCGGAGTGGTTTAAACTGATTCAGAGGGGGGGTGGGATCCTGAGTAGAGGGGGTGAAAGTGAGGGGGGCATAGATGGGGACTGCAATGCACGGCATTGTGGGGGTGGGCCGGAGCAGGGTTTGAAATGCGTATACTTTAATGCAAGGAGTATTCGCAATAAAGTGGATGAACTTGCAGCGTGGCTCAGTACCTGGGACTTTGATGTTGTGGCCATTTCAGAGACATGGATGGAGCAGGGTCAGGAATGGATGTTGCAGGTCCCGGGGTACAAATGCTTTAGTCGGAGTAGAGAAGGAGGTAGAAGGGGGGGTGGGGTAGCATTATTGGTCAAGGACTGTATCACAGTGTCAGAGAGGAAGTTTGATGAGGACTTGTCTGTTGAGGTAGTATGGGTGGAGATTTGAAATAGGAGAGGAGAGGTCACCCTGCTGGGAGTCTTTTATAGACCTCCAAAAAGTTCTAGAGAGGTTGAGGAAAGGATTGCGGAGACGATCCTGGTTAGGAGTGAAAGTAATAGGGTAATTGTCATGGGGGACTTTAACTTTACTAATATTGATTGGAATTGCTATAGCTCTAGCTCGTTAGAGGGGTCAGTTTTTGTTCAAAGTGTGCAGGAAGGTTTTTTGACTCAGTATGTAGATAGGCCAACTAGAGGTGAGGCTATATTGGGTTTGGTGCTGGGTAATGAGCCAGACCAGGTGCTAGACTTGGAAGTTGGTGTGCATTTCGGTGATAGTGACCACAATTCGGTTACGTTCACCTTAGTGATGGAAAGGGATAGGCATGAACCTCGAGTCAGTAGTTTTAGCTGGGGGAAGGGTAATTATGAGGCTATTAGGAGAGAATTAGGAAGCATAGGTTGGACTAGGAGATTACAGGGACTGGGAACATCCGAAATGTGGAATTTTTTCAAGGAGCAGCTACTGCGGGTCTCTGATAGGTATGTCCCTGTCAGGCAAGGAGGATTTGGTAGGGCTAGGGAACCGTGGTGTACTAAAAAAGTTGATTCGTTGGTTAGGAAGAAAAAGGAGGCTTATGTTCGGATGAGGCTTGAGGGCTCAGGTAGTGCATTAGAAAGCTTTAGATTGGCTAGGAGGGAGTTGAAGAGGGAGTTAAGAAGGGCTAAAAGAGGACATGAGATGACTTTGGCTGATAGGATTAAGGAGAATCCTAAGGTGTTCTATAGGTATGTCAAGAACAGAAGGTTGGTTAGGGCAAGATTAGGGCCAGTTACAGACAGTAGAGGGAAGTTGTGTGTGGAACCGGAAGAGATTGGAGAGGCATTGAACCAATATTTCTCTTCGGTGTTCACGCAGGGGGACATGAATGTAGCTGAGGAGGACACTGGGGAGCAGGGGTGTAAAATAGAAAGTATTGCAGTTGATACCGGGGATGTGCTGGATATTCTAGAGGGCTTGAAAATAGATAAGTCCCCTGGTCCGGACGGGATTTACCCTAGGATTCTCTGGGAGGCTAGAGAGGTGATTGCAGAGCCTCTGGCTCTGATCTTCAGGTCATCATTGGTCTCTGGTATAGTACCGGAAGATTGGAGGACAGCGAATGTTGTCCCATTGTTTAAGAAGGGGAACAGAGACTTCCCTGGGAATTATAGACCGGTGAGTCTTACTTCTGTTGTGGGCAAGGTTTTAGAAAGAATTATTAGGGATAGGATTTATAGTTATTTGGAGAGTAATGAATTGATTAGAGACAGTCAGCATGGTTTTGTAGCAGGTAGGTCGTGCCTTACTAACCTTATTGAGTTCTTTGAGAATGTGACCAAAGAGGTGGATAGGGGTAAGGCAGTTGATGTGCTATATATGGATTTTAGTAAGGCGTTTGATAAGGTTCACCATGGTAGGCTTCTGCAGAAAATGCAGATGTATGGGATTGGGGGTAATCTAGGTACTTGGATCAGGAATTGGCTAGCAGATAGGAGACAGAGGGTGGTGGTTGATGGTGAATATTCGTCATGGAGTTCGGTTACGAGTGGTGTGCCTCAGGGATTTGTTTTGGGGCCACTGCTGTTTGTAATTTTTATTAATGATCTGGATGAGGGTATAGTTGGGTGGATTAGTAAGTTTGCTGATGACACCAAAGTCGGAGGTGTGGTAGATTGTGAGGAAGGGTGTCATAGTTTGCAGAGTGACTTAGACAGGTTGCAGAGCTGGGCCGAGAGGTGGCGGATGGAGTTTAATGCAGAGAAGTGTGAGGTAATTCATTTCGGTAGGAGTAACAGATGTGTTGAGTATAGGGCTAACGGGAGGACTTTGAATAGTCTGGAGGAGCAGAGGGATCTAGGTGTATGTGTACATAGATCCCTGAAAGTTGGGAATCAAGTAGATAAGGTTGTTAAGAAGGCATATGGTGTCTTGGCGTTTATTGGTAGGGGGATTGAATTTAGGAGTCGCAGCGTCATGTTGCAACTGTACACAACTCTGGTGCGGCCGCACTTGGAGTACTGTGTGCAGTTCTGGTCCCCACATTACAGGAATGACGTGGAGGCTTTGGAGAGGGTGCAGAGGAGGTTTACCAGGATGTTGCCTGGTATGGAGGGGAGGTCCTATGAGGAGAGACTGAGGGATTTGGGGTTGTTTTCGCTGGAAAGAAGGAGGCTAAGAGGGGATCTTATTGAAACATATAAGATGATTAGAGGTTTAGATAGGGTGGATAGTGATAGCCTTTTTCCTCGGATGGAGAAAGCTAGCACGAGGGGGCATGGCTTTAAATTAAGGGGGGGTAGTTATAGGACGGATGTCGGGGTAGGTTCTTTACCCAGCGGGTGGTGAGGGATTGGAATGCCCTGCCTGCTGCGGTTGTAAATGCGCCTAGTTTGCGGGCGTTTAAGAGATCTGTGGATAGGTTTATGGACGAAAAGGGATTGGTTTAGATTAGTGGGTCAGTGTTTTTTTTTAAAAAACTGGTCGGCGCAACATCGTGGGCCGAAGGGCCTGTTCTGCGCTGTAATGTTCTATGTTCTATGAACCGATTTGTCAGATTTAAAAATTGGGACTACTGTGCAATTCTGCAAACTGCATGGGTCTTATTGTATCCAAACTTTCAAGGTACCATAGTTCAGCTTGAATCTTGTTCAGCATGCAGTTTTGGATTGGTCTTGCTCTAAAATACAAAGGTGTAGTGTCAGGTCAACAGAGATCTCAGCCTTGACCCTTTTAACTTTTTCCAGACCCTGGTGAAAAATTTGAGGGTATTTACAAATAGCTTTGTACAATCCCCCCAAACCTTGCCTGAAGATCTCCAACCAGTTCAGTTGGATCTGCTGGAGTCAATTTCTCCCGATAAGGCTTGGTCTGTGTCCCACGTACAACAATGAGTGGGAGATGAGCTGATTGCTGCCCATAAGTTAATAGGGTCATTGCAGTGTCCTTTATTAGTAAAGACTCCCCAGTGTAGATGACTAATCTGGTCTTTGTATCTTCCAGCGTCAGAAATTGGATGCCAGATTGGTGAGACTTATATGTCTGTTCTCAGATAATGGAGACCGCAGCTCCTGTGTACACCTCCATCTTCAAGGGATGGCTATTCAACTGTAATTCTACCATATTGTGAAAACTTCTGTTGTAATGATACAATCCAGTCCTAATGACTGTGTCTCTGGAAGAGGGGATACCTGCACTGTACACTCAGGTACTGGCCTTGGCTTTTTAATTGGTAGCATATGTTTTGTCTGTTCCTGAAACTTTGCTTTGGCTGTGTCCTTTGACAATGCTTTCAATAATCCATAATCTGATAACTGCACCTTTCTGAAGTCCTTTCTCTAATACTCTTATGTTGTCACTGTCTTTCCTCGACTGTCTGGTGGTGATATTAGGGTTATTATGTTGAAATTGACCCTTAACACTTGATTTACAGAAACACTCCCCATTGAAGACTGATGAAATGAAGTCACTCCTCCCAGTTGAAGGACATTGCTGCCTTTTGCCCCCTGTAGTTCCTGAGCTCCTTTTTCTGCAATCTCAAACGATAAGGCTATTTCAATGGCTTTTTAAATCCAAATTAAGTTCTGCCAATTTGGATGGTTAGGTCACTTATACCACATACCAATCTGTCTCACAACATTTCATTAACAGGCAGTCCCAACTCGCAATATTCTTAACTCAATAGTAAATATTCTTGTTCACGCTAGTTT
This sequence comes from Carcharhinus amblyrhynchos, assembly GCF_965287045.1. Classification (NCBI taxonomy): domain Eukaryota; kingdom Metazoa; phylum Chordata; class Chondrichthyes; order Carcharhiniformes; family Carcharhinidae; genus Carcharhinus; species Carcharhinus amblyrhynchos. Next base: position 61,522,598 of record NC_137329.1, read on the forward strand.
TATCAATCATGTTTGATGCTAACGTTATTTTCTGCTGACATCATGCCAGATTGGAAAGCCTGATGGGACACTGCTGAATATCATGAAAGCCAAATGAATGCAAATGGCATTTGTGCACCTGCCAGCAGAATGACTGACACGCCATTAGGAGAATAGCAACATATTTTACGCTGGTAGGTTTCCAACTTTTTGGCTCCACCAGATTCTGCACTTACATCTGACATCAAACCCGCCACTGGCAGATTGGAAGAATTTCACCCCAAATCTCAGAAGGAAACATGGCATACAGGCAATTCCCTTTTTCTTATTGTGAAAACAAAAAGAAAAATGATGATCACAGCAGCAAGAAGTCCACTAACCCTTCTGGGATTTCAAAAATTAAAACTAAAAGGTTCATTTGCGAGGAAAAAAAAAGAAAACTTAAGCACAGAAGATTACAGCTACATAGTTACATTTAAAATTAATCTTACAATACATTACATCTAAAATATATGTGGTCAAATGACCCATGACCTCCAGAATTGCCTTAGAAACATTGATACTTTTTTCATGAGTGAGAGTAAAAATTCAAAATGTGGAAGCCAAGTTTAAATCCAGCCAGACTCTGTAATTTGCAAACTGCAGAGCTGGAACAGCCAGCTTTCACAACTGTTTGCATGCAGCAAAGCCTTCAACTTCCCATTGAACCTAGACAGGGTTGTCAGTAGAACTGCCTGGTCAGTTGCTAACAGCCATATTATTTTAGAATGATCCTTTGTTTACACCTTCAGTAAACCAACTTTGTTAGAAGAATGCTATGCAAACCTGGTGGCACCCAGCTCAATATGAGGCCAGAAGCATAATATGACAAGCATTGGGCACAGATCACAGAATCTTGGAGAAGCATGTTGTTAGAGACCAGATCAGAAACCCCAAGATACATTATGGAGTTACCCTAGAACCAAATCTTTAAGATTTTGACATAAGATGAGTATGAGGTATTCCACTCCAGGTATGATTCAATTGACCCATTAGGAAACTTTTATCAAAACAAACTTTATTTTTAAGAACACAGTTAGAATATAACAAAAAGAATTAGCATAGCTTTTACAAATTTAAATGCTTAAACATGACAACGTATAATGCTTAACAACTATCGATTTCTATTGCTCCAATTTGAGCAGCATCCTATAGACATCATAGAATCATAGAACCCTACATTGCAGAAAGAGGCCCTTCAGCCCATCGAGTCTGCACTGCACCAACCACAATCCTACCCAGGCCCTACTCCCATATCCCCGCATTTTTTACCCACTAATCCCTCTAACCTAAGCATCACAGGACACTAAGGGGCAATTTTAGCATGGCCAATCAACCTAACCCACATATCTTTGGACAGTGGGAGGAAACCGGAGCACCCAGAGGAAACCCATGCAGACACGAGGAGAACGTGCAAACTCCACACAGACAGTGACCCAAGCCGGGAGTCGACCCAGGTCCCTGGAGCTGTGAAGCAGCAGTACCAACCACTGTGCTATCATCCAGCCACATAAATACCTTCTTCAGGACAGTTAGCATCAGAAATAGATATGTTCACATGGATGCTAGGTTTCCAATCTTTTAATACTTCTGGACAGAAATTCAGATGGACACCTGTGTTCCAATGCTCATACAACCACATCCAAACAAAGATCCACCCCCAAACAGCAGAATCTCAGAGAAAGAGATTTATCTCCAAGCATATTACAGTCTCCAACTCCAGAGGAAGAGACACAGAGAAAATAACCTCTCTAAAGACTCCAAACAGCAGACTGCCCTTGATTTCTTTTTGTAATGCTAGCTCCACCTAGTTACCTGACGTTACTGTCAATCAACTTAATCAAGTCATACTCTGCAAAACCCCAGGGAAAAACTAAAGACAATGGAACAACTTTAAAACAAACATTCTACCAATTAGGAGCAATTATGTTGTGCAGTAACAATACCTGCCAGATACAGACCCAGCAGCACTGGCTAGAACAGACTGTTAAAACAGAAACATAACTAAAATATATTTCTTAAAGGCACAGTATTGTCAGTGTAAAGAGAACAACCTGGAGCCTTAGCTCTCTCTCTGTGCTTTTTCATGTTCTTCATGGCATCTTCAAAGAGCACCTTCAACTGGCAGTTAAGTAGCACCACATCTTCAACTCCTTGTACCCCGTGGTGAGCATTAACAGACTGATCAGACCCAGCAGACCACCCCAGTGAGATGAACTGAAGACCAAAGCTAGCCCTTGATGAGAGGGAAAGCCCAAATTGACAATTGCAGACTGCGAAACATCTGTCAACACTCAAAGACTGAGAGACAGCCTTACTGAATAGGTATTACCAGTCTTTTCAGACAGACAGTTAAAATATAGTGATAGGGAGTAGCAAATCCTTGGACATGTGTGTTAGAAGTAGTTATCTAATGTAAATTTGAGACTGTTTACTGAGAGATTTAAGATTGTTTTCTGAACAGTCCTGTGAAGAGATTGCATGTTTTTCCTTGATAAAGTGTTCGATAAAATTGTATTGAACCTTCACCTAATTCTTCTCCTCTTTGTGTATCTCACCATGCAAGCACCTGAGTTAAAAAAGGTTACTGCAAACTGGTCAAGATTAGCCAGGGTACATTTACCCACATTTTTGCTTTGTAACAGACACCGTACTTCGTCATATTGACAAATAAATACCTTTCAGGCAACAATCTCTTACAGATGTCTAACTGTAAAATTTCAGTAGTATTACCCAAAGCAAACTATGTTAGCTTTAATAAAGGTTTATCACATGATCGCTCAATATAATTTCCACTATACTGTGGAAAGCAATGATTTTTGACCAAGGTTGTTCTTCAGGGGTACCTGACCACAAATGGAGCCATGGAAGAAGCGTAGACAGTTGGAGTGGAGAACCTCTTCAACCATATGCTGTTTGGACCAATTTAGCAAGGCCTAAGAGCAGACATAAAAGGAAATCCTTCCACCATCCCACCGGCCCCGTCCAAACTGGTTGTAAAAGATCAGGAACGTGAGACTGAAGTGAAACCAAAAATTGAGTAGGAGCACCCTCAGTTAATGAAATAGGGAGTGTCTCTTTATACTCTTTTAAAGTAAAACAAATTAACAAAAAGGGGGCCCAAGTTATTTTTTTCCATTTTGGATGTTGGTGAGGGCACTGGTTCCTCAGAGGACTGCAGTCAGAACCAGGTTTATGACACCACAAGTGGTTCCTCCCCATGAGGAGAGGAAGATGAAGGGGAGAGCAATAGCGAAAGGTGATTCATTAATTAGGACAATAGACAGGCCATAGACATGACTCCAGGATGGTATATTCCTACCCTGATGCCAGAGCCAAGGATGTCACAGCTGCAGGACATCCTTGAGCGGGAGGGTGAACAGCCAAGGATTGTGTGGTTCACATTAATACCACTAACTTAGGTAAAAGTCGGGATGGGGTTCTGCAATTAGAATTAAGGGAGCTAGGTAGAAAATTAGCAAGCAGGACCTCAAATGTAGTAACCTCCACATTTCTCTCAGTGCCTCATGCAACTGAGTACAGAAATAGAGGGGTATGGCAAGTGAATTCTGATTGGGAAAATAGTACAGGAGGGAGGGCTTTAGATTCCTAGGACACTGTGAATGGTTTTGGGGGTGATGGCACCTGTACAAGCCAGATGGATTGCACTGGAACAGAACTGGGACTGAGTTTCTTGTGAGCATTTTGCGAGTGCTTTCCAGCGGGCTTTAACCTAACTATACTGGTTTATGGGAACCAAGAGAAAATATTCGAGGAATGCCTGAATGCTCAAAACATTGGGAGGGACATAAAGCACTAGTACAGAGAAAGTAAGTCAATAGGTGAAATCAGATTAAGCGAGAAAGTAACAATGATTAAATCAGTGTTACTGTGCATATATGAGAATACATGGAGTATAGTAAGTAAGAGTGGGGAGCTCAGGCACAGATTGCCATTTGAACATATGATGTTGTGGCAATAACAGAGATCTGGCTCAAGGAAGAGCAGGACTGGGTGTTACATCACCCTTGGTACAAGGTGTTCAGAAAAGATAGAAAAGGAGGAAGGATGGTTGTATTGATTAAGGAGAGAATTGCAGTGCTGGAAAAAGAGGATGTCCAAGGGGGTTCAAGGACAGAATCAATTTGGCTAAAGCTAATGAACAAAACAAGGTGCAATTATATTGATTGCCAATGACTGAAAAGGATGTAGAAGAACAAATCTGCAAAAACATTACAAAGAGATGGAAACATTATAACGTCGTTATAATGAGGAACTTTACTCTAACATAGACTGGGTTGTGGTAGTGTAAAAGGCAGAGAAGCTAAAAGTTCCAAGATTAGAACCATAGAAAAGTTACAGCACAGAAGGAGGCCATTTAGTCCATCTTGTCCATGCCAGCCCAAGGATACCCAGATGTCTTTTCTGATCCCACCTTCCTGCACCTGGCCCATACCCTGTAGCATACAACATTTAAAGTGCAGATTTAGGTAATTTTTCAAATAGTTTACAGTCTCTGCCTCCACTACCAAATGGGACAGCAAATTCCAGACTCTTACTAACCTCTGCATTAAAAGGTTATTCCTCATGTCCCTCTACATCATTTGCCACCTGTCTTGAATTTATGTCCTCTGGTTTTAGAATTCTCTACCAAGGAAAGCAATTTTATCCTGCCCACTCTATCTCTTCCCCTCATAATTTTGAACTCCTCAATCAACTCAGCCTTCTTTGTTCCAAGGATAAAATTGTGTTCAGGAAAGTTTTCTGCAGCAGTATGTGCCCAGTCCAGCAAGAAAGGATGCACTGGTCCTCGGAGATGAGGTGGGCCAAGTAGATCAAGTGTCAGTGGGAAAACACATCGGAGATAGTGATCATTGTATCATAAGGTTTAAGATGATGATGGAAAAGGGTAACAGGCAATCCAGAGTAATAATAGTTAACCGGGAGTTAGCGCGAGTGGGCGAAATGACCACTACGGACTCAGGGTGAAGTTCAATAATGGCACAGCTTTATTTTCTTTTACGTCGACGGAGAAGCACAGTCAGGACATACAATCGGACTGTCCCAAAAGCACTCTAACGATCCCTCACAGCGAGCTATAGTTATACCTGAACTTTGGTGTAGTATGTGATTCAAATGCTAATACTTTGTTTACAGTATTCGACCTTAGCCATCCTGTTTTGATGTTTTCAAGCGTTGGGGAAATTGTTTTAAGTGTGTGTTAATCGTTTTGTCTGATTGGTTATTAATGGTCTAGAATCTCTGGGATTTGAACCATAGGTGTGTCATTGATCTCAAAAGAGGTTTGAGGGGCCAGGGACATTTCCTTAGCTATGCTAATTTTAGGTGTCTCCATGGGTTGTTTGACTGTTTTAGAAGAGCTGATTTTGATGGGGTGGGGATGTGTTTTTTAATTTAGTTCCTGCAGGTGCCATCCTGTCCAGCTTCCCTTGTGTGCTAGCCCTCATTTGCATACTAGAAGCACACTCTTGCCTGCTAGTCTGTGTCTGTTACTTTGTGATTTTTAGTGGAGAGGCTCTGAGTGTAACTTTAGTCTGCTTCCATATTGTGTGCCCAATTTCATAAAATTTGTTGTCCGATAACACTGGGGGAGAGCCAACTTCTACAGGGCAAGAAAGAGCTGGGCCAGTTAGACTGGGACAAACTGTGGGCAGAAAAAGCTGTTGTTGACAAGGAAAAGGTAGGGTGGATAAATCCAGAAAATGCTGGAGAAATTCAGCAAGTCTGACAGCATCTGAAGAGAGAGAACAGCGCCAACCTTCCAGACTCAAAACATTGACTCTATTCTCTGTCCACAGATGCTGTCTGACCTGAGTTTCTCCAGCATTTTCTCTTTTTGTTTCAGATTCCAGCGTCAGCAGTATTTTTCCTTTATCAAACAAATCCAGAGTTCCATGGATTAAAAAAAAATAGAAATTAAGATTAAGGAGAAATAGTGCACTTATGACACTGTTAGGTAGAAAATATAGTTGAGAGCAAAAAGATATACAGAAGATTCAGAGGAGAGACAAAAAAGAGAATCAGAGAACCGAAGAGTGATTGTGAGAAAGGGCTGACAGTCAACATGGAAAGGAACGCAAAGTCTTCTTTTGGCATATAAATCAGAAAAGGTTAGTAAAAGGAGTAGATCTGATTAAGGATGTAAAACAGAACTAACGCATAGAAGTTGCTGGCATGGTTGAGGTATTGAAATAATACTTGCATCCATCTTTACCAAGCAGGTAGATGTTACCCAGACCATGTCAGCAGACAAGAAAATTCTATCTATGGAATAATTTAAAATTGGTAAGGAGGAAGTGTTGAATAGATTGTTGGTACTTGTTAACAAGGCACTGGGACCAGATGAGGTGCATCCAAGGATATTGAAGGAAGTGAGAAGGCAAGGTGGGGCACCCTCTTCCCCCCAGCAGGCATCATGCAAGGGGAAGTGATAGGAAAATGGCTTGGGAGGTAATGGCCATCTCTGTTAGTGCCATGGCAGTGGCCAAAAGGACAGGGAAGCAGTGCTGAAAAAGGTCAATGACCTCATCTAGACAGCATCTTCCCCAAATCACCCCCAGGTCACCCCACTTCTGCAGGAGTCACGTCATCATTTTTTTTCCTGGCTCCTTCTGTCCCCACAGGAGAAGAATTCTCATAACTGGGAGAGGGCAAAGACAGGGGGTGGTGAGCTTGAACTCCAAGTCCTCAACCCCTTTGAGGATCAGGTACTGGAGCTTTCAGGAGAGAAGGACATCCAGGTCATCAGTGATAGCATGGTTGGGCTAGAGTAGAGAGGTGAGCACTTGTCAATCCTCCACTCAATTTGAGCCAATTACTAGGGGCATAGTTCAAGGTGTGAGGGGAAAGTTTTAAAGGAGATGTACGAGGCAAGTGTTTTTACAGAGTGTGGTGGGTACCTGGAACTTGTTGCTGGGGGAGATAGTGGAAGCAGATACGATAGTGATTTTTAAGAGGCGCCATGACAAGTACACAAATGGGATGGGAATAAAGGGATATGGTCCCAGGAAGGGTGGGGGTTTTATTCAGATGGACAGCATGGTTGGTGCAGGTTTGGAGGGCTAAAGTGCCTGTTTCTTTACTATAATTTTCTTTGTTTTTTGTTCTATGTTCAATGGAGAAATGTCAAGTTAGTTTCTTGCATCCAAGATTCCTCTCCCTCCCTTGCATTTAACCTTATCCTATGTTGCAGGAAGGGACTTGGATGCTCCAGGGCCACGTGGCATCACGGCCCCCACTGCTGCCACTGCCCAGCAAGTCCCTGACAGCTCCAAAGCCTCCTCAGAGGAAGCAGATGAAGAGTCCTCAGAGCACAGCACTATTTTGGCATCAGTTTCCACCTCAGAAACTCTCACATCGATGGGTCTGGTTAGTGCTGAGGCATCTGGGTAACTCTCTGCTGAGCACAACACATTTGCTGATGTACATTGGGTGGAGGAGGGAATGTCTGAGGCCTTTGGCATGCGGAGGCCTGCCGAAAGCGAGGACTCAGCTAGCCCCAGGCTACATGCTGGGCCTCTGAGATCACTTCTCCCTCAGCTTCTGGAGATGCAGCAATGGAGCCAGGGAATGCAGGACGAGCTGACATCCACACTGGACAAACTGCGAGGCTGGTGGGAGGAGTCCCAAGCTTTTAGGTGGACCGCTATTGCCTGTCTTTTGTGTTTTCCAGGCCAATACTGCAAGGAGGTGTCCACAGTGGAAAGCCTGGGGAATCCTTACTAAGAGTGGCAGGTTCAAAGCGATGGCTGAGTCACAGTGGTCCACAGCTCTAGGACTCAATAAGCTTCTTGAGATTCTGTGGCCCATGGTTGAGAGGCTCAAGAGCTTGCATGAGACCTAATAGGACAGCGCAGAGACATAGCAGGCTGCTGCAGCAGTCCTTGAGAACGTGGACCAGTCACAGGGGGTCATGGTTGAGGGGCTGCAAAGCATGAACCAGTCCTAGAGGGCACTTGCTGTCACCATTAACAGGTGGCCCCTGACTCAAGTGGCCATCACAGAGGGCTCAACCATCTTGGCTAGAACCCAGGCTGTCCTTCAGATGATGCTGGAGCTTCTGGAGCTCACTGCAGGAGTATTGCCATCTCACAGAGTGACCCAAAAGCCCACAGGAACCATGAGGGAGGAGGAAGGGCACAGGCCTATATTGGAGCTGTTCAGCCAGCAGACTGCAGCTGTGGCTACACCTTCTGACTCCCCCCTTCCTGACATCAGGACATCTCAGGGTCAACGGCATGAAGAGAGTGTCATGGAAGCCGCCCAGGATCCTCAAGGTCCAGGCCCTCCAGAGGACGCCCACCATGCGCTTCACAGTCATGGTAAGCAGCTGGTCCCCGCCAACTCCAATGTACATTCTGGGGAGACATCAGAAGTACAGCACAAGTTAGATAGATATTTAAGCACTTTAACATTTCTTGTTCACATGTTTTATGTTAGCATTTATCAATTGAACACTTTCATTGTCAGCAATAAATGTTTTTTCACCACCTACCTGTGACTAATTTGTCTCAGAATTGCCTCTAACAGGAATGCTCTAACCCTGACGGTTGCCGAAGGACCCTTCATGTTGATGTTGGCGGGGAGATCCCTCAATGCTATGTCACTGAGAAAATGAAGGCATTGCAACCCCTGAGCCTACGAGAGATTCCCTCACATTACCCACTCCGAGGCTCAGTATGGGGGTTTACTGATCCTTTACTCACTACACAAGTGCGGGTCCAGGTGCCATCGTGCATATGGAGTTCCAGGTAGAAGTCAGACCAGGTTGCACCAGGGCATCATCATAATGGTACTTAGTGAGTAGCCATCACCCTCCTGCCTGCCAAAGAAATTCACTAACACAACGTACCCAGGCCCACCATTTTGGTGTTACATTGTTTCAGGAGATAGTAAGACTTTGGAAAGGCGGAATGGAACCCATGTGCAGCAACAGGTTCCCAGTGAGCAAAAGTGAGTTCAGGGCTTTCCTCCCCGTCCTCGCATGCCTGATCCTTGCTGCCAGCCCTCCAGTGCCTGGGTGGTGTTGCTCGGTGTTGTCCTCCTCCTCTTCCTCCTCCTTCTCTTCTTCATCCTGCTGGGTGGCCTCCTCCCCAGCAACGTCTGGCTGATCGGCCTCCACACCTTCCTTCAGCAGAAGGTCTCCTCGTTGCTGCACCAGGTTGTGAAGGGCACAGCACACCTGCTGTATTGCAGAGCCCTGCCAGAGCAGTCCAGGAACCTGAGGATTGTTATGCACTTCTCCACTATTGAACAGTTGGCCCTATTATACCGGGTCTCCGCATCAGTCTCAGGCCTCCCCATACGCGTCATCAGCCAAGACCAAAGCAGGTATCCCAGGTCCCCACAAGCCATTTCTGCATCCTGGGCTCCTCCTCAAAGATCTCTGGCTTCAGTATAAAGCTGTCATGCACACTGCCAGGGTGTCTGACATAGACATGCATGATATTCATCTTATGATCTCAAACCGATTGCATATTTAGGGAATGAAAGACCTTTCTAATCATGAATCATAGTGGATTCTGAACCAGGGCCTTGAGGGCAATGTATATGCAGTCCATATCCCCCTACACATTTGGCATCCCCACGATAGCTGTAAATCCTGCAGCCCCAGCTTCCTACTGGTCCTGGTCCAGATACTGGCCAGCCAAGGCATACAGGGCATCTGTGACCTCCTTCACACAGTTGTGAACAGCTGACTACAAAATGCTATATAGATCGCCATTGGGGGTCTCGAAGGATCTGGTGGTGTAAAAGTTTAAAGTGGCCGTCAATTTCACAGCCATCGAAAGTGGGTAACAAACCTGCCCCAAGGTGCCAGGTCTTGCAACAAATGGCACAGGTTTGCACTGTCTCCTTTTGGAACTGGAGCCATCAACGGCACAGGATGGCCGACAGTTGTTCAAAGGACACTCGAATGCAGAGCTGCTGAGGTCTCTGCTCCCTCCTTCTCCTGCACCCCTCTCTCATCGGATGGCAGCCACATCCTGCCTCCTATGGCCATCTCCCTCAGCAAGTGGTAAGGCCTGGGCAATTCATACTTCTGCTCCTCCTCCTCAGCTCCAGCAGCAAACAAAAGAAGAGTAAGGTCAATTGGTTGCATTGCAAAAGCCATCTCATCAATCTGAAGGGCTTGGGGGAATTTGAAGAAGTGAAGAGACAGATGGAGAAGTTAAGGAAATCAGCTTGCCACTCGCCCAGCAACACACACTGCCCATCTGTTTCACTGCCCCTCCCAGCAATACAGCCTCCCCATCCTCCTCCACAGTCCCCTAGCAACACAGCCCCCATCTTCCTCCCACATCCGAGCAACACAGCCGCCTATCCCACCCTCCCACTACTCCCCACAGACCCCCCATAGGCCTCATAGCCCCCAGCATACAGCCCCAATACTCCCCATAGCACCCTCATTCCGCCCCCCCCAGTAACATACACCCAGAACCCATGCAGTAGTGACCACAGACAGTGCTGATTGAAAAGTCCTGAGACTGCAGCACTGCCACTTCAATGGGTTTCCAGCACATCCCCCACTCACAACAATGCTGTATGCACTAGGACCCTGCAGCATTCCCAAGACCCGAGGTCAGTACTGAGACCTGGGTCCATGCCGAAAATTGGACATTGGAAACCTCCTGACCCAAAACACAACAGACCCAGCATGAAAGGAACCCCCTGTGTTCACCATGGAGGTGTCTGACGGTAGGCACTTACCTCCTCATTAACCCTCACTGATAAAAGGATTATCAGAAGCTGACTTTTCCAGAGGAGGTTTTTCAGACCAATCCGGCTGGGGTGAACAGATGGTAAATGCCAATGTGCTGGTAAATTGGGTCATGCCACTTGCTAATTGCACTGAGATGAATACAAAAATATTTAAATTGACATCGTACCCGTTTTGGGCGGTCTCCCAATCACTCCGAATTTTTTTCCCCTTCGTAAAGGGGGAACTTGTCTGAAAACAGGCACAGATCACGCTAATCACCTCATGCTCCACTTTACCACTTTTTCACTTTTGCACACCGTTTTCTAAAGTTAAGCTACAGTTCTGCTATATTTACTCAATCACCTATTAAATTGCCTGTCAGATTTACTATATCACCGTTGCCATTGATTTGCTGAACTCTCTGCAAGGTATCAGGGCCAGGATGATTGAATCAGGTACAGATTTCTTCTTGAGACTGCTAGCCTTTTGCCTCTGGGGTCCAGACATCCTGCATGGTCTCATAAGTACGTGCAGAATTGGCGTTTACATGTGATGCCCAGATCTTCAAACCCACTAGCTATGGCATCCAGACAAATCAGCTGCCGGCCAACCAGGTGACTTGGAGGGGAACTTGGCTATCACTATTGAGCTACCAAGCACAGATTCTGGCATGTTTTGGTCATAGAGTCAGAGAATTTTACAGCTTTGAAAGAGGCCATTCAACCCATCATGTCTGCACCTGCCATCAAATACCTATCTGTTCAAATCTCATTTTCTGGTACTTGGTCCATAGTCTTGATTTATGATAAGGGGCAGGAGGTTTAGAGGGGACTGGAGGAAAACTATTTCAGCCAGAGGCTGGTAGGATCTGGACCTCAGTGTGTGAAAGGTTGGTAGAGGCGGGAAGCTTCACGACATTTAAGAAGCACTTAGATGAACACTTGAAATACCATAGCATGCAAGACTATGGACCAAGTGCAAGTGTTCACTTATTTCAGTCTCTGGCTGAAATAGTTTTCCTCCAATCCCCGCTAAACCTCCTGCCCCTTATCATAAATCAATGCCACCTGTTATTGACCCTTCTGCTAAAGGGAAACGTTTCTGCCTTACTATCCTATCTATGTCTCATAATTTTGTATACGTCAATCAGGTTCCTCCTCAGCCTTTTCCGCACCAAGGAAAACAACCTCAGCCTAACCAGCTGCTTCATGGCTGAAACTGTTCAGCCTGGGCAACTGACTGTGAGACTCTTCTGCACCCTTTCTTAGAGCAATTAACATACTTCCTACGATGTGGTGACCAGAACTGCACACAATGCTCTAGATTAGCCTAATGAGCATTTCACACTGCTCCGTCAAAAAGTAGGAAAGACACTGCCACAGCTGCCCTCCACCACACTCTCACCTTGCTCACACAGTCATCCCGCCTTCTCTCAAACACAAAAACTCTCAACACCTCTCTCTCTCTCATTGGATTGCGCTGTAACAGACGGCATTAAAAATCCATCTATCTCCTGGTTCAGGGACATTGTGTGTAAACAATTCACCGCCCCTCATCACTCAGCTATCCTCTCTCTCAGCCAACCTGACCCATCTTCTCACTCACTCTCTCATCCAACCTCTCATCCATCCTTAACCTCGTGCACAGTCACCTAATCAATCTCACATTCACCAACCTCACACTCACTCATCCATTCACATTAAATTGGCTGACAGTCTCTGGGTGAGATAAAAGTGGAAGAGGCACAGAGTGGGGCCTGAGGCTTAGTGGCACCCAAACACAATGAATCAAGAAGAAAGCCAAGAGCCAGAAAGAACATGAGGACAACTGGAAGAAGACAAGGAGAATAGAGGGAAAGTGCGGAGAGTCTGGGAAAAACATGGATAGCTTAAAGAATAAAGTGTGAGTTGTGGGGACACAAGGAGAGCAGGGGAAAGCAGGGAGATCTGTAGGAAAGCGGGGAGAACTTGGGGAGAGTGGCCAAAGCCGAGTCAAAGCACCAGAAGTGAGGGAAAGAAGTCAGAGTCAGGCCAGAGCAACAGGACCCAGTGGAAAGTGTGGTGACTGGAGGTCCCATGTGTTATAGAGCCTTCTCTCTATCACCATATACTCACAGTTGCTGGTGTTCACCGTTCATCCATTTAATAGGATTGAAGGTTGTAAGTAGGCCAAGTAGGTAGGGATATGATCAGTGCAACTTGTGAGCCGAAGGGCCTGTTTGTGCTGTAGTTTTTCTATGTTCTGTGTTCAATCCAATCACAGCCTGTTTCCCTTTTTTCTTTATTGCTGACAGGCCCCCTATTGACATGTTGAAAATTACCCAATACTGAGCTCTATTCTTACATATTTCACGGAACTGTTTTAGTGTAGATCTCCATCTTGGTTTCATTATTTCATGGCATAACATACATCAAGAAATGTACAATTCTGAATTTTCTCTTTGTGGATTTGATCATGACACTTGGACACCTTTAAAATCAATTATGAGGGAATCTTTTGTTCACTCTTCCACCCAAAATATTTTTATCCTACTGCAACTATTCTTGAAAAACTATTACCAGAAATACTAAGTTTAAAGTCCTATCTAAAGTTAAGCTACAGCTTTGCTATAGTTACTCCATCATCTGTTAAATTACCTGTCATATTTACTATGTTATCATTGTCATCAATTTGCTGAACTCTCTAAAAGGTATCAGTTATAAAAAGTTGATGATGCTCTTGCCTATAAGTCACAAGGTGCTGGTTGATGTATCATTCAGGCCTTCAGTGCAAAAATCAAGAGCTGACACACCATGCCGTACTGAGTAAATACTGCACTGTTGGACACACTGCCTTTCAGGTAAAATATTAAAGTGAGGCATCATTTGGCTTCTTGGGTAAATGCAAAAGATTTTGCAAAGGAGCATGACAGTTATACCAAGTTTACTTACAAATTGGTTCACAAAGCCTATAAAATGATTTGGAAAGACAATGCTGATCATTATTTACAGTGACATTGTTAATATGTAAGCACTTGTGATTAAAATGTATTTATTCTTCTTGCCCTACTATTTGTTCTAAGTGCTGCCATGATATCCACGGAAGGGGCGGAGCCAGCCTGTGGAATTGCCTGACCCTTTGTCTTTAAGGACTTCGACAGCCATACTCTGGAGAGCTGAGGCCTGGAGGAGCTCACCAGTAGGCCTGCTGCTCCCTCTGAGAAGATGACCCGCCCCTCCCCCCAGTATGTAAAGCTGCTAATCCTCCTCTCGTTGGGTGCCTGACAGCTCCAGCCTGACTAATTAAGAGGAAGATACACTTAGAGACACATCAAGGTGCCACATTCACCTCTTTTATTGCCACTGCATGAACACACCAATGGCATTGGCAATGAAATGCAGGTTTGTCTGAGCATTCCCCTTTCATGTGGGTGAACTGGGTGTTCACCACTGATGACCTACCACATAGAAATGGGCTACCTTACAAAAGATAGAATGAATAATTAACCAAATTCCAATGCTGTAACTGATATAGCATGTAAATCCTCACAATCATCCTCTTCTTTGAGCAGGACCAGCTTTGTGCTGAATGGGGAAAGACACATCTCCAGCAGAAACTGGACATTCCATTGGACCAGAGTTCCCTGGTCCACCATTCTTCTCATGAAGACTAGGAAGTGTGCACGTGGGCAGCATGGTGGCACAATGATTAGCACTGCTGTATCACAGCATCAAGAATCCAGGTTCAGTTCCAACCTTGTGCTCTGGTTTCCACCGATAGTCCATGGATATGCAGATCAGGTGAACTGGCCATGCTAAATTTCCCTCTGGTGTCCCTAGATATGTAGGTTAGGAAATTAATGGGGTAAATACATGAGGTTACAAGGCCAAGGCAGGGGGGTGGGCCTGGGTAAGATGCTCTGTCAGAAAGTCGGTGCGGACTTTGTGGGCCAAATGGCCTCCTTTTGCACTGTGGGGATTCTATGAATTCATCAGAGGATGAATTTTGACTTACGTGCCACTCTGCTGAGGCCTTTTTGATGTTTCCCCGCCTCTTGCTGACTCTGCACCATCTGCTGGAAGGCTGATTCCAAAGGTTCGTCATCAGGCTCCAAATAGGAAGCTCGGCTGAACATGTCTCCTTATACTGTGGATACGTGTGTTGGCGGTGGCCACCAGCTTGTGAGACCTTCCTGAATTAGCACTAAAACGTACCAAAGTGTGAATCCTTAAGCTGCTGAGGGTGCAAGTGAGCACTCTAATGCCTCTATTAGTATGGAGCTCTTCTCTCTTGCCTCCTTTCTGCATTCAGCTTGGGCTAGGCTTGGTATCTTCTTTGAAGGATATATAAGTGAGAAGGGAGAGTTCAAGTCACAGCAACAGCTGCCTCCAATAAGGAGGCACATTTGACCGTCAGGTTTGCATTGAACAAATGAATCCTTATTAGTTGGACAACCAAGCCAATCTCCTCATTGCCAATGGCTCTTTCCCACTACACTCTGGAGAGCTCTGATGCCCTCTCCTCAAACCTTTTGAAAGCCCTCGGGTGTGATGCCCCTACACCTCCACCCACTCCTGTCTTTCCCCATTCAGCACAATTGTGACAAAGCTGGTCCTGCTCAAAGAAGGGAATGATTGTGAGGATTCACATGTTACATCAGTTGCAGCATTGGAATTTGGTTAATTATTCATTCTCCCTTTTGTAAGACAGCCCATTTTTATGTGGTAGGTCACCAATGGTGAACACCTAGTTCACCCACATGAAAGGGGAATGCTCAGACAGACAAACAAATTGCTAGTTCTCTCTGTGCTTATGCTGGTACCCAATATCACACTTGCCCCGCTCCTCCCTACATGGGACATTACATGCACTGTCCCATGTCTATTGAAGGTCCAGACAAATTGGAGCCTTTGTGCAATCTTCGATGAGACTTACCCTGGCAGAACAAATAAGGCAATTCATCCTCTTGCAGTACTGGGTTGCTGACCTCTGTTGTACCTCATGGGCATTTACAACCCTGCTGGACATTTTCCCACCATTAGCTGGGTAAAGTAGGTCCATCCTGACAACATGACTGAGGAGCACACTCAGGGAGGTATCACTTGGGCGTGAGACTATCACCTACCCTCCCTGACATCTCAAGAGATAAGTGTTGATAGTAAGAATGTCCAGGTGCCTTTTTAATATGGTGCCTGAATATCACGACAGGAAGAGCACAACCAGCACGCCCCACCACAAAGACAGTGCAAAACCCCCAAATGCATAATTAATGAGTCGGGCGAGAAGATATGGCATGGCTTCCTGTCAGTCTTCACAGTGGGAAACATTCCCCATTCCTGTACCACACTTATCAGATGTGAAAATTCTGCTAAATGCTTCAGAAGTAATTAGGAAGGATCATGAAAGGTACGATCTAAATGTGAATCTTTCTTTCAGCTTAAATTCTTTGTAAATTCTTCATATCAAACCTAGTTTCAACATATTAGGACATTCAAATGTGAGGATTGTTACTTTTTAAAGCATAGTATAGGTACATGTTTAAAAATTGACTCTGAAATGATGGATAAGCTATTAAGGAGCTACGGTGATTACTATTTTCTAAAAGAACTTTAATAATTGAAAAAGGTCACATTTCTTTTGTTGAAAACGCTAAAAAGCCTTCTTGCGGCTGTGAACAGTGACAGATATGACACACATACACATAGGATGGCCTCAAATTGAATGGTTACGACAAAGTTGAAATTCAGGCATTTTACTTCTGTGTTGTACATGAAGATAGATTGTGCAGTCTGAAATAAGTGAAACAATTGCTTTCCTAGATGATCAGATGACAATAATAGATGGTCAATAGACAATTGCTTTCCTAGATGATCAGATGACAACAATACCAGCACGGTAGCACAGTGGTTAGTACTGCTGCTTCACAGCTTCAGGGACCTGGGTTTGATTCCCAGCTTGGGTGGAGTTTGCACATTCTCCTCACGTCTGTGTCAGTTTCCTCCAGGTACTCCAGTTTCCTTCCACAGTCCAAAGATGTGTGGGTTAGGTTGATTGGCCATGCTAAATTGCCCCTTAGTGTCCCGAGATGCATAGGTTAGAGGGATTAGTGGATAAAATATGGGGTAGGGCATGGGTGGGATTGTGGTCGGTACAGACTTGATGGACAAAATGGCCTCTTTCTGTAGGAAAGTAGGATTTCTATGAATTTATATCTATAATGTTCTTTTAATGTAGTACAGTGTCCTAAGACAGTTTGCAGAAGGGTTATCAGCACAGAGATTCGATTTATTATCATCACATGTATTAACAGAGTGAGTAGTATTGTTTCTTTTGCACTATACAGACAAAGCACCCCATTCATAGAGAAGGAATGTAGTGTTACAGTCATAAGAACATAAGAACATAAGAAATAGGAGCAGGAGTAGGCCATCTGGCCCCTCGAGCCCGCCCCGCCATTCAATAAGATCATGGCTGATCTGTCGTGGCTCAGTTCCACTTTCCCGCCCTCTCCCCATAACCCTTAATCCCCTCTCTTATCAAAAACCCATCAACCCGCTTCTTAAAAATATTTAGCGAGGCAGCCTCCACCACTTCAACGGGCAGAGAATTCCAGAGATTCACCACCCTTTGAGTGAAGAAGTTCCTCCTCAACTCCGTTCTGAACCGCCCCCCCTTTATCTTGAGGCTGTGCCCCCTAGTCCTACTGTCTTTTTTGAGCGGGAAGAGTCTTTCCACCTCTATCCTATCCATCCCATTCATCATCTTATACGTCTCAATGAGATCTCCCCTCATTCTTCTAAACTCTAACGAGTACAAGCCTAGTTTATTCAGCCTCTCCTCATAGCTCAACCCCCTCAACTCCGGTATCAGCCTAGTAAACCTCCTCTGCACTCCCTCCAAGGCCAAAATATCCTTGCGCAGGTGCGGCGCCCAAAACTGCACACAGTACTCCAGCTGCGGCCTCACCAATGCCCTATACAGCTGCAGCAAGACCTCCCTACTTTTATATTCACTCCCCCTCGCTATGAAGGCCAGCATCCCATTCGCCTTCCTGACCACCTGCTGCACCTGCAGGCTGGGTTTTTGCGACTCATGCACAAGGACCCCGAGGTCCCTCTGCACCGTCGCCTGCTGCAGTAGCTAGGATGTAGAGAAAGATCAACTTAATACAAGGTAAGTCCATTCAAAAGTCTGCCAGCAGCAGGGAAGAAAGTGTTCTTGAGTCGGTTGGTACATGAACTCAGACTTTTGTATCTTTTTCCTGATGTAAGAAAGTGAAAGAGCCAATGTCTAGGATGGGTGGGGGTCCGTAATTATGTGGACTGCTTTGCCGAGGCAGTGGCAAATATGCTCAGAGTCAATGGATGAGAGGCTGGTTTGCGTGATGGATTGGGCTACATTCACAACCTTTTGTAGTTTCTTGTGGTCTTGGGAAGAGCAGGAGCCACACCAAGCTGTGATACAACCAGAAAGAATGTTTTCTATGGTGCATCTGTAAAAGTTGGTGAGAGTCGTAGCTGACATGCCAAATTTCCTGAATCTTCTGAGAAAGTGGAGGCATTGGTGGGCTTTCTTAACTCTCGACAAACTTGAAAAGCGAATTGGACGGGAATTTGGCCACACAATCATAGGTGTACAAGGAGTATAGTAGGGGGCTGAGAACTCAGCCTTATGGGGCACTGGTGTTGAGGATGATCGTGGAGGTGGTGTTGTTGCTTATCCTTATTGATTGTGGTCTGTGAGTTAGGAAGTTCAGGATTCAGTCACAGAGGGAGGTGCCAAGGCCCAGGCCACAGAGTTTGGAGATGAGTTTTGTGGGAATAATGGTGTTGGTTGAACTGTGGTCAATAAATAGGAGTCTGACGTAGCTGTCCTTGTTATCTAGGTGTTGCAGGGTTGAGTGCAGGGCCAGGGAGATGGTGTTTGCTGTGGACCTGTTGCAGCCGTAGGCAAACTGTAGTGGATACAGGTAGTCCAGGAGGCTGGAATTGATTTGTGCCATGATTAGCCTTTCAAAGCACTACATAATGATGGATGTGAGAGCCACTAGCCGATAGTCTTTAAGGCATGCTGCTTGGTTTTTCTTAGGTACCAGGATGATGATTCTCTTCTTGAAGTTGATAGGGACCTCAGGTTGTTGTAAAGCGAGGTTGAAGATGTGCAAATACCCCCATTAGCTGACTCGCTCAGGACCCGAGTGCTCATCTAGGTACCGCATCTGGGCCAGTCACTTTCTGTGGGTTGACCTGCAAGAAAGCTGCTCTGACATCTGCAATGGTGACCCCAGATACAGGTTCATCTGGGGTGGAGGGCAAGCTCTTGCTGACCTCTTGCTCAAAATGGGTACAGAATGCATTGAGTTCATCAGGGAGGGGTGCATTGGAGCCAACGATTTTACATGCCTTCACCTTGAATGATTAGTTAGATTAACATTGAAGAAAAGACAGAAATATTAGGATGCATTTAGAATCTCAATCGCATGGCCTTTCACCCTCCCTTCATCACATTTGTGCAGCTACTGACCCTGGACTGGATCCTAACCTTCAGCTTGATGCCATAGACTCCATTTCAATCATTGTCTCTTACCTGCTATTCCTCTATATTGCCCTTATTGCCACATGCTTAAATTTAAAACATGCATATTAATATGGATATTGGGGACAGCTGGTTTAGCTGCTCATTGCTGCTTCTGACTGGACCACATAAAGCTCCACTGGGTCCTGTCTCATCTTCCAAAATTTATGATTCTAGAATCATGCTAGAACACAAAGGCTTTGCCAGTGCAAAAATGTCTTAAATGTTCAATGTCAACTGCCCATTTATCTCCAACATAAGAGCAAGGAGCTCATGGATGTTTTGTCACTCAAACTGACAGTATCTGGTCAGCCACCTCTACCACCATTCTCCCTTCCCCTAGCCCACTGGACAAAACTTTACCCAAGTCTCCCCAATGACCCAGCACTGAACTTGCACTGTTCTTTAGTTTGTCTCCTATATCTTCTCATGTCTTCTCCAAGCTTTACTTATGTGATAATCACCTTCTTCTTTGACCCTCTTTCCATAAAAATACTGATGACTCATCTTCCCTTCCAGGCCCCCTGTTACAATATTGTTAATGTTTTTCTCTCTCTAGAGTACTCCCCCTCTATCATCATCACCTGTCCCTTCAAAAAACAAATCATTGACTGTCCCCTCCGCATCCCCTGTCCCCCAATCCTTGCAAACCACTTTTCCATGTTCTGAAGTGAATACAACGTGTTGATGCCTTCTATATCCAAATGCATCATATTTGAATCCATCAAATCAATCTTTCACTCCACCACAATACCAAAATAATGTTAAACAAAGTTACAAATGACATTACAAAATTAAACAATAAAAAGTTTATTTATTAGTCACAAGTAAGACTTACATTAACACTGCAATGAAGTTACTGTGAAATTCCCTTGGTTGCCACACTACGATGCCTGTTCAGGTCAAGGCACCTACTCAGTACGTCTTTCAGAATGTGGGAGGAAACCAGAGCACCCGGAGGAAACCCACACAGACACGGGGAGAATGTGCAAACTCCGCAGTCTATGACCCAAGCCACGAATTGAACCCGGGTCCCTGGCTCTGTGAGACAGCAATGCTAACCACTGTGCTGCCCCATGGCTGTGATAAAGATAAAATATATCTTTGGATTAAGTTTCTGCCTGTGGCATGGCTGACTAAATTATTCTCCTCCAATGCTTGTCCACTGTATTCCAGCAAAGTGGAATGAACTTATCCATTAGTGGCTATTGAATCATAGCCTGTGTATCACCGACAATGGCTACTCTTTCTGTTCTCACAATCTAGCTCTATTGTCCTCCAAGGAAATATAGGGGTCAATTTTACAAGAAGTGAAAGGAAGTGGGAATTGCTTACCAGAAGAAAAGTAAGTCCTGAATAGACCAGCTCTGGAAGTTCCAGTGATGCCAGAACTCAGTAATGAGTTCTGCTGGGATGGTAAGAGACCCTCAGGAAGAAGAACACGGTTACCAGAGACAGATAAGACTTGGGCTTACAAAGGGGAATTGGAGAGGCTAGGGAGAAGGAAGAGAGTTGTCTTTGGAGGACAGGCAACAAGGAACAAAGGGAGGGATGACATCTTGGAGGTACCCACAATGTGCATAGTGTATCCCTAGTTCATGAGTCCTCACCTTCTTCTTGTTTTTTTTAAAGCAGCTGTTCCAAAAAGCAACTTTTGCATTCTGGCCCACTGCCAAGCAATTTATAGCAGTGGAGATATATTAAGACCTTTAACTGACATTTAATTAGACAGAAAAAGGCTACAACAGGTCTAAGGACAGGTGACCTATTTGGTAACTAACTCACTGTATTAAGGGGATCAGGTCAGTGGTGGGTAAGAAGGAGTTGAGCTGGGAACCTGACATATTTCACTTTCCTTCCCTTGCTGTCAACAAGCTTGAAAGAGGAACATAAAATCCATCATCAGTTTTTTTATATGTACACTGATGATACCTATCTTTACCTTAGCACTGTCTCTCAACTATTCCAACCCACAATCACTTCCACCTTGAAGGACAAGTGCAGCAGATACATGAGAACACCACCACCTGCAAGTTCCCCTCCAAGCCACTCATCGTCCTGACTTGGAAATATATCGCTGTTTCTTCGCAGCGACTGGGTCAAAATCCTGGAATTCCCTCCTAATGGCATGGTGAGTCAATCCACAGCACATGTACTGCAATGATTCAAGAAGATGGCTCACCACCATCTTCTCAAGGGCAACGAAAGATGGGCAATAAATGTTGGCTAGTCAGCACTGTCTATATCCCACAAGTGAACAAAATGGATAAATTTCATGGATTACTTGTCTGACATTCAGTAGTGGATAAGCAAAAATTCCCTCCACTTAGACATTGGGAAGACAAAGGTCAAGGTCTTCCTTAGGTAAAGTTGTGACCCTTTCCCTGGTAACTGTCTGAGGTTGAACCAGGCTGTTTTCAAATGTGTCACATCTCCATCTCTGTCCTAGCTCCTGTGCTTTGAAAACCTCATTCTTGACTTCATCACATCAAGATTTATCTATTCCAACATACACTTCCAACATAAATTTGAGTTCATGTAAAAATCGGCCACTTGTGTTTGTATTTACACAGTCTTGCTCATGCATCATTCCTGCTCTTCGTTAACCAACACTTGCATCTTCTTTGTTTCCAAATGAATCCAGGATTTCATTACTCCCTATTTTTGTAACCTTTTCCAGCCCCATAGCCTTGTAACACTGGCATCGTAAATTTAATTGCTCCACCATTGGTAGTCATATCTTCAGTTCCCTAGGCTCTAAAATCTGGAATTTAATTTGTAAATCTTTGTCTTTCTACCTCTCTCTCCTCATTTGGAAGGCTCCATAAATCTCTTTGACCTAGTTTTGGCCATCTGCCCTAATATTGCCTTATGTAGGTTGACAAATTGTTTTACAACACTCAAACAAAGCACCTTGGAGCATTTACAACATTAAAAATGCTATAAAAATGCAAGTTCTAGTTGCAGTTGACCAGACATTTCAGAGATTTAAGCAGCATCTTTAAAGAGGCAAGCAAAGTGCAGAGGGTTTCCAAAAGACATTTGATAAAGTGCCACATCAGAGTTTACTGCACAAGAGAAGCTGGTGTAGGGGGTAACATATTAACATCTATAAAGGTCTGGTTAGTTTAAAGAGAATAGAGGGTAGGGATAAATCGGTCTTTTTTGGGTTGGCACTCTGTCACCAGTGGAGTGCCAAGGATCAGTGCAAAGGCCTCATATTAGTTACAATCTCCATTCAATGATCTTGGATGAAGGCAAATGTACGTTAGCTAAATTTGCTGATGACATCAAAATAGGTAGGAAAGTAAGTTGTCAAGAGGAGTTCAAGGCTCTGCAAAGGCATATAGTGATTGAGCAAACATTTGGCAATCTGAGTATAACGTAGCAAAGGTGAAATTGTTCACTTTGGCAGGAAGAATAAAAAAAAGACAGGTTAAATGGAGAGAGATTGCAGAATTCAGTGACACAAAGGGATCTAGGTATCTTGATACATGAATCACAAAAGTTAGTATGTAGGTACAGCAAGTGATTAGAAAGCCAAATGAGATGTTGATGTTTATTGCAAGTGGAATTGAATATAAAAATAGGGATGTTTTGTTGCAGCTGCACAGGGCATTGGTGAGACCACATCTGAAATATTGTGTACAGTTTTGGTCTCCTTATTTGAAAAAAATAATTAATCACATTAGAGGCAGTATAAAGAAGATTAATTCAACTCATTCACGGGATGGTGAGCTTATCCTATGAAGAAACATTGAACAGGGTGGGCCTATATACATTGGATTTTAAAAGAATGTGGGATGATCTATTGAAACTTAAGATTCTGAGGGGACCTGATAGGTAGGTACTATAAGGATATTTTGATTTGTGGGGGAAGGTTAGAACTAGGGACATAGTTTAAGAGTAAGAGCTGTCCTATTTAAGACTGAGATGAGGAGAATTTTTTTTTAAAGAGTTGTCCATTGACTGTATGCAAAGCAGAGTTTGACAGAATTTTGATAGCCAAAGTAGTTGAATCCACAACTAGGTTAGCAACGATCTTATTCAATGGTGGAGGAGGCTCAAATGACTGAATGGCCTATTCTCGTTCTTTTGTTAAGAGTTTTAAGGAGGGAATCCAAAGCTTAGTTGGCATAGCTATCAATGATGGGACAATGGAACTTAGTATGCACTGGCCATTAAATCAGCAAGCATATTCAGTCTCACCAAGTGTTCTCCACCTTAGGAGAGAATAAAAAATAACATATGTTCATTATTTTTGGTGATTCCTATGTTTTAATTGACATAGATAACGAGCAGTGTAAACACAAGGGCCATGATTCTCCTATCACGGATATCCCGCGAGAATTCACACTGTGCTTGCGTCTTCCAGGCCCAGATTTCCAGCAGCATTGTGCAGTGCCGGAAATTGGCTGGTAGGCGGTTTAGCAATTAAGTAATATTTTGAATACTATTTAAATGCTATTAGTGGGCCTGAGACTAAAATCTCTGGGCCCGCTAGCCTCCCCACGCTGCCAGAGGTTTTATTCTAACGGGGATTACAGTAACTCTCCACTTTCAGGAAACAAATAGCCTGACCCCACTGGAGTGAAGAGGGAGGGCAATCGGGACCCCCCAGGAGATCGGGCAGTGGGTGGATGGTAACCCCTGGGCATGGGCACCCTGGCATTGCACAAGGGGCAAAATGCCCATGCCCAGGGCAGCATGGCATGGGGCAGTGCCAAGCAGGAGGGGCTTAGGGGACAGGACCTGCTAGGGTGAGTGGTGTCACTGCCACTCTGCCTGGGATCGATGAGGGCAGGAGGAAAGCCAGAAATCAGGGCAGGCATCTGCCAGAGGAAGGGGTCAGGAGTGTATGTGTGTGTGTGTGTGTGTGTGTGTTGTGGGGGAGGGAGTTGCGGGCAGTGGTCTGTCTAGGGGGTACTGGGGATCAGTGCGGGCCAGAGCTGGCTGGTGATTGGGGCTGGCCAGGGAATGGACAGGGGTCCTGGGCTGGCCTGTGATCAAGCTGGCCAAATGGAAGGCTGACAGTTTGCGGCATCTGCAAAGTTCAGCTCCATGAGCGGGAATAGACCTGTCCCCTGAAATATAATAATATTCATGCTGATGGCCTCCCAGTGCACACAGAGTGTGGGAGATCCTAGTGTGAATTGCCATTGAAAAAAAAGGTATGAATTACTCTTTTCTCTTTTTTCTCTTTTTCTCTTTTTCATTCACAGGTTTTAAGTCAGTCCGCCTTGTGTCCAACGAGGGGCATACACGCGATGGGTCGTACTTGGGCTGCTCTTGGTTGTTCGAGATTGGCCTTGTGCTTCATGTCGTTAGTGTGTGCCTAAACTGGACCAGATACTGGGCAAGATGACAGATCAGTGACAATCACTGATTACTGTGCAGACACATGGATTTGGGCCGGTGTCTGTGGGAGTTTGCGCATTCTCCCGTGCTTGTGTGGGTTTTCTCCGGGTGCTTCGGTTTCCTCCCACACCCCAAAGATGTGCTATTAGGCTGATTGGCAGTAATAAATTGTCCCTAAATTAGTTTCCCTCAATGTGGATGGCCATAAAACATTAGATAAGGGTCATGGGTGGAGGGGGGACTGGTGGTGTTAAGATAGCGGCGCGGGCTCGTTGGGCCGAAGAGCCTGTTTCCCGGGCTGTTTTTGTTCTTTGTTCTTTGTAATCAGTTTTCCCATGAATTCAACACTTAAAATTTTTTTAGGAGCATTCCAGCCAAGATGATTCAGATTGCTGATAGGAGTAATTGTTCTCAGTGTATATCTGTCAGTAAAGATAGCTCAACAGTCAAGGAAAAGACTCCACAAAATAAACCGAAGAAAAAAGTTTAACAAGGAAACCTTATTCACAACACTCAGGCCACACAAGCTCCCTACAATCCCCTTCAGCTTTCTATTTATACTGGTTCAGCTGACTGCCACATCATGTTACCATTGGTTCCATTATAACAGATTCCTCTTTTTTCTAATTAGTTTTATGTAACCATCCTCCCGTATTCTTAACAACTTTCCAGTACCTGCACCCCTTTTACTAAAACAGACGGATAACCAAATTTGCACAACCCAGTTGAGCTTTGAAACCTCTTTGCTTTCTAGCATTTGTTTAATGCTGGCCAAATCAATTTTCAGTCACTTTTCTGATAGCTTTTTGTCAAGTGAACATTTCATAAGGACTGATTGTCCATATAACATTTAATTGGTTGCTTCTTGAGAAATAACTGTTAATTGTCAGATAGATATTTCCCCATATCTACCGACTCCATTAACAGTAGGGTTTCTGCTGACAATGTACTTTTGATCACCCTTTTTACTCTTTGCTTCCCAGGCTAAATGGCAACATTTTCCTTCCTTACTTAAGAATATTACGAATCTGGCACTTCTCAAGTGTCCATCTGGTAGACTGGCATGTGAAGCATCACTGAAAACAACTTCATACCTTCCGATTCTCCCAATGCTGGGAATTCAATTATACATTCTTCTAATTTTAGCTTTTTTAAAGTTTTATTTGCTTGCAAGATCTCACATCTCCATATTACTTAACTCTATGTCATTTTAGCTTCCATCCAGTCTTGTCTCCATGCATAGCCAATTTAACTGTCCTATCATACCCCTCAACAATTCAGTTTCTTTTATGTTGGCAGGTTCCCTCTTTTACATTGACCTTTCTCTGGTTGTAGGAATAGGATCACTACTGTCTAGATATCCCTTTTGATTCATCATATTCCTAGATTTGCTTTGTCATATATTAAGATATTGAAAAAAATCGGCTACTTGACTATCTAATCTCCGTCTTTAACTTATTAATTATTTTCTTTTTAAATTCTTCTGTGCCACCTCATAAGGAGTCATCAACATGTGTCACAAAAACTCCAGTCAATTTTCCTTCAGATTTCCAGTAGAACATTGCTTTTAATTGGACACAGCCAGTTTTAAGCAATACAAATTATACAAACCCTTGATGTGCAACTCAATCCGTTTATGCTTTTCTTCAGTTTCCACAACTGTCCCTGTGTATTACCTGCCTCTTTGGTGGCTTCAAAATAAAACTTTTCTTTGAAATATTTGCCCTGCAGAAATGTTGCTTTGACATCTATCAACTTGCAAAAGAAAATTCAGTATCACTTTTTCTATGAGAGGTGAATCAGCCCTAATGTTTCTCCCCTCCAAGTGTTCCTCATTTCCATGGGCTACTAATCTGGCCTTTACTTTATAAATCCCATCTTGCAAAACCTTCTCTGTGCAAACCACTGATGGGACAAAGCAGGCTGCCCTTCGTCTGGTACCTCAGTGTACACCCCAAGCTATTTCCAACTGTCCAATTTTCTATGTTTGGCCTCTCTTATTTTCAAAATCTCCATTTTATTGGCAGCCACCAAAACTCCCCTATAATGGGGATTCTACTCCTATTCCTGTCACTGGATTGATTCCTAGCCTTCCCTATTAAACTCCAACTTCTACAACCGTGTCTGAGTCTGTCAAGGCTACTACTCAGACCTGTTCTTTGTTAACATAACTTCGGTCACAGATTTGTAACCTATTCCTGGGTTCACAAGTGCTCACTGATTCATCCTCTGGACTTAAATCTTGCTTTTTTGGCTTCCATCTTTCCACTCCATTTTCCCAAACTCTAGCTTTCACTTTTTGCCCATGCTCTTGGACATTGAGCCAGTGTTTATATTTTCCTGCTGTTCCACACACACTCGATATTCGGGTTTCTATGATATCACTGTACCCACTTTGGGTAACTGAACCTTTGAAGTAATAGCTTCATCTCCTGCCTCACCGTTACCCAGCTGATCATCAGATTTCATTTCATCTATAGCTATCTGATCATCAGTTGCTCAAGGTATGTGCATGTGAGGTACTAGGTGCTTTTTGTATTTCTACATCTTGTTCAGATGCTTCAAATTCATAATCAATTCCCACTACTCTTGAAGATGGACTTGCATTGTCTGGTTACCTGCCCCTATCCACTCTT
This sequence comes from Carcharhinus amblyrhynchos, assembly GCF_965287045.1. Classification (NCBI taxonomy): domain Eukaryota; kingdom Metazoa; phylum Chordata; class Chondrichthyes; order Carcharhiniformes; family Carcharhinidae; genus Carcharhinus; species Carcharhinus amblyrhynchos. Next base: position 61,549,886 of record NC_137329.1, read on the forward strand.
TTATAGTAGATCATGTCATCTTTTCCAAAATGTATCACTGACGGTTTTATGTAATGCCTTAGAGCTTGTTGTATTCACTCTGAAACCTCAACCTTAATGAAGGCCTTTCTCCCTGCATGCATGGCATTCAGATATACAGAAAAAAATGGAGCTTTGCTTGTTCCTATTAATGCCGGAGCAGCATATGTCAATATTGATGATAATTTTGGGTTCCTCCCATACACCAATTGATACAGACTATGACCCCCATCATTTGTAATGAATTCTTCACAGGTACTGCCCACGCTAATGTCATCTGCAATTTACAGCCTGGTTGATCAGCCAAAATCTTTTGAAGCATATCATCATGATTCTGTTCATATAGACCATTGCCGAATGGGTTTTCGGCTGCAATGCCACAATATTTAAATTTTCACACATCTTGGAATTCGTCATTTGTAAATTCACCCCTGTTATCTGTCAAGAACGTAGATGGTGTCCCCAACCCTATTCCAATCCAGTAAGTCATAATTTTGTCCACAATAGTCTTTGTCTTTGCTAAAAATCACTGTAGATATGCTGAATCAGGTGGCCATGTTCTCGAAGTGTAGTAAATAGATGCCTTTGTCTTTATCCCAAATCTTCAAATCCATCACCACTACATCATTGAAATCCTGAGTCAATGGTAGATTCACGACTGGACATGGAGGTATTCTATATTTTGTACAAATCTCACATCGAGCTGATATTTGCTCTATAAATTATTATAGCCATTATCAAGCACACCTGCATCCTGAAGCAGTGCTTTCAGTCTCTGTGGTGTTGGATGAGCAAACTGCTTATGAAGTTTTGAAATAATGTTCTCTTTGTCCATTCTATCAAAAAGGGGTTCTGTTCCCTTAAATTGTATTCTGGTCATTACCAGAAGATTATTCATCTTAGACAGACAAACAGACAGACACAGTCTAACAATTTAAAGGCTAATGCCACATCTGGAATCTTCATATTAAATTTAAATTTAATTAGCCAATTATGACCCTTAATGAATTCCTTGATGTATTCCTCTATGGACTGGTTTTCTTGTTTTCTAATCACCCACCCTTCATAATTCTCAAAAAACTCATCTTTTTGATAAAACTTATCTAGCTATTGCAACAAGAGCTGTAATCCTTCTTCATTTAGGGCATCTCCACTCCAGTCAGAAAGCAATTTGCCCCTCATCTTACTTCTAGTCAGAAGTGACAAAGCTAAGGCCATACGTTGCTTTCTCCTTGGTACTCTAGTAAGAAGACTCCACATTTCTACTTCTACCTTGCCAGTATGGTTCAGTATCCGAAAAGACGGGGTGGGGGGGTATCATGCAACATAAGTTTGCTTTCATCTTTTGCCATGGCCATGTCCTGCGTCTGTAGCACCTCTTCAAGTTTTACAAAACAAACACCAAGCTTTGATGGTTTTCCTCTTCTACCAATGTTCATCCGGCAGCCAGGATCTTCAGTTGCAAGCAATAAAAGAACTAACTTCACAAAGTAAATCAAAGAAAAAGGTTTAATTAGGAAACTTCATTACACAACTCTTGGGCTACACAAGCTCCCACAATCCCCATCTGCTTTCTAGTTATGTGTCAGCTGACCACCACATCATTTTGCCATTGGTTACATTGTCTACTCACAGTACGCTACCATGAGTTACATTGTAACAGATTGTAATGTTATCATTGGTTACATTATAACACAACTGGAGAAGTATCATAGAGTCCCTACTTAACAGAGGTCATCATTCAGCCCATCAAGTCTATACTGACCCTATGGTACAACATCCCACCCAAATCCTATCCCCACATATTTACCCTATCATTCCCCCTAACCTACACATCTTGGGACACTAAGGTACAATGGTCAATCCACTAACCTGCATGTGTTTAGACTGTAGGAGGAAAATGAGACATGGGGGGAATGTGTAAACTCCACACGGACAGTCACCCAAGCCTGGAATCAAACCCAGGTCCCTGATGCAATGAGGCAGCAGTGCTAACCACTGCCATCAAGAAACACAAATTTTTAGAAGAAAATTGAATCTTTGCATTTTTATGTTTTGTCAGTATTTTTTTTCATTTCCCTTTTTCATTCAACAAGTATTTATAAAACATCATACCATCTCACAACCTTTTCCTTTCTTTCATATTTCTCATCATTTCAACTAAATGATTCAATTCTGCTTTAACAGCATTACTAATCATGCTCCAGTTACATCAAATTTAAATGTCCACCATCTCTTTTATACCAGTTTAATGCTTTCCACTTTTCCATAAATTCATAGCAATGTTATAATGCCAATTCCATCAAGGATCAGATTAACATTTCAGCATTGTCTTTCCTTTTTCCAGAGTTCCCACCAATGCTTGAAGATCTCAGGTAGTGCACTAGATAGCTTTAGATTGGCTAGGAGGGAGTTGAAGAGGGAGTTAAGAAGGGCTAAAAGAGGACATGAGAAGACTTTGGCTGATAGGATTAAGGAGAGTCCTAAGGCGTTCTATAGGTATGTCAGGAACAGAAGGTTGGTCAGGGCAAGATTAGGGCCAGTTACAGACAGCAGAGGGAAGTTGTGTGTGGAACCGGAGGAGATTGGAGAAGCATTGAACCAATATTTCTCTTCGCTGTGCACGCAGGGGGACATGAATATAGCTGAGGAGGACACTGGGTTGCAGGGGTGTAAAATTGACAGTATTACGGTTGATAAGGGGGATGTGCTGGATATTCTTGAGGGGCTGAAAATAGATAAGTCCCCTGGTCTGGATGGGATCTACCCTAGGATTCTCTGGGAGGCTAGAGAGGTGATTGCAGAGCCTCTGGCTCTGATCTTCAGGTCGTCATTGGTCTCTGGTGTAGTCCCGGAGGATTGGAGGATAGCGAATGTTGTCCCATTGTTTAAGAAGGGGAACAGAGACTTTGCCGGGAATTATAGACCGGTGAGTCTTACTTCTGTTGTGGGCAAGGTTTTAGAAAAAATTATTAGGGATAGGATTTATAGTTATTTGGAGTGTAATGAATTGATTAGAAATAGTCAGCATGGTTTTGTAGCGGGTAGGTCATGCCTTACTAACCTTATTGAGTTTTTTGAGAAGCTGACCAAGGAGGTGGATGGGGGCAAGGCAGTTGACGTGGTATATATGGATTTTAGTAAGGCGTTCGATAAGGTTCACCATGGTAGGCTTCTGCAGAAAATGCAGATGTATGGGATTGTGGGTAATCTAGGAAGTTGGATCAGGAATTGGCTATCAGATAGGAGACAGAGGGTGGTGGTTGATGGTAAATATTCATCATGGAGTTCGGTTACGAGTGGTGTGCCTCAGGGATCTGTTTTGGGGCCACTGTTGTTTGTAATCTTTATTAATGATCTGGATGAGGGTATAGTTGGGTGGATTAGTAAATTTGCTGATGACACCAAAGTCGGAGGTGTGGTAGACTGTGAGGAAGGGTGTCATAGTCTGCAGGGAGACTTAGATAGGTTGCAGAGCTGGGCCGAGAGGTGGCGGATGGAATTTAATGCGGAGAAGTGTGAGGTAATTCACTTTGGTAGGAGCAACAGATGTGTCGAGTATAGGGCTAACGGGAGGACTTTGAATAGTGTGGATGAACAGAGGGATCTAGGTGTATGTGTACATAGATCCCTGAAAGTTGGGAATCAAGTAGATAAGGTTGTTAAGAAGGCGTACGGTGTCTTGGCGTTTATTGGCAGGGGGATTGAATTTAGGAGTCGCAGCGTCATGTTGCAACTGTACACTACTCTGGTGCGGCCGCACTTGGAGTACTGTGTGCAGTTCTGGTCCCCACATTACAAGAAGGATGTGGAGGCTTTGGAGAGGGTGCAGAGGAGGTTTACTAGGATGTTGCCTGGTATGGTGGGGAGGTCCTATGAGGAGAGACTGAGGGATTTAGGGTTGTTTTCGTTGGAAAGAAGGCGGCTAAGAGGGGATCTTATTGAAACATATAAGATGATTAGAGGTTTAGATAGGGTGGATAGTGATAGCCTTTTTCCTCGGATGGAGAAAGCTAGCACGAGGGGGCATGGCTTTAAACTAAGGGGGGGTAGCTACAGGACAGATGTCAGGGGTAGGTTCTTTACCCAGCGGGTGGTGAGGGATTGGAATGCCCTGCCTGCTGCAGTTGTAAATGCGCCTAGTTTGGGGGCGTTTAAGAGATCTATGGATAGGTTTATGGACGAAAAGGGATTGGTATAGGCTAGTGGGTCATTGTTTTTGTAACTGGTCGGCGCAACATCGTGGGCCGAAGGGCCTGTTCTGCGCTGTAATGTTCTATGTTCTATCTAGAATTTTTTTTGCTTTCCAGAGACGTTTCAACATGTTCTGTAATATCTTCCATTGTGTTACCAGTGAAGCAGCATATTGTGTAAAAGTCCAAGTCACGACTGCAAATAAGGCTATTTTCATGAATCTGACACCAGTACCATTTTATCATTCTTTTCCTGTAGCTGTCTCACTCCTTGAACCAATTGTTGTTTCATTGTTTCAATGTAATATTACTTTGGGGGAAGCACCCTCCTTTAGGTAAATGTTGCCCACCTAATTGTACAAAATTATTCAACTACCAAACTAGTCAAGTAACAAAGAAGCTCCCTGCATCAATGAGGCTTGTCTCTATCTGCTGCTGTTTCAGATTGTTATCCATCTCTGTCGATATTATTTGTATGCACTGTACTGAGAATACAATTCTGGTCAGATATGTCATAGACTATGCATATCAAGAGGATTTCTATACCATTTCTGAATACTATACTTAAAAATGTGTGCTGTATCAGGCTAAATTCTCATTTCAAAATCTCACAAGAATAACCTCCTGTTCATTTACTCCATTAAATAATTATAGAAAAAGCCTGTCCAATTGCACTTCAAGCCCTTTAATCCTGAATTGTCATCAAGAATAAATTTAATTATTTGAGCCTCACACAATTTAAGATTTCTCACTATTCATTATAGATTTATGAGTTTCAGTTGTCAGAAGGACAGTCAACCAGGAAGCAACTACCAGTGTTCAACAGTTACAAGTGATGTAAAAGAAATTAAACTCGATATACACAAAATAAATGAAAATGTCATTAAATATACATTGATAATCAAAATGGTTATTTTCAATTTTCTTACCTTCTTTAATATTTTCTGGTATGATCTTGATAAATTTGTCACGGTCACTCCTGGACTGCTCATGCTGAAAACCAATTGCATGTAGAAACTCATGTGCTACCACACCAAAATGTAGACATCCTGGTATTTTCAGTGATAATGTCCGTGCTGTTTTTCTGTATCCTACATATGAATAACACCTAAAAAAGTAAAGAGTTAAAAATATAAAAACGTTTTCCTACAGAAGAAATTAAAACAATATATACACCAAAATCTGGAGGAATCACACATTTCCACATTCATACCACATGTCCTTCATCCTACAATTCAACTGCTCAAACAAACAGCAGCACATTCAATCCACTTCAACATATCAATTGCCTTGGTTGGATGAAATATAACGTGGAAGCAGATGGGGGTGCTGGTCAGGGCAGGAACCCACCACACCCCTGATCAAGGTCAGGAGAGGAAGGCATTCATGGCCAGAGGCCAAACAAGGGTCTCATTCTGACAAACAATCAGTGGTGGGCAGGGGACTTGCCATTCAGAGAGGCAGCTACTGGCTTGTAGGAACTGGATAGCTGTCCAAATGCTGTTTGTAAATAAAGCACAGACCTTTCCCCCAGTGAATGCAAGTTTCATCCACATTTGTCCAATGTGATGCTCGTCACTAGAATAGAATTTCTTTCTGTATGCCGAAGCATATGAACATATTAATTAGAGATAGGAGTAGATAATTTGATTGCTCAAGCCTGCTCTACCTTTTAATAAGATAATTGCTGATTTGGTTGTGTGTCTTTCGGGTCAAACCAAATAAACAAACTTAAATTACAATTGGACAAAGAAAAAGGGGGCGGCTCCCCAAAAGGAAGGGGAACGGCCCGAACAGAAACAAAAAGTACAAAGGAAACTTAAGACACGTCAAATCAGAATGTGATTGTCAGGGTCTATAAGGCACCTCAGCCCCTGTGGTGCCCAATGGGCATGGAAGGCCTCGACTGTGCCCGTGGGCACTGCGTGCTCCCTCTCCAGGACACCTGGCCGCGAATGTAGCTGCAGTAGGGGGGCAGACAGTCGGGATGGATGGCCCCGTCAATCGCCCGCTGCCTGGACCTGTTGATGGCGCGTCTCACCAGGCCCAGGAGCAGGTTCACGAGGAGGTCGGCATCCCGACCCTCCCCTCTCCGCACTGGGTGTCCGTAGATCAGGAGCGCTGATTTGGTTGTGGACTAATTCCACATTTCAGCCTATCCCAATAACCTTTACTTCCCTTGTCAGTCAAGAATCTATCCATCTCTTCCTTTAAAAATATTCAATGACTCTGTTTCCTCTGTTTTCTGCAGAAAAAGGTTCCAAAGATTCATGACCATCTAAGAGAAAACAATTCTCCTCTTTTTCATCTTAAATAGCAGATCATTTACCTTAAACAGTAAAAACATGAAGTGGAAAAAGGGTGAGCTATAGGATAAGGGATGGGGTTGGAGAGGGTAGAAGTTAAAGGGTGTAGGTGGGTTCAGCGATGCAGTTTGAAGGATAGAAATTGGGGACGGAGTGGAGGGTGGAAAGATGGTTGTTGTGGAGACGGCTGAGGAGGATAGACAAAGGAGTGAGATAAACGGGAAAATAGGAGTAGAGGGAGCGGTGCATGTTGTGAGGGATGGAAAGGCAAAGTTGGGAGGGTATTGGATGAACATTAGGGGATGAATTGTATGTTTGTTGTAAATTATTATGAATGTTTTATAGAAGCTATACCACGGAAGGAGGCCATTCAGCCAATTGAGCCTATACTGACCACAATCCCACCCAGGCTCTACCCCCATAACCCCATTCATTTACACGAGCTAGTCCCCATGACACTGAGGGGAAATTTTAGCATGACCAATCCACCTAACCCACATATCTTTGGACTGTTGGAAGAAACCGGAGCACTTAGAGGAAACCCACACAGGCACAGGGGGAACCTGCAGACTCCACACAGTCACCGAAGCTGGGAATCGAACCCGGATCCCTGGCGCTGTGCCGCAGCAGTGCTAACCACTGTGCCAGCTGAACAATAGATTATGCACAAGCCATAGCTTTTTTGTTACTTTTATATAGTTTCCCAATCTAACTGAGCCAACTCATCCCTCATACTTACTGGGCATAATCTTACTAGCTCGTCGTGCCGGTCGACTGACATGGCAAACTGCTAAAATGGCATGGGAGGTTAAAAATCCATTCACACTAGCCGTGAAGGCCCCATATGTATCTTCTTGGTCCTGTTATTCAAGCAAGACCACCCAGAAAGGGCGCAAAGCCAATTTAAGTATGCTTTGCATGTCATTAACAAGTCCTGGACGGCATCGTCACAGCTTATTTGAACTTACTTCCTTACCAGTCAGTCCTCATGCTGGCAAGCATCACAGCTAGTCTTCTTTAGCGAAGACTGGACATGATGGCCTTGCTGGGGGGGATTTGGAGGTCATTGAAGACACCAGGTCATCAGGGACATGGCCAGGCAGTGCCTATCCGGCAACAACACAAGCCTGGCAATGCCCACCTGGCAACCTGACACTACCAAATGGGCACCATATTTGTGCCAGAGCAGTGCCAAGGGGGTGGGGCAAGAGTGGGGGTGGAGCCATGATGGGGAGGCAAAAGGGCAGCTCTGCAGGAGTGGGGATATATATCTATGGGGGGAGACAAGGGGATATATTCAAGGACACTAATTGGTGGGGGTATACAAGGGGCTGCAAATTGGTGGGGGGAGGAATGTAAAGATGGTTGATTGTCAAGCGGGTGGGAGATGGGCACAAGAGTGATTGGTGGGAGGAGACCAGCAAAGTGGGGAGCATGCAAAGTTGGCCGTGGAAGAGTTCATCATAGCGGACTCATCAAGAGTGTCCTGATGCTTCCAGCTCCTGCCTCCATCTCCCACCCTCCATACAGTCTCTGCGCTCGGAGGGCCAACCCCTGACACTCTGCATGCTTCCAGCCATTAGCCTTTGCATGCCTCCTTCAGTCCCGAATGGTGAAGAATACCCTAAGTAAATGGGAGTGGCAGAATCAGGGGTGGGGGGGTGTGGTCTATCAGAACTAAGAGTAATAACAGCTATCAAGGAGATGACGCTCAATCTTTTGAGCGAGGATGACGACCATACCATCCATGACAGCCAGGTGGAGCTGCGTCACAGATGTGAGCACTTGCCAATCCTCCAAATCTTTGAGATATCTCAAGTAAGTTGCATGCAGCCCAGGTTCCTGTCCCTTCCTCGCATTCACCCTTGTGTTCTGTGTTGCAGGAAATGACTCAGACACATCAGGGTGGCCTGGCCTCGCACCTTCCCACCGCTCCTACGGAAACTCTCATGACCGCTTGTAAGATTCCTCAGAGGAAGGCACGGGGAAACCTCTGAGGCCAGCCCCAGTTTCTCTGAGATGCAGAGGCCTACCGGAGGCAAGGACTGAACTGGCCCAATGCCAGATGTTTGGCCTCTGTTTAGTTTTCCCTCAGCTGCTGGAGATGCAGCAACAGAGCCGGAATGCAGGAGGGAGTGCTGGCATCACTGTAGCTTTCAGGGGGAGCAGTTATTGCTGGTATTCCATGGTAGCCAGGTCAACACTGCAAGGGTCGTGTCTGCAATGGAAAGCCTGGAGCAGAAATAACCGCCATGAGTGGTCGGGTCCAAGCCCTTGGCAGAGCTGCAGCAAGCTGCCATGAAGTCCCAGAGGGCTGCTGCTGAGTCATAGCAGGCCACTGGGCAGCCTAACTGAGATTCTGCGGCCCATGGTTGAGAGGCTTGAGAGGTTGCCGGAGACCCAGCAGGACAGCACTGAGACACAGCGGGTTATGGCCTTGAGAGCATAGCCCACTCACAATGGAGCATAAATGAGGTACTGCAGAGTGTGGTCAGTCTCAGAGGGGACTTGCTGCTGTCATTGACATGTGGCCCTAGATGCATTGGGCCATCTGCAGGGGTTCACCCATCATGGTGCCAATGTAGGTGGGCCTCAAGGATTAGCAAGGCCAGAGCTTCAAGTTATAAAGTTGAAGGGTCACCAAGATGGCACATGTGAAAATGTATCACCTGAGTTGAGGGAATTTGTCACAGTTAGGTTTCATAAGCACAAGTATAAGCATTTTGAGTTATTGCACACTTAATGAGAAAAATAAATGTATTTGCAATCACCCAGCTGTGACTAATATGTCTCGGATTATCCTCTAGCAGGGATGACCACACCCTGACCTTAGCTGGAGAGATGTGAATGTCATTGTGCGCAGAGGGAGGGCTCTCAGCACACTACTACTGTGATCCCCAAATCCAGGTGCATGTTACTGGCCCATCACTGCACTTACATTCGAGGCGCTCAAAGCCATCCCTCATTGCCCTGGAATGCCGGATTTTTGTCACCACCTGTTCTTCATGGCCCAGATGGTCATCATCGTCGTACTCCTCCGCATCCTCCGAGGCCACCTCCTCCCTAGTGCCCAGTGACTTGAGCTGGCCACCCTCCACCTCCTCCTCCAAAAAGTTTCCCCGTTGCTGTGCCAAGTTGTGTTAAATACCATGGACAACCGCTATGTAGGACACTTTTATGGGGTGCTGCAGAGCACTACCAGAATGACCCAGGCACAGAAAGTGCACTGTTCAATGATTGATTGGGTGGCAACATGAGTCTCATTATAATGAGTCCCCACCTCAGTCATTGGCCACTGCACTGGTGTCATCAGCCAAGTCCTCAGTGGGTATCCCATATCCCCCATGAGCCATCCCTGTAGCTTGGGCTGTACCTCAAATGCTTCGGGGATGTCAGAATTCCACAGTATAAAGCTATCATATATGGTGCAGGGTGTCAGGCACACATCTGCATGATATCCATCCAGTGACCACACACCAGTGGCACATTTAGTGAGTGAAATGCCCTTCTGTTGGTAAACCACAGGGTTCTGGTCAGGGGACCCCAGGGCAATATGTATGCAGTCAATGGCCTCCTGCACATTGAGCATCTCCGCAATGACAGCAAATCCTGCAGCCTTGACTTGCTGCTGGGCATGGCCCAGGTTGAAATTGATGTACTGCCCTGGTTCTCCGTCATCTGTGACGAAGGGTCATCTAGCTTCAAAACGTTGGCTCTACCTTCTCTTGACAGGTGCTGTCAGACCTGCTAAGATTTTCTAGCATTTTCTGTTTTTGTTTCAAATTCCAGCATCCGCTATATTTTGTTTTTATCTCTGTCACCTCTCTCTCACACTTGTGGATGGAGAACTGCAAGATCCCACAGAGGTCCCCGCTGGCACCCAGGAAAGACCCGGTGGCATAAAGGTTCAGAGATGCCATGAGCTTCACCATCACTGGATATGGGTATTCCCCATGCCTTGAGGTGCCAGGTTCTGCAGGAGATGGCACAGTTGCCGCACTTGTAGAGCTGGAGCCTGAGGCAGCACATGCTGTCCAACTGATGTTCAAATGACATGTGAGTTCTAACCTGTCAGAGTCTCAATCACCTGCCCCTATTCCTGCCTGCCCTGAGTTCCTGGTCCTAAGTACTCTCAGCCCCGCTGTCTGCTGACCAAGGAACATCATACCAGTCCCCTCAAGCATTCCCCACTCCCCCCCAACTACCCAATGACCTGGGGCACCTGTCCACCTTGGTGCCCCAAACCTCATCCTCCAGTCTGCTCCTCCACTCTCCGTCTCTGCCCACCATCTGGGGAGGGAACCGCTTCTCCATGTACCTCACCATTTCTGAAACAGTACAGGGGGAAACTTGGGATGGGTGTAGTACAATCCAATGGTGACGGCATCAACTGCAGCATTGGCAGGGCCCTCCAAATTTCCCCAAGACCCTGCCACTATCACAGTCCAATCACAGTTTAGACTTTTGACAAAATGCTTCAGGGTTAAGTGCTACACCCACCCCACCATGACCATAGAGGCCTGCATAAAGGCAATGGCTGGGGTTGTCAGCCCTTTGGCCATTGTAGTGGCCTCAAAGATGCACAGGAAAGCCATCTACTTTTTGAAGGCTGACTGCAATCCAACTTGCACTCATAAAGAGGCTCACAGTGGGTAAGACCTCCTTGGCAATGGATCCTCTGGAGGCCACCACCCAAACTTTATAATATTCAATATCCTGTCTTTCATTCCCATAGAGCTCCTCCTCCCTCCCCCTCTATCGCTGGGGAGATGAGGTCCAAGGTGGTCCCCAGCCCACTCAGCCTAAAAGAAGCCTCCCTAAGACACATGTATTCCTTCTGGCACCAGGTCTTTATCCACCTGATTTGGGAGAAATGCCTGGAGGGGGCTTTGTCATCCCCGAGAGGTAAATCACTGTACCTTTCGGTCCACGGATGGTGTTGTGTGGTGCCACACCAGCAAAGAGGTGGGGCACGTACAAATGATTATCCCACCTTTAAGGCTGCTGATACCATTGTAGTGGCCGCAGCTGGCACTGCTGCCTCTTCTACCCCCGTCAACACTCCAACTGCCTCCCCATAAGGGGAGACAGCGGCAGCGGCAGCTACCAGTGTGGAGAGGGGAGAAGAGTGTCTGCAGGCCTAAAGGGACAGCATAAAAGAGAGAACTGCCAGCCCCAACCCAAAAAGTCAAGACACTCTGACCATTGGCTCGGGGAAAAGGAACACCTCCGGCCCACTAATCTGAAAAAAATCTAGGCCTGTTGACGACTCAGCTTCATGTTCTGGGCCCAGTGTCGTCAATGCCCATGGTGGGGTGCCAACCCTGATCCAGTGGTCAATCTCTCAAGGGTAGATGAGTCCAGGCCCTAGGAGTGGGGCAGCAGGGAGGGGATTAAGGCAAGAAGGGCACCTTGAGTGGCAGTTTCCCCTGCCCAGCTGCCTTTGAAGGAAAGGTGCTACACCTGAGCAGATCCCCACATCTCCTCCCAAGTAAAGAGGGAGTGATGCTCTGCCCATCTTTGTGCTTTGTCCCCAAAGCGGGGCAGGAAACACAAAAAGAAATTGAAACACGTGATATTGCAGCCCTCTGAGAAGGATGCCCTGGGGCCGGTTGTGAGTGGGACCCCCAGGCCTTGTTCCAGCTGGAGGCATTCATTTTTTGAACACGGTGGGCTGTGGTGACACCCCTTATTTGTTTGAGCCTCTTGTTTGCTGTAAAGGAGACATGAGTTCTTCTTCATAAAGTACTTTTATTTCTTTGATCCAACTCCACACACAATTCTCAACCAACCAACAATGCCATCTGTGGTCCCTTCATACAGCAGTGACTTCTATTGAATAATTGACATCAAACTAGGTCTTAACACTATTCCCCTTCTTTTCTTTTAATACATTCCTTGAAAAAAAACATACATTCACAGAAAGATAAGCCCTTTCTTAACAATGTTAAGTTTCTTCGAACTAGCCCCTCTCTTAATAAAACAATGGGATAACTGATAGCTACTATCAACCCATTTAATTTTTGATATTTTTCGTTTGTCCAGCATTTGCTTCAAGCTGGCTATGTCAATCTTCAATCTTTTCTCATTTACACTTTTTGCGGAGTGCACGTTTTTGCAAAGGCAAGTTTAGAAGGATGAGGGGGAATCTTATTGAAACTTACAGAATACTGCGAGACCTGGATAGAGTGGATGTGGAGAGGATGTTTCCACTAGTAGGATGGACTAGAATCAGTGGGGACACAACCTTAGGCTAAAGGGACAATCCTTTAAAACAGAGATGAGGAGGAATTTCTTCAGCCAGACAGTGGTGAATCTGTGGAACTCTTTGCCGCAGAAGGCTGTGGAGGCCAGGTCATTGGGTGTCTTTAAGACAGAGATAGATGGGTTCTTGATTCATAAGAGGATCAGGGGTTATGGGGGTAAGTCAGGAGAATGGGGATGAGAAAAAAATCAGTCATGATTGAATGGTGGAGCAGACTCGATGGGCCGAGTGGCCTAATTCTGCTCCTATGTCTTATGGCCTTAGTTATTGTCAATGTGACATAGTGGATATTTTACCCGAATCCTCAACCCCAAAATTTCTGTTAATATCTGGGAAATGTAAAGGGTCATATCCACTACCATATAAGGTTTAGAGTCTCAGTAGCCAATGTACTTTTTATCATCCTCCTTATTTTCTTTGTTTCCCACACAAGTGGGCAATATTTTTCATTCCCCCCCACTGCAAATGAAATATTATCAACCTTCCATGCTTGAGAACCCATCACATAAATTGGCATAGGATGGTCATTATAAACTTTGAGTTTCAAGTGTCTACGATCACCAAAAAACGGGGACCTCAAAACACATTCTTGCATTTTTAGTTTGGCCAATGTTTTGTTTGCTCTCATTATGTCTTCCACTGTAAGATCATTCATTTCTGTACTCACCTCCAGGACCTCAAAACTAACATCCAGTCTGGTCTGTCTAAATAGCCAATTCAGTTGCCCAATCAAGTTCCTCTTTTTGGAGTTTCTCTTTTTCTGTCTTAGAAACCATTACGTCCTTTTGTGAAGTCCTACCATGACTAATTGGGCTGATACCCTCCAAATAAGATTGCCGACATAAAGTGACAGCTGAGTCAGTGTGCGGAATTTTACTAGCACATCTGCCCAAGTTTTGTATGATCGTGCCCAAGGCTAACGAAGAATGCCAGTCTCTGAGCTTCAGGAGCGGGCGTGCCAGTAAAATTCCAGCCAGTCTGTCCAATTTCCAGCCCAATATATTTGAAAGTGCCTGAAATCCAACATTGAATTATTTCCTCAGCCCAGAGATTACTTTAGCTTCAAAATCACCAGTGCCACCCCACAAAATGTCATTGACATGCATCATAAAGACACCGGAAAGACTTCCTTCATTTTGCCTGTAAAACATTGCAGGATCTGCTTTCAACTTTTAACAAAACTGATCTTACTGAAAAACCCAAACTCTAAATGCATCATTTAGCCCATGTACACTTTATTTAACTTTGAGTACTCCTTCTGTGTTAGCTGCCTCTTTCGGAGAACGGAGAAAAGTGTCTGTCTGAAGTTAATATCTCTGCAAAAAGCCAGCTTTTATATCTATAGATTTGCATTCCCAAGCCTTTGTAGCTAACAGAGCCTAGAAGATTTTTAAAATAACCTTTCCTGATGTAGGTGAATCCACTTTTAAATCCTAGTCTTCTAAATATTCTTCAGATCTCCTTGCCATAAGCCTGGCCTTTGCCTTAAAAGTTCCATTTGGAAGCATCCTTTCCATGCAAATCCATCTGAGAGAAAGAGCTCTTTGTCCCCTATCTGGTAGTTCCATGTATACCCCAAATTCATTCTAACTGTGCTATTCTAGTTGTTTGGCATCTTTTATAACTTTTTCAACTAACTTATTGAAAGCCACCAAAATCTCCACAAGCATGTGAGCTACTACTCCTAGTAGCATTTGTAGTCTTACCCATATTCCGATACCTTGTCAAGCTTCGCCCCCTATCCCGCCTGATATTTCATTCTGTACTACCGCTCCTTGCTCTTTCCCTCCCGCTGTGGGATATCCTTTCAATAGTTCTCGATCGCCTCTTGCTCACTATCAGACTTACTATCTAAACTGACACTATGTTTCTGTGTCCACCATTTTTGAACTTTGTGCTCCCAATCCATGGTCTTGATGGCCTGCCCTGTATTCTGTACATTTAACCAGTGTTTATACTTTTCAGTGGCCTTCCCTGCTCTACTAATAACAGTTGCATTCTTCCATTAACTGGATCCTTCAGGCAAGTATGTTACTTTTGTACCAATTTTTGACAGTTGTCCTTTCATACAACTTCTAGTTCATCAGAAGTATTGTGTTCCTCTACAAGTATCCTGTCGATTTCCATTAATTGGTCCTCATAGGTCTGTGACATGTGAATATCAGAAGACCCTGTTTCCTCATCATGTTCATCTACTCTTGCTAAATTCACAAGTTTGTAATCTGTAACCTTCATCCTTGATGAATGTATCCGAACAGTCTGATTACGATGTTACAAAGCAATTGTTTTGCCATCTACGCCTATAACCTTCCCTGGGCCTTTCCAATCATTAAAATTGTCTCTCTTATAGTATACTACGCCTCCTTGCTGAAAAACTTTACTAAGCTGATAGAACAGGTTTGATGGCTGTACTTTGTGCCTTAAAACTCTGCAAATTCTTTCAGAGACTTCTCTTTCAAAAATGTTCTTTTATTTATACGCGCAGCAAAGGTAGAGCTTATTGTAGTTCCTTCCCAAGCTGGAGGCTGGTTATTCAAAATGATGGAATTTTAGGATTTCTACCAAATATTAATTGATAGCAGCTATAGCTGCAACAAATTATTTGCATGTACATGCTAACATAGAACATAGAACACTACAGCACAAACAGGCCCTTCGGCCCACGAGTTGCGCCGATCACATCAACACCTACCAATCCATAGACCTATCTATAACCTCCAATCCCACTAAATCCCATATACTCATCCAGAAGTCTTTTAAAAGACCCCAGCAAGTTCACCTCCACCACCACTGATGGCAGCCGATTCCATTCACTCACCACCCTCTGAGTGAAAAACTTACCCCTAACATCATTCTGTACTTGCCTCCCCGCACCTTAAATCTGTGTCCTCTCGTAGTGACCATTTCAACCTGGGGAAATAGCCTCTGAGAATCCACCCTATCTATCCCTCTCAACATTTTATAAACCTCTATCAGGTCGCTTCTCAACCTTCGTCTCTCCAGGGAGAAGAGTCCCAGCTCCCTCAACCTATCTTCATAAGGCATGCCTCCCAATCCAGGCAACGTCCTTGTAAATCTCCTCTGCACCCTTTCAATAGCTTCTATGTCCTTCCTATAGTGAGGGGACCAGAACTGCGCACAGTACTCCAAGTGAGGCCTGACAAGGGTCTTATAAAGTTGCAGCATTACCTCCCGACTCCTAAACTCAATCCCTCGATTTATGAAGGCCAGTACACCATACGCCTTCTTGACCACATCCTCCACCTGCGAGGCCGATTTAAGAGTCCTGTGGACCCGGACCCCAAGATCCTTCTGCTCTTCAACACTACTAAGACTCCTGCCCTTGATAGTGTACTCGTTCATCCCGTTGGTCCTGCCAAAATGGACGACTACACATTTATCTGCGTTGAAGTCCATCTGCCACTTCTCCGCCCAGTCCTGCATCCTATTTATGTCCTGCTGCAACTTCTGACATCCTTCCAGACCATTCACAACACCACCGACCTTCGTGTCATCGGCGAACTTACCAACCCATCCCTCCACTTCCTCATCTAGGTCATTTATGAAAATGACAAACAGCAAGGGTCCTAGAACAGATCCCTGGGGCACTCCACTGGTGACTGGCCTCCATTCAGAAAAAGACCCATCCACAACCACTCTCTGCCTTCTGCAGGCAAGCCAGTTCTGGATCCACAAGGCCAAAGCCCCTTGGATCCCATGCCCTCTCACCTTCTCAAGAAGTCTTGCATGGGGGACCTTATCAAACGCCTTGCTGAAGTCCATGTACACCACGTCCACTGCACTTCCTTCGTCAATGTGTTCAGTCACATTTTCGAAGAACTCAACTAGGCTCGTAAGGCACAACCTGCCCTTGACAAAACCATGCTGACTATTTCTGATCAAGCCAAACCTCTCCAAATGCTCGTAAATCTTGTCCCTCAGAAGCCTCTCCATCAGCTTACCAACCACTGAGGTCAGACTCACCGGTCGGTAATTTCCCGGGCTATCTCTGTTCCTTTTCTTGAAAATAGGAACCACATCCGCAATCCTCCAATCTTCTGGAACCTCTCCCGTCTCCAGTGACGACGCAAAGATCAGCGCCAGGGGCTCTGCAATCACCTCCCTCACCTCCCACAGTAACCTGGGGTACATCCCATCTGGTCCCGGCGACTTATCTATCTTGATAGAATTCAAAAGTTCTAACACATCCTCTTCCTTAATATCCACATACTCAATCTTTTCCATCTGCTGCAAATCTGTAGCAAAATCTCCCAGATCAGTTTCCACCGTGAATACTGAGGCAAAGTACTCATTAAGCACCTCTGCCATTTCTTCTGGTTCCACACAGACCTTTCCCCCTTCACCTTTTATAGGTCCTATCCCTTCTCTTCTCATCCTTTTACTTTTCACATATTTATAGAAGGCCTTGGGATTCTCCTTAATCTTACCCGCCAAGGCCTTCTCATGACCCCTTCTGGCTCTCCTAATTTCCCCTTTAAGCTCCTTTCTACAACCCATATACTCCTCTAGATCCTTAATATCTCCTAGCTCCCTGAACCTTTTGTACACCTTCCTTTTCCTCCTGACTAGGTTCACCACAGCCTTCGTGCACCACGGTTCCCGCGACCTACCAAAATCTCCTTGTCTCATCGGAACGTTGTCGTGCAGAGCTCCAGACAAACATTCCTTGAATATCCGCCACCTTCCTTCGGTACTTTTCCCTAAGAACGCCTCCTTCCAGTTTATTTGTCCAATTAATTTCCTGATGTCTTCATATTTCCCCTTACTCCAGACAAACACCTTCCTAGCCTGCCTGATCCTATCTTGTTCCAATGCAATTGTGAAGGAGATAGAATTATGATCACCATTCCCAAGATGCTCTCCTACCGAGAGATCCGTCACCTGTCCTGGTTCATTCGCCAGTACCAGGTCAAGTACAGCCTCTCCTCTCGTAGGCTTATCCACGTACTGTGTCAGGAAACCTTCCTGAACACATCTAACAAACTCCTCCCCATCCAAACCCCTTACCCTTGGGATATTCCAATCGATGTTTGGGAAATTGAAGTCTCCCATCACGACAACTCTGTTATTACTACATTTCTCTAGAATCTGTTTCCCTATCTGCACCTCAACTTCCCTGTCACTACTGGGCGGCCTATAGAATACACCCAGCAAAGTTATCGGCTCCTTGCTGTTCCTAACTTCCACCCACAGAGACTCTGTAGATAGTCCCTCCACGGCATCCTCCTTCTCTGCAGCCATGACACTGTCCCTGATCAACAGTGCCACTCCACCACCTCTTTTGCCTCCCTTCCTGTCCTTCCTGAAGCATCTGAATCCTGGCACCTGAAGTACCCAGTCCTGTCCCTGAGACATCCAAGTCTCCGTAATGGCCACCACATCACATTCCCAAGCAGCAATCCACGCCCTAAGCTCATCTACCTTATTTACTACACTCCTGGCATTAAAATAGATACACTTCAGCCCCTCAGTCTAGACATTTCCCTTCTCCACCCCCTGTCTAACCTCCCTCTCATACTGCTTGCAGTCCTTCCCCACCTGGGAGCTAACCTCCTCGGTCCCAGTCTTCCCATCACAATTCCCTCCCCCCATCCTTTCTAGTTTAAAGTCCCCCCAGTAGCCTTAGCCAGTCTTCCCACCAAGATATTAGTCCCCCTGGGATTCAAGTGCCACCCGTCTTTACTGTACAGGTCACACCTGCCCCTAAAGAGGTCCCAATGATCTAGGAACCGAAATCCCTGCCCTCTGCTCCAGTCCCTCAGCCACGCATTCAGCCTCCACCTCATTCCATTCCTGCCCTCATTCTCCCGTGGCACAGGCAGCAATCCTGAGATTACTACCTTTGCTTTTCTCTTCCTCAGCTGCCTACCCAGTTCCCTATAATCCCTTTGCACGACTGCCTCCCTCTTCTTGCCTACATCAGTAGTACCTATATGCACTACAATCTCCGGTTCCTCACCCTCCCCCTTCAGGATGTCTGGGACATGCCCAGAGACATCCCGGATCCCAGCTCCAGGGAGACAAACCACCATCCGCGACTCACGTCTACGTCCACAAAAGCGCCTGTCCGCCCCCCCTCACTGTGGAGTCCCCTATTAATACTACCTTTCTGCTCTCTTTTTAAATTTTTTGACATACTGGCTCAGCTCCAGAGACCTGGCCACTGCTGCCTCCCTCAGATGAGCTGTCCCCCCCAGTAGTACTCAGGCAGGAGTACTTATTTTGAAGGGGGACATCCACCGGCATGCTCTCCATCACCTGAGGTTTCCCCTTTCTAATAGTTACCCACGTGCCTTCTTCCCGTTGCCCTGGTGTGACTACTTGCTGATAGCTCCTGTCAATTATCTCCTCACTCTCTCTAATGAGGCGAAGGTCCTCGAGCTGCATTTGCAGCTCCTTAACCTGGTTCCATAGGGACTGCAGCTCCACACACCGAGCACAGGTGTGGACATCTGGTAGACCAGGAGCCTCCAAGACCTCCCACATGTTGCACTGGCAACAACATACTGGCCTCACATCCATACTTGCCCCTTTTTAGTAACCCAGAGGAAAAAGTAAAAAAAAGCTGATAACTTACCTTGCCCCACCCTTATCTCTTTGGCCCTGTGAGCCAAAGCCCTTACAGCACACTCAAAAACAAAAATAAACTTACCTGCTCTCTGTCAGAGCCCCTCTCTCTCTTTCTCTCTTTTTTAGGTTAGAGGAGGGGGGAGGGCTGGGATATTCTACCTATGTAGAGTATCGGGATTCCTCACCGCTCTAATTTATAGTAAGGTAAAAAAAAACTCTACCCGAGTGCCCTAGTAACTGCTTCCGGTGCAAAATTTAAAGAAAAAAAAAGTACTAAGTTAGTTTTAAAAAATCGCTGTACTCACCCACAAGCTCTCCACTCGCAAATCGCTGCCTCTCTTCAGTGCTCCCACGGAACAATGAGGTTGAATTTAACCTGTAATTTGGTCTATCTGCCAAAATTTTCCGGAGTATCTATTGCCGCATAGTTTCTCTCACACCACATTACTAAATGGGCTTTCCACAGCTGTATTCATGACTATGATATTCATGTTTTCACACATCCCTAAACTCATTATTAGCAAATTCCCCCCAATTCTCAGTAAGGAACTTTGTCAATGGCCCCAATCCTGTCCATTTTTCCACGATCTGATCCAGAATTTTCTTTATTACATACAATGGTTGATTGACTAAAACTGGTCTATAATTTACAAAATGCAAAATAAATATATTGTTTTATCCCAGATCTTACGGTTCATGGCTACAATGTTGTTAAAATCTCTGGCAAAAGGTAGAGTTACTATCAGTCGTGATAGTGTCCTGTACTTCCTACAAACCTCACATAGTCACTGACCTGTTCTACCAGCTTAGTAAAGTCTTCATCCCTTACCCCTACATTCTTTAATAAATTTTGCAGCCTCCGAGGAGAGGGGTGTGCAAATTGCCAATGCACCTTCAACACAATGAGCTTTTTATCAGCTAAAATCCCATTTCCGGATACTAATAAGACTTTTGTAACCTTTTTATCTGAAAAATTATCTGTCATTAACAGAATACAATTGTGTTCCAACTGTGTAAATTGTAACTCCACCGTTTTTCCAAACACTGTTGCCTTATCATTTTCCATATCCAGTGTCACATATGCTTTCTTAATCAACAATCTACTCAGAAGCAAAAGTATATCACTTGACACAACATCTGTGCTAATGAAAATATTCACTCTGGCAACATTGCAAGGGATTTCAGTGACTTCAGGGTATTATCATCCTCAAACCCGAAACTTGTGGAACTTCCAAATTCTTTAATTTTGATCCAATTTTCAGCATTTCAAGAGTCCAGGTAACATTTTAACCAGTCAATTCCACATATGGGAGATGTGCAGCCACTATCTAATACAGCACAATTAAAGGACTCTGCAACCAAAACTCTCATTACAGGAGTAAAGTGTTTCGATAATAGGACAATTCCTTCTTTCTGGTCACTAGCTCTTCCCTCTTCTGATTCTTTCATGTCATTGTAGCTTCAAACACTCTATTAAATCATTTCAGACAGTTGAAAGCATAACGAAATTTAGACTCACATTGAAAACACCAATTTATCATACCCTGGACATTTAATTTTCTTGTTACCATTCTCCATATCCTTCCTCCTGCTATAAGTATTAAAGGGGTTTCTGTCCTCATAATTTCTGGGTCCCAATCTTCTGCCATACTTTCATAGCCTGCTTGTGCCCATACGACCTCACCATCCTGTTAACAGTGTATCTTCCACATTCTGTTTTATCACTGACTAACCCATTTGTGTCATAAAAGCCAAAGGGATAGAATGTTTCCCCAAAAAAAATTTTTGAGGCCTCTGGCATTTTACCGAATAAGATATGATTATCTGCAAATTAACTCCTGTCAAAACCAGGACCTATCCATACTGGTAACTTTAGCACAGTCCAATAGTTTAAATGGCAACAGGGACTGTGGAAATCCCAGGTGGCGTTTTACAGTCTACTAAATTCCATCATATATACTCTTCAATAGAAATATTCTCTGATTTCCGAAATTCTGACCAGGATTCATATGCAATTAACAAGTCGACATTTTGACAAATCTTAATAAATTATCCAGACCTTCTTCCGAGTTCAAATGATCCAACTCCATTTCGGAAAACATTTTGCTCCTGATTTTACTTCTACATGGTAAAGAAATAGCCAATGCCATACCTTGTTTCCTTTTCCCCAAAGCAATTACCATATTTCATCTGGTGACTTCATTTCTCCAATGGTCATAAGGTTCAGTTTCTGAAAATAATGGTGGATAGTCATATCCTGTCACTTTTATTCTGTGTTCAGCCATTTTGTTTTCTCCTATTCACTCCTTTGTTGACTTCAAATTTGAGTGAAATTTTATTTTTTATTTGAAAAAGTTGTAACTTGCAGCCCTTTACTTGGAACCAATAATCATCTTCTGTTACCATTATTTGAGCTTCTCGGTTGCTGTAAAGGGGACACGAGCTCTGCTTCTTCGTAAAATACCTTTATTTCTTTGATCCAACTCCACAATTCTCCATCAACCAACAGTGCCACCTGTGGCCCCTTTATATAGCAGTGACTTCTATTGAATAATTGATATCAAATTATGACTTAATTGGGAGGCCTGTTAACCCGGGGAAAATACCACCAGCAGCCAGGCCTATGGCACCACACCTGATTCTACTGTAGACCAAGGTTGGGCAAAGAGCAAGCGAACAGTAGTAACAAGGGATTCAATAGTTAGAGGCACAGGCTGGCGTACTGTAGGCGTGATTGAGACTCCAGGATGATGCGTTGCCTCTCTGGTGCCAGGGACAAGGAAGTCTCTGAACGGTTGCAGGACATTCTGAAGGGGGAGGTGAGTAGCCATAGGTTGTTGTACACATTGGTACCAACAACATAGGTAGAAAAAGGGATAATGTCCTAAATGTCAATATGGAGAGTTAGGCAGCACGCTAAAGTACAGGACCTTGAAGGAATTAATTTCTGGACTACTGCCAGTGCCACATGCCAGTGAGAGTAGGAATAGGAAGATTTGGCAGATGAATGCATGGCTTGAGAGTTGCTGCAGGGGGCAGGGATTTGGATTTGTGGATCATTGGGATTTCTTCTGGGGAAGGGATGACCTGCTCAAGAGGAATGAGTTACACCTGAACTGCAGGGGGGCTAATATCCTGGCAGAGATATTAGAAGTATCCCAGTCCAGAATGGGAACAATGTCAAATTAAATGATTCTGACTTCATTTCCAAATCATTAGTGAATTCAGCATGGTTTTTTTCCCTCTCCCATACCTTTCATCTCTTTCCGACATGACATCACGCCGGTGACATTCATAGATGGTCAGACTCATACTGCACACATTGCCCCTGGCTGCACTGAGAGCCACATGAGATCAACCAGCAACCCCACGAATATTAACCTGTTTGCCCTGCTATACATCTTCTGGACAGGCACTGTAACTCACTCCAGATATTGCATCCCAGGTCCCACTAACAGTAACAGGCAGCAGGTCTGAGGAACAGAAGGACGCCCGCTCCCAGAGGAAATGAAGGTCATGGCGACCCTCAACCTCTACACCTCCAGGTCCTTCCAGGTGTCCAGAGATGACATCGATGGCAGCCCGCAGCCATCAATGCACAAGTGCATCCACCAAGCAGGGATGCTCTTTTCATCTAGGCTGCCAATTACATCCACCATGGTGTAACAGATGCAAATGATTATATTTGGTCTAGTGTCCTTACCCTAACTAGTGCAGCTCTTCACCCAATAGGCCCTCTTGGTGACCCTAGAACTTCTTAATTTTACAAGACTTAGTGCTGCATCTGGGTGCAGAGGGGGAGGTAGTCAGTTGTGATCCACGTCTCGTGGTCTGTGATGCCTTTGGTGAGCATCCCCTGGAAGGCCAAGATGTGGAGGATCCTGGCCAATTTACAGATGACACACTGACATAGCCATGCCACACTGTTATCCCCACTACCCATGAAATGCTCCAGTGTCAAGAACTGGGGAAGCAGAAGGGCTGGGGACATTCAATGTCTCCTGGCTCGGATGCCCCGGCATGGGCCCCAGCCCTTCCTCCTCTCTCGGTGTGTCCATGGGGCTCAGGGACACTCCATGAGATGACAGTGCAGCTTGAGTAATCTCCAGAAGCCTTGGCTCTGCCAGCCCTTGATGTGTCTGCTGCATTGTGTGCCTGCCCTCAGCGATGGTCTTTGTGGCTGGGCCAAGCCCTGGTGCCCTACCAATATTTTGCAGCCAGGCCAAGCTTTGAACCCCCTTGGTGTTAGCCCTGTGAGATTGGGGAAGTTGTCATAGCTCAGAGCTACGGCCTGCAGCGTCTTCAGAATGCCTTCGACAACCATTGCTGTGACCCGGTGTACCTTAAGAATGCCAGCGACACCTGGCATTGTGTCTCCACCACGGCCCACTGTGTCACAGGCTGGACTACCCCCTGTCACTCATGGGGACCATTTCCTGAACCAGGCTTCCACTATAGACATCACTCTTGCAGTATCAGCCTGGATATCATGCTCTGCCAGAATGACCTCCTGTAACAGAAGTCTGTTGATCTTCTTCAAACAGCCTTGCAGTTGCACAATTGTTACTGACAGTCACCCTCACAATTTTTCCAATTCTGCTGATGCAGCTCCAATCCAAGAGGCCTGCACCTGGTTTGAGGCCAACTGAATCCATGTACCTGAGGCCTCAGATGTTCCCGCCTCCTCCTGATGTGCATTTATACCAGTGTTGTGCACACCAGAGAGTGATTTAGAAGCCTCACTACTACCGTGGTGATCGTTTCTGTGTTGGTGGATTGTGTGGTAGATACCTAGGTTGAATGTAGTGTGCTGGCCTCTAAGGATTTCTCAGGGCCTCCAGCACAGCAGCGGAGAGTGGCAACTCCTGAAGGGCGAGAGGGATCAGGGTCATTTCTTGTAACAAATGACACAAGGTTCAGTATAAGAGAGGGACAAGTGTCTGTATTTCATGCCACTTACTTGGAATATGTTGTCTGAATTAGGGTTCTGTGTATGTTCATTTTCATGGTGCAATGCGACCTGCGGTCATTGACATTTCTTTCCTCGCCCTCTCCTGCCAGCTCCTTTGTGCACTCCTTATGGGGACTGAGGAGACGCAACTCGGGAACCTCACCTCCAGTTCTTGCCCGTTCCTGGCGGTTATGGATCCTCTTATCCTACAGGGTCATAAGGGAGGATTGAAAGTCTGACGGATGAAAGGGCATGGAATGAAAGGGGTGTCGGAAGTGATGGGCTATCGGGTGAGGTTTATCAGATTGTGCCTCAGCAGTCTGGGGTTGTGACTGGGGATGTCAGGGGGATTGGAGGAAGTTGCTGGCAGTTGGGTTCTGGAAAGTTGCAGGGTGGGACAGCATAGATCAACATTGCAGTTGCGACCAATGGGACTAACGTCAGGACAGGATGGACATTCACCCCTCCTGCCTGAAGGAAGTCGTTCATCTTCTTCCAGCAGCAGTCTATGTGCTAGTATGTGGACACTAACGGCCGCTGGCACAGCTTCTCATGCTACATTGGCAACCTAACCTCTGGATCATCGCCAATCTGGTTACCCTCCTCTCCTGTACAGCACCCAGCAGATGGCCCAGTTCTGCATCACTGAAGCGTGATGCATTCCTTCTTGATGCCATCTTCACAGTGTGACTGCCAGTACGTCCATCATTCCAGCTTTTATGGAGTTCTCACTTGTTAAGGGAGTTTAGCTGCAGGCAGTTTGCACAAGTCATGTGCCTGTTGAGTGAAATCCAGGGAGGATCATATGTAGCAGCTGTTTGGTTTCAATTAGGGGGGAAGCAGCAGCTATTCTGCAGGGGTGCTGTTGGGGGAACTCTGCAAGGGAGAATGAACAGGGAGGTGGTGATGATGGAATGAATTCTGCAAAGGGGGGATAATCAGGAAAAGGGGTGATGATTGGGGAGTAGGGGTGATGATCAGGAGGAACTCTGCAAGAGGGGACAATCAGGGATGGGGTTGGAGTAGGCCTGCCAATAACTGTGCAGAGGAGAGAAAGGCAGAAAATAAATGACAGTGGAATAGCAGGAAAGAAGAAAAAAACTGTTCTGGAGAAGTTGCTAAAAGAGGCTGTCTATGGAAAAAAGATAGAGACCAGGTGCCAAACTAAAGAAAAAAAATCCCCAAACCTGGGAGTGGAACAGGAAATGCCCCAAGATGACAGCCAAGTGAAGGAACAAGGACAGAGATAAGAAATAGGTAGGAAGGTAGGAACCCAGCGATGTTCAGGGGATGGGAGGCCAAATTTAAAAATGATACAAAAGTGGAAGAGAAGCCATGTTGTAAGGAGAATATAGTTTACAGAGGGATTTTCAAAGCTTAAGTGAATGGGCAGAAAATTGGCAAATGGAATTCAATGTGATGACTAGGGGATTTTCACAGTAACTTGTTGTGTTAAGGTAAGCCTACATGTGACACTAATAAATAAACTTTAAAAAACAAGGATCCACCAGCAGAGTTTAAGTCTCTCCTTTCGATGTTCCTCTTCCTGGGTTACCACATACTTTCAAGTTTTGCCTTCTATGAATTCTCTTAGATTTTTGCTCTGCCAATACAACACCAATGCTTCACAGGCCTGTAGTAAGAAGTCACCTTTGGCTGTATCCTTGGATCTTATGCTTCTCATATGTCTATTTTGCTTTACATCTGCTTCGTGCAGCTCTATTTCCTTAAACTGGTGTCCCTTTGTCAGCTCTGTAGGACCTATTTCTTATCTCTGTCCTTGTTCCTTCACTTGGCTGTCATCTTGGGGCATTTCCTGTTCCACTCCCAGGTTTGGGGATTTTTTTTCTTTAGTTTGGCACCTGGTCTCTATCTTTTTCCCATAGACAGCCTCTTTTAGCAACTTCTCCAGAACAGTTTTTTTCTTCTTTCCTGCTATTCCACTGTCATTTATTTTCTGCCTTTCTCTCCTCTGCACAAGTGCAGGGCGGCTTTAAATCCAATAAAACGAACAAGAACAAATTGCACATGTGCACAAGGCCATCTACTGGTTTGAACATGCCAGCACATACACAGAAACTGCTGAGGCCCCACTGGAAACTGTAGTTTCTGAACTTCAGCTTTTAAATAAGCGAGTATTTTCCTTTCTTTTCTCAGGCTCTTTAAACAACATCTCTTTAGAAACAGATTCCAGCAACTATCATCAATTGTTGTAAGAGGTATAGTATGCAAAGAATTTATTCGAAGTTGGTTAAGTGAATAACTAAATTAATGTAATTGAATAACATGAAAAGTTACATTGTTTCTGTGGAATGTGGCTGGTTTTGGACATCAAGGCAATCCGTGAGAAACACATCTGCAGAAAATGTAAGCAGCTAGATGAATTCCAGATCAGGATTATCAATCTGGAAACTGAACTGGGACTGAGACACTTCGTTCTAGAAGACAGTCATAGCTATTAAAAAGGATCATTTGTTGTAGTCAGCAGTGAAGTACAGAAAGATGTGACAGTCAGTAAGGTATATAAGAGGGCTGAGCAGACAGTAAGGGAGGGGCCTCCAACTTCACAATTATCAACCAGGTTTGAAGTGCTCATATTATGAAGCGGAGGTTGATCCCCCTCTGAGAACTAACATCAAAACCCGCAAAGAGGAGTACCTTACCTCATTATCTGTGAAAAATGAGTATGAACTGGTACAATCTGCTCTTCAGCAACTTCTAGTGGTTAAATCAAAATAAATCCTGGAACTCTCTCTAAAGTCAACAAGTAACAATCTATTTATCTAACTAAATTGAACACATAAGCTAATCTCACAATTTCAACCAGGTTTGGCATCTTCTGAAATATTCTGAGCCTTCTCTGGTGATTCTTCTGTCTGGAACTTTTGTCTTCTTTGGTACCTTTGCTATTGAGATGAGGCTTTGAGCTAAGAGTTATTACTCTGGCAGATGGCAGTTGCTCTCTGCTTTTTGTCCCACTGCCTCTTTTTTATACATGTGATGACATATCAATATCCCCCACAATAGGATTGGTCCTAGGTTGCCAAAACCATCAGATTTAAATTCAATAGGTTGCTGTATCTAAGTGCCTAATTCAAATTAATTGGCCGAATTCAAAAAAATTCAAAAAGCCCAAAAGACTTGGTAACACTGCTGCTTGGCCTTTTGATACAAATGTTCCTTTTGGGTGTTTCATTTCCAGCACTCTATGTGTACTTGCATTTTTTTAACTTTCTAAGCACAGAAAAAGGGACTTTTCAAAGGCACCATGCAATGCTTTCCCACCCAGCATTTTACAATTTTACAAACACTAATCTACAATTACACTACTCAACTTCACAACAGTCACAACCTGTGTTAACGAAATCGAGGTCTGCTAGGTGTATGAGCAGCCTAGTCAGGGTACCACGACACAAGAGGTTTTTCAAACAAGGGGAGCAAATGGGAATGTAATGGACTGTACAGAAAGGGAAATGTCACTGTCCTCTGCAGCAAAAGGAAAGAGTCCAGGAGGCTGTTTTGCTTGCCTGGTCTCAGGGTTGAGGATATCTGCCAAGGGCTGGAGAGGAACTTGCAGTGGGAGGGGAAGGATCCAGTCCTCATAGTTCATGTAGGTACCAATGTCATTAGCAGGACTAGAGGTCAACATGAGGAGCGAGATTCCAAATTAAGAAGCAGAAATTCAAACAAAGGTCATTTTAAGGGATTAACATTTATATTGGTAAACAACAGAAATAAGGTATAGTTATACATGGGTTTAATTTAATGTTTCTGTGTTTGGAAGAATAAAACCTATACTTAAGATTCATGTTAGATAAAGGTTTCTATATGTGTGGGGATTGATTTCAATTTCAGCTGTAATTCTATTGTGTTTAGAGACATGAAGAATAAATAGGCTAGCCAAAGTATGTAGCCATTGCTTCACAAATAAAAGCCTTTTTAAGGGTAGAAAAGTGTTTAAATTTTCATCTTAAGCTGTATGTATTGTAGTTGGAGACAGGACACTGTGGAGTAAACTGAGAGAAACTCAGTTCTGCCAAGAGAAGCTGTGCAGGACAAGGGAGTTACAAAAGTACTGGCTTCCTAAAGAACAAGTTACAAACCAGATAAACAGGGTATTGGGACAAAAAGAATGTCAAGGACAAGTGATTTTCAAAGAACCTAGATGAAAGGTATTCAGGAGAATTCAAGGAGGAGTACACAAAGTGTTATGAGTTAAAGAGATTATTGCAGTGACTAGATTTAAAGTGGGGCAGCAGACTTCAGACGTAAATAGAAGGTGGGAAGGAGAAAAGGAAACAGATAATTGAGAAAGAAATACCACAGTTGGGAAGGGTCTGGAAATTACACTTCAGATCAAAAAAGAAGATGCTGAAAGAAACATTTGCAGGCCTAAATGTTTCCAACTAGAACTAAGTGGGACATATTAAGGAAGACCCATTGCAATACTAAGAAAGGAAGCATTTGAAAAATAAATGGCTGTTAAAACTAGCAGTGGTGCAGGTCAAACATGCTCTTTCAGGATCAGAGAAAGAGATATAGATCTCAAAGTAGTTCAGATAATTATTTGAGTATTGCTGAAGGAAGCCAGGCTATTGGAGGATCTGGATGTTTCATTTCAAAGGAGAAATTTTTCCTTACTCCTCTAACAAAATAAGTAAACAAATTAAAATTTTGAGCTGTACAGGTGCAAATCAATCATTGATGGGAGCTCATGATACAGGATGGAACTTTCCAGCCATTCATGCCAGCAGGATCTTTTGGTCCCGCCAACGGCGCACCTCCACCACAGGTTTCACAGCAGTGAGGAGTGCATTCAATGGGAAACCCTGTTGTCAAAAGTGAGATTAGAAGATCCCACCACTGGCCACTTCCAGCCACCGCAAAGTATGCGGTAGGTTGGGCAGTAAGTGTATCCAAGATTTTTTATGAAGGAAAAGGTATTAGTAAGAAATATTAATGAAAAGCATGAATCTGTTTGTATAGAATCATACAATCATATACAGCACAGAAGACGCTGTTCGGCCTATCGAGTCTGCACTGGCACATTCCAAACACCTGAACTCCTGCCTAATCCCATCTGCCACCACTTGGTTAGAACATAGAACATAGAACATAGAACATTACAGCGCAGAACAGGCCCTTCGGCCCACGATGTTGCGCCGACCAGTTAAAAAACAATGACCCTCTAACCTAAACCAAACCCTTTCCATCCATAAACCTATCCACGGATCTCTTAAACGCCCCCAAACTAGGCGCATCCACAACTGCAGCAGGCAGGGCATTCCAATCCCTCACCACCCTCTGGGTAAAGAACCTACCCCTGACATCCGTCCTATAACTACCACCCCTTAATTTAAAGCTATGCCCCCTCGTGCTAGCTTTCTCCATCCAAGGAAAAAGGCTATCACCGTCCACCCTATCCAAACCTCTGATCATCTTATATGTTTCAATAAGGTCCCCTCGCAGCCACCTTCTTTCTAATGAAAACAACCTCAAATCCCTCAGTCTCTCCTCATAGGACCTCCCCTCCATACCAGGCAACATCCTGGTAAACCTCCTCTGCACCCTCTCCAAAGCCTCCACATCCTTCCTATAATGTGGGGACCAGAACTGCACACAATACTCCAAGTGCGGATGCACCAGAGTTTTGTACAGTTGCAACATGACGCTGCGGCTCTTAAATTCAATCCCCCTACCAATAAACGCCAAGACACCGTATGCCTTCCTAACAACCCTATCTACTTGATTCCCAACTTTCAGGGATCTATGTACACATACACCTAGATCCCTCTGTTCATCCACACTATTCAGAGTCCTACCGTTAGCCCTATACTCTACACATCCATTATTCCTGCCAAAGTGAATTACCTCACACTTTTCCGCATTAAACTCCATCCTCCACCTCTCGGCCCAGCTCTGCAACTTGACCAAGTCTCCCTGTAGACTAAGACACCCTTCTTCACTATCTACCACACCTCTGACTTTGGTGTCATCAGCAAATTTACTAATCCACCCAGCTATACCCTCATCCAGATCATTTATAAAAATTACAAACAGCAGTGGCCCCAAAACAGATCCCTGAGGCACACCACTCGTAACTGAACTCCATGTCAAATACTTACCATCAACCACTACCCTCTGTCTCCTATCCGCCAGCCAATTCCTAATCCAATTTCCTAAATCACCCTCAGTCCCATACATCTGCAATTTCTGCAGAAGGCTTCCATGGTGAACCTTATCAAACGCCTTACTAAAGTCCAAATACACCACGTCAACTGCCCTACCCCCATCCACCTCTTTGGTCACTTTCTCAAAAAACTCAATAAGGTTAGTAAGGCACGACCTACCCTCCACAAAACCATGCTATCTCTAATCATTTCATTACTCTCCAAATAACTATAAATCCTACCCCTAATAATTCCTATGGTTCATAGCCTGGAATGTTACGATGTGCCAAGTGCTCATCCAGATACTTTTTAAAGGATACGAGGCAACCCACTTCCACCACCGTCCAAGGCAGTGCATTCCAGACCATCGTCACCCTCTGGGTAAAAATGTTTTTCCTTACATTCCGCACCCCCCCCCACCCCCCCTCCAGCTAAACCTTCTGCCCCTCACCTTGAACCTATTTCTCTTCATGACTGACTCTTCAACCAGGGGGAATAGCAACTCTTTACCCACTCTGTCCATGTCTCTCATAACCTTGTGCACCTCAATCATTGAAGCAGCCTTCTGTCATCATCCTCAGTCTCCTCTGCTCCAACGAAATCAACCCAAGTCTAGCCAACCTCTCCTCATAACTTAAATGTTATGTTCCATCCCAGGCAGCATCTCCTCTGCACCCTCTCCAATGCAATCACATCCTTCTAATATTGTTGCGACCAGAACACATAGTACTCTAGCTGTGGCCTCACCAAAGTTCATATACAATTCCAACATGACTTCCCTGCTGTTGTAATCTACACGTCCATTGATAAAGGCAAGTGTCCCATATGCTTTTTTCACCACCCTACTAACATGCTCTTCCATTTTCACAGATCTGTGGACAGACACGCCAAGGTCCCATTGTTCCACAGAACTTCCTAGTGTCCTACTATTCATTGAAAACTTTCTTGTCAAATTACTCCTTCCAAAGATAATCTCCTCATTTTTCAAAATTAAATTCCATCTGCCAGTTATGTGCTCATTTGACCATTCCATCTTCTTGCAGCCCAAGACACTCCGCCTCATTGGCTATCACCCGATCAATCTTTGTGTCAGTTGCAAACTTACTAATCCTACCCCTAGGCTCAGTGTAATTTATATAAATGATGATTATTAGAGGGCCCAACACAGGTCCCTGTGACATGCACTGGACACTGCCTTCCAGTTCCTAAAGCAGCCTTCTGTCATCATCCTCTATCTCCCACAACTGAGCCAATTTTGAATCCACTTCATCAAATTACCCTGTATCCCATGTGAATTTACCTCCTTTACAAGTCTCCCGTGTGGGACCTTGTCAAAGGCTTTGCTGAAATCCATATAAACTGCATCCACTTATCCTCATCTACACACCTGGTCACCTCTTCAAAAATAACAATCAAATTTGTTAGGCATGATCTCCCTCTGACAAATTTTGTAAATAGAATTGCCAGTTTGGAAATTCTTTTTAAATTGCCTTTTGGAGAAATAAATTTCATCCCATGTAATGATTTGGCTTGTGGAGACAGTAATGTGATAACAACTGTATTGCAACAGGCAATTGATCAGGCATTTGAAAACTACTGTGGAGAAAAATAAGATAATTATCACAGATAACAATTGACACATAAAGTCAATTTTCACGTAAGAAAGAGAATTTGAACTGTATAAAGATAAACCTGTAAAAGTAAACTTAGAAAAGGTTGTCTTCAGTTAAAACTTGGTGGACATCAAACTTCAGAAGTATTATGGAAAATACCTTGAACAAGAAAAGGATGTTGGTCAATCAGAATAATTGATTGAATGCGGAATTAAAAAGCAAAGCTAACAAACCGTGAGAAGACAATGCAATTGCAGATGACACAAAAATAGACAGGACAGTAAGTTGTAATGAAGAAATAAGAACTTTACCAATGGATATAGATAGAGTGGGCCAAATGTGGCAGATGGAGTTTAACGTGGATAAGTGTGAGATCATGCATTTTGGTCGCAAAAATGGGAAGGTGACTTATTATCTAAATGGGGACAGACTTTGGGGGGGTCCAGTGCAGAGAGATCTGGGTGTCCTCGTTCATGAGGCACAGAAAACTAGCATCCAGAAACAGCAGATAATAAAGAAAGCAAATGGAATGCTGGTATTTATAGCTAAAGGAAAAGAATATAAAGGTAAGGAAGTATTGTTGCAACTATATAAGGCATTGGTGAGGCTACACCTGGAATATTGTGCACCATTTTGGTCCCCATATTTGAGGAAAGATGTTGTGGCATTGGAGGCAGTTCACTGGAGGTTCACTAGATTGATTCCAGAGATGAAGGGTTTGTTGCATGGACACATTGAACAATTTAGGCCTATCTTCTCTGGAATTTAGAAGAATGAGAGATCAATTTGAGGTATTCAAGATAATACAAGGTATGGATAAAGTAGACGTGGAGCAGATGCTTCCACTGATGGGGCATTCATAGTGTTAGGATAAGGGATAGCAAATTTAAAACAGAGTTGAGGAGAAACTATTTCTCCCAAAGGGTTGTGAATCTATGAAATTCGCTTTTCCAAAGTGCGGTGGATGCTGGGTCAATGAGTAAATTTAAGGAGAAGTTAAATTTTTAATTGATAATGGGTTGAAAGGTTATGGGGAAAAGGCAGGAAAATGGGGATGAGGAGCATATCAGCTATGATCGAATGGTGCAGTGGGCTTGATGAGCCGAATGGCCTAATTCTGCTCCTATAACTTATGAACTTATGATTCTGAACTTGAAAGTAAAATATAGGAAATGAAAACGATGGGCGCTATGTATGTGACATTTCAAAAGCTGTTCCTGTGAATAAAAACTGTTGAATGGTTATCAAGTTGAGCAAAGAGCTGATCAAAGTAACATTACAGATGTATCAGAGTCAGAAATGGACATTAAGAAAACAACTGAAGTACCTGCAAATTAGAAAACATGAAGTGCTGACGTTGCAAAATGTTCTTTCTGAGTCAATGACCAGAGATTTTAAAATGGTGATACTACACAAAATATAGTAGTTGGCAGAAAGGCAAGGGAACAGTTTGTGAAAGACCATTCAAAATCTATTGAGGGCCGGACTGAAATAGCTCAGAATTTGTGCAAAAAGTTGAAGGGTTAGAATAAATTATGAAATTCCAGAAAGCATTGAATGGGAAACTCTGTTGTCAAAAGTGAGATTAGAAGATCCCACCACTAGCCACTTCCAGCTGCCACAAAGTACACAGTGGGTTGGGCAGTAAGTGTATCCAAGAATTTTTATGAAGGAAAAGGTATTAGTAAGAAACATTAATGAAAAGCATGAATCTGTTTGTATACAATCATACAATCATACAGCACAGAAGAGGCCGTTCGGCCTATCGAGTCTGCACTGGCACATTCCAAACACCTGACCTCCTACCTAATCCCATCTGCCACCACTTGGTTCATAGCCTGGAATGTTACGATGTGCCAAGTGCTCATCCAGATACTTTTTAAACTGAATTGAAAAGAACTCATTTGAAATGGGATTGGGAGAAATAACAAGATCACAAAGTTCAAAGAACAGTCAAAACAAGAGTATAATACTATTTTGAGGGAACATGAGCATCTTAGTAACATTCTTGAAACAGTTAAGAGATTTTGACCAAAGTAGTGAAATGCTGGTTTTCTAGTGAGTGAAAATGGGGAGTTAATAGTACATTATAAGGAATTAGCGGATGAAATGAACAAATATTTTATTTATGCCTTCACTACAGAAGCTACAAAATTCCAGTAATAGCTATAAATCAGGAGGTAAAAGAGAAAGAATAATTTGTTGAAGTGACAATCACAAGAGAAGCAGAACTTAGCAAACTGATAGATCTGTGGACTGACCGGTGTCTGAATCCAGATGGACTTCACTCTAGGATCTTAAAAGAGGTGGTCAACGAGGTTGTAAATGAGTTAGTGTTAAGATTCTAAACATTTTGGATACTGGAAAGGCTCTGCCATACTGGAAAGTAGCAAATATAACCATTCTATTCAAACAAGGAGGGAGTCAGAAACAAGAAACTATCAGCAATTAGTTTGACATCACGTCGGGAAGGTGTTAGAATAAATCATTTAATGATGTCATATTAGGGCACTTAAAAAACTCAAGGTAATCAACATGGTTGTGTGAAATATTTTACCAATTCATTGACGTTTATTGAAAGAGTAACAAGAATTGTGCATGAAGGAGAGCGTGTAGATATGCTGCGCTTAGATTTGCTGAAAGCATTCAATTAGGTGCCATATCAAGGATTATTGTGTAAAATGAGGGCTCAAGGTGTAAGGAGTAATGTATTAGACTGGATAGCAAATTGGCAGAAAACAGAGGATGCATAAATAAGATAGGATGAGTGGAGGCCTGCGGTGATCTGTGTTGGAGCTTCAACTGTTTACAATATATATCAATGATTTTGATGAAGGGAGTGAAGCAAGATAGCTAAATTTTCAGATGACACAAAAGATAGATAGGGAAGTATGCTGTGAAGAGAGCACAAAGAGGTTGCAGGTAGGTACAGATGGTTTGAACAAGTGGGCAAAAATCTGAGATGGAGTACAATATGGGAAAATGTGAAGTTGTTCAATGTGGCATGCAGAATAAAAAAAACAGAATATTACTTGAACAGAGAACAGCTGAGAATTCTGAGGTGCAAAGGGATCTGGCATTCTAATGCATGACTCACAAAAATTAGTATGCAGCTAAAGCAAATAGGCTAATGGATGCTATCCTTCATTATAAGAGGAATTGAAAACAAAATAAATAAAATTATGCTTCAGTTATACAGGACATTATTAAAACATCTCAAATATTGCATGCAGTTTTGGTTTCCTTATTTAAGGAAGAATGTGAATGTGTTGGAGGTGGCTCATATTAGGTTTACTAGATTTAAGCCTGGAATGAATGGCTCTTCTTATAAGGAAATGTTAGACAGACTGGTCTTGTTACCACTGGCATTTGAAAGAGTAATGGGTAGCTTGACTGAATCTATAAGATCCTGACACTACTAAAAAGTTGTATATGAACATAAGAACATATAAGAACATAAGAAATAGGAGCAGGAGTAGGCCATCTAGCCCTTCGAGCCTGCCCCGCCATTCAATAAGATCATGGCTGATCTGTTGTGGCTCAGTTCCACTTTCCCGCCCTCTCCCCATAACCCTTAATCCCCTCTCTTATCAAGAACCCATCAACCCACTTCTTAAAAATATTTAGCGAGGCAGCCTCCACCACTTCAACGGGCAGAGAATTCCAGAGATTCACCACCCTTTGAGTGAAGAAGTTCCTCCTCAACTCCGTTCTAAACCGCCTCCCCTTTATCTGAGGCTGTGCCCCCTAGTCCTACTGTCTTTTTTGAGCGGGAAGAGTCTCTCCACCTCTATCCTATCCATCCCATTCATCATCTTATACGTCTCAATGAGATCTCCCCTCATTCTTCTAAACTCTAACGAGTACAAGCCTAGTTTATTCAGCCTCTCCTCATAGCTCAATCCCCTCAACTCCGGTATCAGCCTAGTAAACCTCCTCTGCACTCCCTCCAGGGCCAAAATATCCTTGCGCAGGTGCGGCGCCCAAAACTGCACACAGTACTCCAGCTGCGGCCTCACCAATGCCCTATACAGCTGCAGCAAGACCTCCCTACTTTTATATTCAATCCCCCTCGCTATGAAGGCCAGCATCCCATTCGCCTTCCTGACCACCTGCTGCACCTGCAAGCTGGGTTTTTGCGACTCATGCACAAGGACCCCGAGGTCCCTCTGCACCGTCGCCTGCTGCAGTTTTTCGCCACGTAAGTAAAGACATTTCCCCTTGTGGGTGAACCCAGAACTAAGGGCACTGCTTTAAAATTAGGGCTTTTAGGACAGTTAAAGAGCAGGATTTTACGGCCTCACTTGACCCAATACGAGAAAATCCTGCATGTGATCAATGGACTTTTCCATTTTCTGCCCCTCACCCACTCTGATTCCCGTGGCAAATGGGGCAGTAGAATTCTAGGGAAAGGGCGGGATTTTCTGGCCCACTTGCCCCAAAACTGGAATATCCCACCTGAAGTCAACAGACCTTCCATGGTCCACTCCTTACCCACTCTGATTCCTGTGGTGGGCAGAACAGGAAAATTAGCCCCAAATAATTTTCTTCCTCACAGAGGGTTGTACTGTTTGGTACTCTCTGCCTCTGGTGGTGGAAGTGGGGTCATTTAATATTTTTAAGGCAAAGGTAGATAGATTCTTATTAGGAAAGGGAATCAAAGGTTTTTGGGGGAGATGGGAATGTGGAATTCAAAATACAAATAGATCAATCATGATTTTATTAAATAGTGGTGCAGGCTTGAGGGTCTGAATTGCATACTTCTGCTTCTATATCATAGATTTGTATGTACAAGTTGACATCAATGACATATTTTGACAATTTGTTTCATATCTTTCTCCATTCGTAAGTTTCGCTTGGCACTAAAAACTTCCAAGTGATCCTCATAGTCGAGTGTTACCAGTCTAAGGCTAAGTTTTTGTGGATACCATAACCCTGCCGCCTCTGAGAACATAATGTCAACTGTGCACACTTCATCGCGTTTAGTGATGCACACTTTAAATGGGCAGCTTTTACAGTTTACAGCTTGCTTCTCTACCCAATGCCATCCAACTCTGGATCTTTATCTGATTCTCTTACAATTTCTCGTTGCTCTTGGTGTAGCATGAACCACCACAAACCACACAATCAAGTCAGTTTCTTTTTCTTTTTTTAAAATATGTTTCTATTTAAGGTATTTCATTTTTTACAAAATGTGCAACAAACCCTCAGAGATTGGTACAGAGCAGCACGATCAGTTTTTAATAAATATATGTAGGGAAGACTGAAGAATACCAACACAGCTTGTTCAGATTGCATCCAGTGCCTCATTATACAAATAGTGAAAGGATATATCAGAAGATGGGGGTACATCCATAATTGGCTCAGCCTTGCTCACAAGGTTATGCCAATAGAGCTACAAAACTTATGGGAAATTTTAGTAAGTCAAACAGAACAGACCCTAAAGTTTTAAGATAGAGGGTTCCACACCATATGGGATGTATTCAATTTAGCTTGAAATAAAAAGGTCAAGAATTCCATTGTGTACCTTCCATAATAATTTTATGCCAATTCTGAATTGAAAGAGACTCGTCACTAATACATGAGCAAAGTATGTTTTTCTGTGCTGCAAATGTTAGGATATTGTACAGTCTTTTCCCATTGGCATCATTTATCTTTATATCTGGGAGACCCAGTATTAAATGCAAGGGATCAAACTCTAAGGCTATGTCAAATATTCTCTCAAGATCTTTAAGGACATTAAACCAATAAAATTTAATCTTGACACAGGACCAAGGTAATCCCCTGTGGCCACTTTGTACTTCTGGCATAACAAGGATATAGCAGGATCAAACATGTGCCATAAGATTGAAGTAATAAGCAAACAATGTAATATCCAAATGTGAGTCTCTTTTATTCTATTAAAAACTGAGATTCTGTTTGCATATTCACAAATATCATCCCATCTCTCATAAGAACATAAGAAATAGGAGCAGGAGTAGGCCATCTAGCCCTTCGAGCCTGCCCCGCCATTCAATAAGATCTTGGCTGATCTGAAGTGGATCAGTTCCACTTTCCCGCTTTCTTCCCATAACCCTTAATTCCCTTGTCTATCAGAAATCTATCTACCCATGACTTAAATATATTCAACGAGGTAGCCTCCACCACTTCAATGGGCAGAGAATTCCAGAGATTCACCACCCTTTAAGTGAAGAAGTTCCTCTTCATCTCCATTCTAAACTGCCCCCCCTCTTATTTTGAGCTGTGTCCTCTAGTTCTGTTTTCCTTTCTAAGTGGAAAGAATCTCTCTATCTCTACCCTATCTAGCCCCTTCATTATCTTGTATGTCTCTATAAGATCCCCCCTCAGTCTTCTAAACTCTAACAAGTACAGGCCCAGTCTATTCAATCTCTCTTCATAAGCTAACCCTCTCATCTCTGGTATCAGCCTGGTGAAGCTTCTCTGTACTCCCTCCAAGGCCAATATATCCTTTCGCAAATAAGGGGACCAAAACTGCACACAGTACTCCAGTTGCAGCCTCACCAGTGCCTTGTACAGTTGCAGCAAGACCTCCCTGCTTTTATATTCTATCCCCCTCGCTATAAAGGCCAACATTCCATTCACCTTCTTGATCACCTGCTGCACCTGCAGACTGAGTTTTTGCGATTCGTGCACAAGGACCCCCAGGTCCCTCTGCACTGTAGCATGCTGCAGCTTTTCACCCTTTAAATAATAATCCCTCTTACTATTATTTCCACCAAAGTGGATAACCTCACATTTGTTAATGTTATACTCCGCCAGGTCCTAGCCCACTCACTCAGCCTATCCAGATCTCTCTGCAGACTTTCCATGCCCTCCACACAATTCACTTTTCCGCTCATCTTCGTGTCATCAGCAAATTTTGTTACCCTACACTCAGCCCAGATCGTCTATGTAAATGGTAAATAGTTGAGGCCCCAGCACCGATCCCTGCAGCACTCCACTAGTCACCAACTGCTAACCAAAAAAGCATCCATTGATTCCAACTCTCTGCTTCCTGTTAGATAACCAATCCTCAATCCACACTAACACTTTACCCCCAACTCTGTGTACCCTAACCTTCTGCAGAAACCTTTTGTGAGGCACCTTATTGAACGCCTTCTGGAAATCTAAAAACACTACATCCACCAGTTCCCCTCTGTCTACCGCACTAGTCACATCTTCACAGAAATCCAGTAAATTCGTTAAACACGACTTCCCCTTCACAAATCCGTCTGCTTGATCAAACCATTCTTTTCTCGGTGTCGAATCATCACTCCTCATCAATATTTACTGCAATGTCTCTTTCCCAAGACCACAGCATATCCAATGTACTCTCATAGGATCGAAAGCACAAAGTACCATAAAAATTATTAATTAATTGTCTAGGCTCCACATAATTCATGATTTTTTTCCACCAGGGAAATCTTAGTATTGAAAAGCAGAGTTGTCTTATTAAGAATAAAGTTCCCAAGTTGAAAAAAAATTAAGAAAGGAATGTTTTGAAATACCAAACTATTGACACAGCTCCTAAAAAGATAACAGGATTGTGCCATCAATCACATCATCTAACCTATGGAGCCCTCTACCTCTCTAGATATCGAGACCATGATCCATGAGACCAGGTGCAAAATCCAGATTACCCTAAATGGGGGCAAGAATGGAAATCAAATTAGATCTTCCCTCTAATTCATGGACCATCCTCCAAGCTTACAAAGTGTTAATAACAATAGGGTTATCACACTTATCTTACACAACCTTAGGATCGCTAAGAAATAATATTGACTGTAAGAAATATAAAGATTACCCAACTGCAACATAAAGTCATATGGAAGAAGGATCTCCCTTAATCCATTCACATATAAATTTAAGGTGGGAGGCTAACTGATACATTTTAATATTTGGCATCCTTAGTCCTACACCCTCTTTCCCCTCCCCTCGCACCTTTCGAGCCAGGCACTGCAGCTTAGCTAATTTCAAGCAAACAGAAAAACAGAGCACCTCATCAATGTCTTTAACAACTTTAGCAGACAACAGGATGATAGCATTTGTACAGGATAGGGTAGCCTAGATAAAACATTTATCTGAATAAAAGCCATCTACCCAGCCAAGAAATCAATATGGAGGACCAACGATGTAGAACCCACTTAATGTAAACCAACAATGGGGGAAAGTTTGCCTTAGATAACTGCCGAAAGGGGGTAATATGAATACCCACATAAGTAAACCTTGAAGGGGGCGATCTAGTGGGAAACCGAGAAGATGGAGGAGGTCGACCTCTTAACTTTCCCAGGGACATAGCCTCCAATTTTGTGAAGTTAATCTTGTAGCCCAAGAAAGGACTAAATCTAGTTGTCACATCAATAATAACAGGAACAGAGACACTTGTCCTAGAGGCCAACACGCCACCCAGACCAATTACAGCCCCGTCCCCTTTCTCCCCACCGATCTCAAGCAGAGCAGCAGCGGATGCCCCCTCCCCCCCACTGATCTCAGGCAGAGTGGCGGCAGACCCCCCTTTCCCCTCACTGATCTCAGGCAGAGTGGCAGCAGAGTGCCCCCCCCCCCCCCCACCTCGCCTGCACTGATCTTAGGCAGATAGGTAACGTATCCTCGTTCCCCCACAACAATCTCCTGCAGAGCAGCAGTGGACCCCACTTCCTCTCTCACTAATCTCAGGCAGAGAGTGCCCCCTCTTCTACCCCCCACCCCCGCCCCACCGATCTCAGGTGGGGATCCCCCTCTTCCCCACCAATCTCACGCAGAGGTTCCCCCTCTTCCCCACTGATCTCAGGCAAAGTGAACCCTCTCCCCCCCTTCCCCCTTTATGGACCCTCCTGCACAAGGTCCTCATCTCCTCCTGACTCCGATGGGTGTATGACACCTCCCTCTCTCTCCCATCCGCAATCATCACTGAGGCACTGTTCTACCACCCATTCCCCTCTACCCTCTATCACACACCTGCAAGTAGTCACTTGCCTTCTCCTCAATGCTAACAAGCAAACTGCATGTAATTTGCCAGAATGCTCTATCAAACAGCCTGCAGCTGATCTGCCCTAACCAGGGGCAGCTCCATAAAAACAACAAGGATGGACAGGCATGTAGACAGGCGGTGCAAGAAAACATGAGTACATGACTAGCCCTTGATGTACTGAGGACAAACTTGGGATGCAGCAGAGGTGAGGCAGGATACCCTCTTCCCCCCCAGGAAGATGCCGATGCAGGGGGGCTGATAGCAATGCGGCCTGGGAAGCAGTTGCCACCTCAGTTAATGACATGGCACTGGCCCCCAAAACCAGGAAGCAGTGCCGCGAAAAGGTTAATGACCGCATCTGGGCAGCAAGGATGAGTGCTTAATCCCATCTTGTATCTTCCCCCAAATCGGCACTAGATCCTCCCATTCCCCGAATCCTGCACGCTTCCAGCCCCTGACCCCCAAGCACCTTCTTCCTACCCTCGCCTCCCCCCCCAAGACAAGAGTAGCACTGCATTTGCCCTCTGAGGGTCACCATCTGATACTTTACAGGAGTCATACCATCATTTCTTTGATGGCTCCTCCTGTCTCCACGAGGAAGACTGACCAGAGAGAGGGCAAAGACATGGAATGGTTAGACCTCTGGGTCCTCAACCCCTTTGAAGAACAGGCGCTGGAGTTGTCCAGGGAAGGGGAGATGCGGGTTGTCAAAGACAGCATGGTCAGGCTGGAGTCAAGAAATGAGCACCTGTCAATCCTCCCCTCAATATGAGGCAACATCAGGGGGGGCCTGGTTTTTGGGTGCAAGGGGCAAGTTTTAAAGGAGATCTATGAGGCACGTATATTTGCACAAAGAAGGTGGTCGGTGCCTGGAACTCACTGCTGGGGATGTCGAGGAGGCAGATATGAGAGTGACCTATAAGGAGTATCTTTACAGCTACATCAATGGGATTCAGATAGAGGCATATGGTCCTCGGAAGAGTTGGGGTTACAATTTAGATGGGCAGCCTGGTCACTGCAGGCTTGGAAGGGCCTGTCCCCGTGATGTAGTCTTCCTTATGCTTTGTTCTATGTTCAATTGAAAAATGTGAATCAAGCTGTTTGCATTCTGGATTCCTCTTCCTCCCTTGCACTTAACCTTGGGTCCTATGTTGCGGGAACATATCCGGATGTCCCGGGGCCACCTAACAGAGTGGATCCCACTGTAACTCCCACACATCCTGCTCCAGGCAGCTCAAACAAGTCCTCGGAGGATATGGATGAAGGATCTCCAAGGATGGCACCGTTTTGATGTCAGCTTCAGCCTTGCAATTCAACATTGATACTGACACATCGGTGGGTCCAGTATGTGGTGAGACTTCTGAGTCACTCTCTGGTGAGCACAACACATCTGCTTGAGTGGAAGAGGAAATGCCGACATCTTTAGCGTGCAGGAGCCTTTTGGAGGCGAGGACTCAGCTGACCCTGGGTTACATGCGAGGCTTCTGAGACCACTTCTCCCTCAGCTGCTGGAGAGGCAGCAACAAAGCCAGGGAATGCAGAAGGTGCTGACGGCCACACTGGACTGTCTGCAGGCTGTTGGGAGGAGTCCCAAAGCATTCAGACAGACCAGCTATTGCCTGTCTAGCTTGTTTCCCAGGCAAAGGGTGGTGTCCACGGTGGAAAGTCTACGGCAGGGATTCCTCACCATGAGTGGCAGGCTCCAAGTGATGGCTGAGTCACAGCAGGCCACAGCAGAATCCTAGAAGGCTGTGGCCGAGTCACAGTGGGCCACAGCTGAGGGACTGAA
This sequence comes from Carcharhinus amblyrhynchos, assembly GCF_965287045.1. NCBI lineage: Eukaryota > Metazoa > Chordata > Chondrichthyes > Carcharhiniformes > Carcharhinidae > Carcharhinus > Carcharhinus amblyrhynchos. The sequence goes on from NC_137329.1 coordinate 61,592,753, forward strand.
GAGGATTCTCGAGGTTCCGCGGCCCATGCTTGAGAGGATCGAGGGTTTGCAGGAAATCCAGCGGGACAGGGCTGAGACACAGCAGGCTACAGCAACAACCCTTGAACATAACACAACATAAGAAATAGGAGCAGGAGTAGGCCATCTAGCCCTTCAAGCCTGCCCCGCCATTCAATAAGATCATGGCTGATCTGAAGTGGATCAGTTCCACTTTCTCCCCATAACCCTTAATTCCCTTGTCTGTCAAAAACCTATCTACCCGTGAGTTAAATATATTTAGCGAGGTAGCCTCCACCACTTCAACGGGCAGAGAATTCCAGAGATTCACCACCCTTTGAGTGAAGAAGTTCCTCCTCAACTCCGTTCTAAACTGCTCCCCCTCCTTATCTTGAGGCTATGCCCTCTAGTCCTGCTGTCCTTTCTGAGCGGGAAGAATCTCTCTACCTCTACCCTATCCATCCCTTTCATTATCTTCTACGTCTCTATAAGATCCCCCCTCATCCTTCTAAACTTCAACGAGAACAGACCCAGTCTATTTAGTCTCTCTTCATAGTCCAACCCCCTCATCTCTGGTATCAGCCTAGTGAACCTCCTCTGCACTCCCTCCAAGGCCAAAATATCCTTGCACAAGTGCGGCGACCAAAACTCCACACAGTACTCCAACTGCGGCCTCACCAGTGCCCTGTACAGTTGCAGCAAGACCTCCCTGCTTTTATATTCTATCCCCCTCGCTATAAAGGCCAGCATCCCATTCGACTTCTTGATCACCTGCTGCACCTGCAGACTGGGGTTTTGCGACTCATGCACAAGGACCCTCAGGTCCCTCTATTTCATAGTATGCTGCAGCTTTTCGCCCTTTAAATAGTAATCCCTCCTACTATTATTTCTGCAAAAGTGGATAACCTCACACTTGCTAACATTGTACTCATCTGCCAGGTCCTCGCCCACTCGCTCAGCCTATCCAGATCCCTCTGCAGACTTTCCACACCCTCCGCACAATTATTTTTCCACTCATCTTCGTGTCGTCAGCAAATTTCGTTACCCTACACTCAGCCCCCTCCTCCAGATCACCTATATAAATGGTAAATAGCTGAGGCCCCAGCACCAATCCCTGTGGCACTCCACTAGTCACCAACCGCCAATCAGAATAGCACCCATTGATACCAACTCTCTGCCTCCTATTAGACAACCAATCGTCTATCCATGCTAACACCTTACCCCAAACTCCATGCCCCCTAACCTTCTGAAGCAACCTTTTGTGCAGCACCTTTTCAAACGCCTTTTGAAAATCGAGAAACACCACATCCACCAGTTCCCCTCTGTCTACCGCACTAGTCACATCCTCATAGAAATCCAATAAATTCGTCAAACACGACTTCCCCTTAACAAATCCATGCTGCGTCTATCCTATCAAACCATTCTTTTCTAGGTGCCTCACTATTTCTTCTTTGATGACGGATTCAAGCACTTTTCCAACTACAGACATTAAACTAACTGGCCTATAATTCCCTGCCTTTTGCCTGCTACCTTTTTTAAACAGTGGTGTAACATTAGCCGTTTTCCAATCTTCCGGCACTTCCCCAGAATCCAGTGAAGTTTGGTAAATAATCACTAAGGCACCTACTATCACCTCTGCCATTTCCTTCAGAACCCTGGGATGCACTCCATCTGGTCCTGGGGACTTGTCCACCATCAGTCCTGTTAGTCTAACAAGCACGACCTCTCTAGTGACAGTAATCGCATTCAGGCACTCAACTCCTACCATCCTTCTTTCTTTAATATCCGGCAAACTGTTCGTGTTGTCCTTCATGAAGACCGAGGCAAAAAACTTATTTAAGGCCTCTGCCATTTCCTCATCTCCCACCACTAAATCCCCCCTCTCATCCTCTAAGGGTCCAACATTCACTCTAGCCAGCCTCTCTTCTTTATATATTTGTAAAAACTCTTACTGTCCTTTTTTATATTTAGTGCTAGTTTAGCTTCATAGTCCATCCTTCCTTTCTTTATCAACTTCTTAGTCATTCTTTGTTGATTTTTAAACCTCTCCCAATCTTCTAATCGCCCACCACTTTTAGCCATTCTAAATGCACCAGCTTTTAATTTAATACTCTCCTTTATTTCCTTCGATAACCACGGCTGGTTCTCACTTCTCCTACATTCTTTCTTTACCATTGGAATATATTTCTGCTGAGCACCAAAAAAATCTCCTTAAAGATCCTCCACTGTTCCTCAGCAGTCCTACCAACCAATCTGCGCCCCAATGGGGCCAGTTGCAGAGAGTCATGGCTGAGTGGCTGCAGAGCGTGACCCAGTCTCAGACGGCACTTGCTGTGGCCATTGGCAGGTGGCCTCTGACTCAGGTGGCCATCATTTAAGGTTGGACCACCATGCATAGGTGGTCTTCCAGGATTGAAAGGACCAGGTATGCCAGAGCTTCTGGAACTCACTGCAAAAGCACTGTCATCCCATGGAGTGACCTAGGGGCCCACAGGAAACCCTAGGGAGGAGGAAGGGCTCACACCAATGCTGGGGCCTTCCAGCGAGGAAACGGGGCTCTGGTTACACTTTCTGACTCCCCCTTTCCTGACACCACGGCATCTCAGAGGCAGTGGGATGAAGTGGGATGTCCCAGACACCTGGAAGCTGGCCAGGGCCCTCAAGATCCAGGGCCTTCAGAGGATGCCCGCCACCCGCATCACAGGCAACAGGGCAAGTTAGGCAGCTGGCTGCCTCCATCTCTGATGTACATTCTGGGGAAACACTGAGACGTAGTGGTAGGCCGCATAAGGTTAGGGAGTTCTGTTGCAGTAAGATGCAAAGATGAAGGGCTACACAAGTTGGATAGATCTTTAAGCACCTTAATGTTTTCTGTTCATGCGTTTTTATGTTAGAACTTATTATTTGAACACCTTTATTGTAATCATTAAATAATTTTTCACTACCCACCTGTGACTAATTTGTCTCAGATTTCTCTCAAACAGGAATCCTCTTCCATTGACGATTATCAGAGGAATGCTTCACGTTGATGTCAGTTGAGGAGACCCTTCAAAGTTGTGTCTCTGAGAAAATTAAGCCACTGGTTCTCCAGAACCCATGAGCAATTCCCTCCCATCCCCCGCCTGGCCCAGGGCCCTGTATGGGGTTTACAGCCCAGTGCCAGCATTCATGCGGAGGTCAGGTAGGAGTCAGATTACTTTGCACTAGGGCATCATCATAATGGTGCATAGCGAGTCGTCATCACCCTCCTGCCTGCCAAAGTAACTCGCTAACACAGTGTACCCAGGCCCACCGCTCTCATGTGATGATGTTTCAGGAGACAGAAGAACTTGAGTTGGGTGGGGGTGGGGGGAGGGGCAGTGGGGGTGCGTAGGGAGGAATTGGAAACCACATATACAGGCTCCTAGCGACTTGAACCAGCTGGTGATCAGGGCCTCCTTAGTCACCATCGCATGCCTCATTGGAGCTGCCACCCTCTAGTGCCTGGATGGTTGCTCAGCATGCTCCTTCTCTTCTACTGGGTGTCCGCCTCCCCAGCGATGCCAGCTGGTCAGCCTCCACATCCTCCTCTTCCTCCAATAGGTCACCTTTCTGCTGCGCCAGGTTCTACAGGGCACAGCATACCACCACAATGCGGGAAGAAATCACAGGGCCGTATTGTAGGGCCCCGCCAGAGCAATCCAGGCACCAGAATCGCATTTTGAGGAGGCCTAGGCACCTCTCCACTATTGCACGGGTTGCTACATGGGCCTCATCATAGCGGGTCTCCGTCTCAGTCACAGGCCTCCACGCAGACGTCGTCAGCCATGTCCGAAGCTGGTAACCTATATCCCCCACCAGCCATCCCCACAGCCTAGGCTCCTCCTCAAAGCCCTCCAGTTTGTCAGAGCTCCTGAGAATGAAGCTGTCATGCACACTATCAAGATGTCTCGCACAGACGTGCGTAATATCCGTATTGTGGTCACACACCAATGGATCATTCAGAGAATGGAACCACTTTCTGTTGACGAACATTCATGGTTTCTGCAGCAGGGCCTTGAGGGCGATGTGGGTGCAGTCGAAGCTCCCTGTATATTAGGCATCTCTGCAATGGTCACGAACGCTGCAGCCCGGGCTTTGTGATGGGCCCGCTCCAGGTTAAATTTGATGCACTGCCCAGCCCAGGCATACAGGGCTTCTGTGGCCTGCTTGACGAAGATGTGCACAGCGGACTGGAAAATGCCACACACATCTCTACTAGGGGTCTGGATAAAAGTTCAGGGCAGCCAACAATTTGACAGCCACCAAGAGTGCGTGCCCCCCACTCGCCCCCCACACTGAGGTGCCAGATCCTGAAAAGGGTGGCACAGGTGTTGCACTGTCTCCTTTCAGAGGTGAAGCTGTTGCTGGCATCTGTTCTTATGCCATCTGCTCAAATGACACTTGTGCACGGAATTGCCAGGGTCTCTGCTCCCTCCTTCTCCTGCACCCATTCTCCACCACCCGCACCCCCCACACCCCCCCCCCACCCCACCAACCCCCGGGCAAATAGCGGCCACTTCCTGCCTCTGGTGTCCGTCTCCCTCTACTTTAAGTGATAAGGCCTGTGCCTCCTGAGCCCGCAACTCCTCCTCTTCAGCTCCAGCAGCAACCAAAAGAACAAGATCAATCGGTTGCTGCTGGATCTGAGGAGGAGGAGCAGGAGGAGAAGTTGTGGGCCATCTCATCAGTCTGAAGGAGTGGTTAGAGATGGAGAGAAACACATGTAGAGGTTAAGGAATGCTGTTTGCCCCTAGCCTACAACAGACACTGTCCATACTGCCCATTCCCCCACCCACATGCTCCCCAGAATCACAGACCACCCCCCCATTTCCCCACCCACATGCTTCCTAAAATCACAAACCATCATTTCCCCACCCACATGCTCCCCAGAATCACAGACCTCCCCCATTCCCCCAGCCACATGTTCCCCAAAATCACAGCTCCTTGACAAGTTCAGAGGTTGCACAGTGCAATTTGCATGCGACTTTGTGAATATCCTTTGGCTGGCAGAATGCTGAGTGCACTAGAACCCAGTAGTACCACAAGACCCAAGGTGCTGAGACCCGAGTCTATGCTGCAAATTGGACATTGGACACCCTGCTGAGCAACAGCCTCCCCACTCCTCTACATACTTGCAGAGACCCCACCAACCCAAGAAAGAAAATGGCCTCAATGAAAGGACCTCCATAAGCAGCAGAGAGCCGTCAGACACTAGGCACTTCCTGCCTCACTAACAATCATTGATGGAGCGTCCAAATCAGACTTTTATGGAGCATGTCTGTTTTGCGCCAATTCTAGATGGGCGAATGTGGTGGTAGAGGGGGAAGTGCTGGTAAAGTTGGGCATGCAGCCCATCAAGTCAATTGAAATGCGTGCAAATGCATTTAAATGGCCGTCACAACCACTTCAGGCGCAATCCCGATTGCAGCCAATTTTGGGCTTTGGTAAAGGGGGAAGCAGCGCAGAGCAGGTGTAGATTGTACAACTCGCCTCACGCCAGACTTCAAGGTTACATGCCTGTAAACGGGCACACCTTGATGGTAAAATCAGGCCCAAAAGGTAAATTCTTATTAACCAATACTCCTTGACTGCTGATTGAGAAAGAAGCAAAAAAGACCTTTACCACCTAGTTCCTACGCATATCCTGTCATCCAGATGTTTCTTATAACAAAGCTATATTAACTTTCTCCTTCTTAAGAAAAGACAAAATCCTATCTTTTTTTGATAGGATGCTGAATTCCCCGTACATTCCAGAAATAAATCTTCAAAATAACTTCTGCCATTGTTTATTCAGCCACAAAGGATATAGTCAGAAGTTTTGTGTCACACTTGGGCGAGCACCAAAAAATACTTCCCCATCTCCAGTTACATTGGAGATGCCAATGATACAATCCAACATCTTTTCCCAAAATATATCATCGTGAATCTGTACCATAGCAGGAGATAATCAGATTTTATAATCCCAAAACAATAGAAATACAAAGTACATGATCCCACAAATTCGAGGAGGATTTTCTTCACCGGCTGAGAGGACCCTTAAGGCCTTGCCCACTACCTCCACGTTAAGCCACTTGCCCACTTCCCTGCAGTAGAATCATAGAACCCTACAGTGCAGAAAGAGGCCCTTCGAGTCTGCACCGAACACAATCCCACCCTGGCCCTACCCCCATATCCCTACATATTATACCCACTAATCCCTCTAACCAATGCATCCGTGGACACTAAGGGACAATTTCTTAGCATGGCCAATCACCCTAACCCACACATCTTTGGACTGTGGGAGGAAACCCACACAGACACAAGGAGAATGTGCAAACTCCACACAGGCAGTGACCCAGGCCAGGAATTGAACCCAGGACACTGGAGCTGTGAAGCAGCAGTGCTAACCACTGTGCTACCATGATGCCCAGTAACATTACTCGTTTTAACTGTAATTGGAATAAAGGGTATCAGGTGAAAAAAATCCACCATTATTAATGCAAGGATCATAAAATGAGAAGACAAATAAAAATCACACTTCCCTAGTACTATACAACCTATACAATGCACTCCTCAAACATGAGAGGTGCATTGTGGGATGTGTTCCATTCGGGATAAGTGGATGTCCCTGGATTCAACAGGATACCAGGTGAAAATTTGCTTCAGTGCTCACTCACAGGACTATCCTTGTCAATGTGATAAATCACATAACCGAATCAGTTAAGAGATGAAATTAGAGGAAATACATTCAAGGGTTAACTAGTTTAACCAAGAACTGCAGGATTCAACTCAAAACAGGATAATGGGCGAGATTCATCTGAGAGCTCAGAAACGTGATTACCTCTAACAGTACAAAAAAACACATTACAGAATCAATACAGGGATATAGTTATAGGGGGTACAGTCCAAGAGCAGTAATAAACACCATGCAGATCACGGCTCTGAATAATCATCTTCCACAGAGTCAAAACAAGGCCCTCAGTAAGATTGTTGAATGTCTTAATGGATCCTTCGAGAGTAACCCTCAGGATAGCAGGATAATATAGGGCATACTGGAATCCAGAAGCCTTTCTTACCTCATTGAACCCCCTACTTCTTTGCTGTATTACTGCAGAGAAGTCTTGGAAAAATATGACCGTAGAGCCAAGATCTACTACATCTTGCATCTTCCAGTTTTCTTTGGTGATCCCTGAAGTTATGAAAACACATAATAGGTTTTGGGTGTTGGTTGACCCTTAAGCCTCAAGAACAGGATATGAATCCTAGCCTTCTTATCAAGGTTGAAAAAACACTGTAGCCAACTCTCAAAAATTTCAACAGCGAGCTCACCCTCAGGAAAACTGGTCACATGTATACTCTTCCTGTGGTCCTAGTTCTCCAGGTCCACCAGGATATCTGACATATCATGATTTTCTAAGGATTGCAACCAAAGACCCAGAATTCTTCACATTGAGGATTCTATCTTCTGCTTCACAGATCCTATTTCCAGCATTCTGCAGTTCATCAGAGTTAACACAGATATAAATGTCAAAACTTTAAGAATGTTGGCAATCATCACTTGCCACATCTTTGTGAGTGCTAGACCCAGATCCTGCTTCTCAGCCAGGTCACCATGTTGAAGGCCGAGCTCCACCCCAGATGCCTTCAGACATTTATTGTGGATTTTCTTGATAGTTCCTGGCATTTTGTCACCAAAATGTAACCAAATATCTTCCAATAACATAGCACAGAGTATTCACTCCAGGATTAGGTAATTATGAATTGTGCATCAGGATGAAAGAAAGGATTAAAAATTGAGCAGTACCAAAGCTCACAGAAACATATTTCTTCCTTCCCTTGCATCACGTAATAACCCCCCCCCCCCACCATGGCCTCCCCATTTCCTTTCCTTGTGAAAATCATGTTTGATTCTCTATCAGTCAGGTCAGTGACAGTGGATCAGTGATGTTCATCTTTCCACCAATTTGAATTGCCTTGTACTTGTCCTGCTGAAGTTCAAAACTCATCTTTCGATTTTGGATCTGGGAGAATAAATCAATGGATTGTCATCCATCACTAATTTAAACTCAAGGCTCAACAAGTACTTCATGCATGGAATCGTTCAAATGCTCACCTCAATCCTAGGGCCTTTTTCTTCACTATAAATAATATCTCCTATCCACATTTATCAGAAATCTCCTCATATGCAATCTGCAGCATGTATTATTTGACCAGCATTGCTCCTAATCCTTCATGTACTAGCATCTGTTATTACTTTTGTTGCGTCAGTATTTCAAGGATTAAACACTTGTTAAGCAATCTTTCGAAGTATTGAATGCAGCTTTCTGTTCTTTAATAAATTCAGGGTGGGCTGGCTAGACGGATGCAGAACTTGCTTGGTTATAGAAGACAGAAAATAGTGGAGGAAGGGTGTTTGTCAGAATGAAGATCTGTAGTTAGTGGTGTTCCGCAGAGATCAGAGCTAGGGCCTCTGATGTTGTTAAATGATCTAGAGGAAGATATGGCTAGTCTGCTTAGTAAGTTTGCAGATGACACAAAGATTGGCGGAGTTGCTTATAGTGCTGAGGATTGTCAGAGGATATAACAGGATATAGTTTGGAGACTTGGGCACAGAAATGGCATATGGAGTTTAATCCGAACAAATGTGAGGTGATGCATTTTGGAAGGTCAAATTTAGGTATGAATTATAGTATAAATGGCAAAACCTTTAGGAACATTAATGTACAGAAAGATCCGGGCATGCAGGTCTACTGTTCCCTAGAAGTGGCAACACAGGTGACCAAGGTGATTAAGAAGTCATATGGCATGCTTGCCTTCATCAGCCGGTGCACTGAGTACAGGAGTTGGGAAATCATGTTGCAACTATGTAAAACATTGGTTAGGCCACATTTGGAGTTTTGCGTGCAGTTCTGATCATGACACTTTCAAAAGGACAGGAAGCTTTCCTGTCTCACTCTCTGCCCCTCTCCCTCTTGCCATAAGACCATCATAAATGGGAACAGGAGTAGGCCGTTCAGCCCCCCTTCTCGGCCCTCTGACTCTTGCCCCCTCCGACTCACTCTCTTTGATTCTGTGGGGGTAAATTTTACCATTCTGCCTGTCATGGGAACCATAGTGAGCAGGGGAGCGGACCACGTAATGGTCCATTGACTTCAGGCATGAGTTTCCAGTTTTGTGGCGAGTGCACTATAAAGTCCCGCACCCTGTCTCTCTCTCTCTCTCCGTCTCCCACTGTCTCTGTTTATTTGTCTCTCTCTCTCCCTGTTGCTCCATGTGTGAGGGCTAAATCCAAATTCCTCTATGTACAATGTTCGGGGGAGGGGGGAGACCTGTGGAGGGTCACAGGCCAGTTGAGAGATGAGGCGATCACATTAAAATGTATACAATTCTGTCATGGTTTGATAGGAAGATCCTAAGGGGCTGCCCCTGCCCGCCAGGGGTCTATCTGGAACTAGGCACAGTGTCAGGCTAAAGGGGCGGCCATTTTGGATCGAGTTGAGGAGACGTTCCTCACTCGGAGGGTTTGTGGATCTTTGGAGTTCTCTGGCCCAGAGAGCCGGGGATGCTCAAGCCATGAGTAGATACCAGATGTTGCCTGGTCTCAAGGGTGTTAGCTATGAAGAGATAAATAACTTTGGATTGCTTTCAGTGGAAAGGCAGAGGCTGAGGGGAGACTTGGTAGAAGTCTACAAAATTATGAGAAGCATAGATGGAAGGGTTGAAGAATCAATTACAAGGGAGCACAGGTTCAAGGTCAGAGGAGAAAATTTAAGGGAGATGTGCAGAGGAAGTTTTTCACGCAGAGCGTGGTGGTTGCCTGAAACGCGCTGCCAGAGGATGTGGTGGAAGCGGGCACATTAGCAACATTTAATAGGCATCCAGATAGTTACATGAAAAGGGAGGAATAGAGGATATGGACTGATTAAGGGCATCATGTTAGGCAGAGGCTTGGAGGGCCAAAGGCCCTGATACTGAGCTGTACTTTTCTTTGTTTTTTGTCTATTCCCGTTGATTCACTGGGCATGAGCAAATTAATTGTTCCTATGAATTTTGTTTTCCCCTAATACAATATAGGCCTGCCTTATGACTAGACTGCAGAGAATAGAACATGTGCAATATCAAAATGTAAGAAGCATATAAAGAGATGTGAATGCATTATCAAGTTCATTACACACCTCCATCTTTCAACTTACCCTTTTTCTGGCTTAACGAAAATATAGCCAGGTTCATTACTTCGCCGATAATAAAACTTCACGCAAGTTAAGGAACTAATCTCATGCACAGATTTCCATATTCTTTTTCTATGATCTTCAGCTACAATTAAAGAATGAAACAAAGCTATAGGGTTTACTTAATTTAACAACATGACAATAAATATGACTAAACAGACGTATTATTCACAATCTAAAAGATAGTTTACAACAATTAAACTGAAGGAATTATAAGAATCTGTATGGAAAATAGCACCGCTTTTGTTTCAAATTTTTATGGAAATACACTAGAGATGGGCAATAAATATTGGCCTTGTGACATCCCATAAATTAATTTTAAAAAGTGTTGCATTGTCAGAATTTTCCAATGAAACTTTAAATAGAAGCCCCATGTGCATTCATAACATGGTTCAAAAAAAAGCAGGAAAGTCCTCCAAAAATGTGTTATGTAATCTTTGAACGTGGTGAGCAAAATATGGACACCAGCTGAGAAATCCCCAGCAACTTGATGGCAATGAGTATTTGAATTTCAAGCTGCTACGTGGCCTGCGGTGGTCCTTAAAAACAGAAGATGAAGGAGTTTGGAATGAAAGTTGGATGTGGTCAGAAAGGGATTTCCAGATGTTGGGATTTCTATTTGACTGTTGGTATAATCCAGGTCAGAAACTCCAAGGTGTTTCATGGGTCAGCCTAGATCATAATTTTTGCACCATAGTGTGTGGCACGGGTAAGCATAAGATGTTTCACTCCACTGGGGAGCTTTTATCAAATAAAGCTTATTTAAGAATGCAGTTAACACATAGAAAGAAAGTTAGCAGTAAATTTTACCAATTACAATCAAGAAAACCATGATATTGTATAAAGCTAACTAACTATGAATACAGTTGCAACACAAGCACTCCTACAAACACACACCCCTGTTCCAGGTTTATGACAGGAAGTAATTCGCTCATATTATGCTTGAGCTTTGCAATATCTGCTGTGAATTAGTTCTTTGCATGGAGAAATGAAACTCTGACTTCCCAGTCCTAGAGCTCCCAGCACCCTTCAGATTGGAAACAGTGCCACTGCTTGTCTTTAATTAGCAAACCATTAACAACAAAATTTTCACTCCACAAAGGCAAGAAAGATTGCTTTCAATTAACGAGCAGAATTTCTAAAACCAGGGACAGAGATGAAAGTACTGCAGCCAGCCTGAAGTCAACAGCTTCTAACTAGCCAGCAGTCAAAACTGAAAGTACTCTTGTGAGAAAAAAACTGTCCCACCTGACCTATTACTCATTCCTTTCCCCAACAATTCAAAAGGGTCGTAAAACTCATAAAACTCCAGGACATTGCATTAGGCCAATTATATGACTCTTGCAACAATAAAATATGCCACTACAGACCGCATGGTGCCAATGGCAAAAAAAACTGCAGAGAACATGATTAAAAATATACTTCTTAAAGGAACAGTAGTGTCCCACCTCTCCCCTTAAGAAAAAAATGAATATTCAAAAGGTTTCATTTTTCAAAATCTTTCAGTTTCTCACAAGTATAAAAATACATACATTTTACAAAATTAAAACATGCAAACATAACAGTATTAGAGTCCATTTCAGTCCTTGCCTTCCACCATCGAACACTCCGTCTTCTTTTATTACATTCATGACAAACTGTTTCATCTCCAAGATTCTCCTGTGGTCCTTAATTGTGTGCTGATTCTAAATCCAAGTTCATTTTTGTTGTTATGGTGATAAATTAGCTCTGGTAATGTCCTCAGAGAAGTAGGCAGAATCAGAAGGATAACAAAGTACGTATGTGTAATCAGGGCCATTCAGAAAGGTCATTTTATCTCTGTTCCCTTTCTTGTGAATTGGCCTTAGCTCCTCTTCTGCCAAGCAGTTTGGCTCCTTTGTTAGCTCTGGACCTGTGTCATCACCTTCTGCATGCTCTTTGAGAAAGACACACAACAGATTGTCTTCCTTAGTGTCAGAACACATTTTGACCATGTTTTAAAAAATCACTGTGCTAGATATGCTGATGCGAAAACCATCACAAGTTTTTTTGACCACCAGCAGCGTGCAATGCTTTTTCACTGAGCATCCACATCTTTGGATACTGTACAGAATTATTATGCCAGCAGTTCATTTTAAGTGATGGTATAATTTTGGCAGTCTTATTTTATGTTGTTTTGTTCTTTGATTCAGAGTAATACAATACATTTGCTTCTCAATCTCCTTTTGGAGATAAGAACATAAGAAATAGGAGCAGGAGTAGGCCATCTAGCCCTTCGAGCCTGCCCCGCCATTCAATAAGATCATGGCTGATCTGTTGTGGCTCAGTTCCACTTTCCCGCCCTCTCCCCATAACCCTTAATCCCCTCTCTTATCAAGAACCCATCAACCCACTTCTTAAAAATATTTAGCGAGGCAGCCTCCACCACTTCAACGGGCAGAGAATTCCAGAGATTCACCACCCTTTGAGTGAAGAAGTTCCTCCTCAACTCCGTTCTAAACCGCCTCCCCTTTATCTTGAGGCTGTGCCCCCTAGTCCTACTGTCTTTTTTGAGCGGGAAGAGTCTCTCCACCTCTATCCTATCCATCCCATTCATCATCTTATACACCTCAATGAGATCTCCCCTCATTCTTCTAAACTCTAACGAGTACAAGCCTAGTTTATTCAGCCTCTCCTCATAGCTCAATCCCCTCAACTCTGGTATCAGCCTAGTAAACCTCCTCTGCACTCCCTCCAGGGCTAAAATATCCTTGCGCAGGTGCGGCGCCCAAAACTGCACACAGTACTCCAGCTGCGGCCTCACCAATGCCCTATACAGCTGCAGCAAGACCTCCCTACTTTTATATTCAATCCCCCTCGCTATGAAGGCCAGCATCCCATTCGCCTTCCTGACCACCTGCTGCACCTGCAAGCTGGGTTTTTGCGACTCATGCACAAGGACCCCGAGGTCCCTCTGCACCGTCGCCTGCTGCAGTTTTTCGCCACGTAAGTAATAGTCCTTCCTACCATTCTTCCTACCAAAGTGGACCACCTCACACTTGCCAACATTAAATTCCATTTGCCATTTCCTGGCCCATTCGCCCAGCCTATCTAGATCCTTCTGCAGACTCTCCACACCCTCCGCACAATTTGCCTTTCCCCCAATCTTGGTGTCATCAGCAAATTTCGACACCCTGCACTCGGTTCCCTCCTCCAGATCATCTATATAAATGGTAAATAGCTGAGGCCCCAGCACCGACCCCTGGGGCACCCCACTAGTCACCAACCGCCAATCCGAATAGCACCCATTGACCCCCACTCTCTGCCTCCTATTTGACAACCAATCCTCTATCCACGCTAACACCCTACCCCCAACTCCATGTCCCCTGACCTTCTGCAATAACCTCTTGTGAGGTACCTTGTCAAACGCCTTCTGAAAATCCAGAAAGACCACATCCACCGGCTCTCCTCTATCCACTGCCCTAGACACATCCTCATAGAACTCCAGTAAATTTGTCAGACACGACTTCCCTTTAATGAAACCGTGTTGCGTCCGCCCTATCAAGCAATTCCCTTCAAGATGCCTCGCAATTTCCTCCTTAATGACGGATTCTAACATTTTACCTACCACAGACGTTAAACTAACCGGCCTATAATTCCCCGCCTTTTGCCTGCCACCCTTCTTAAACAACGGCGTAACATTAGCCGTTTTCCAATCTTCCGGCACTTCCCCGGAATCCAGCGACGTCTGGAAAATAACCACCAAGGCATCCACTATAACCTCCGCCATTTCTTTCAGAACCCTCGGATGCATTCCATCCGGTCCTGGCGACTTGTCCACAATCAGCCCCTCCAGTCTGTCGAGCACCACCTCTCTAGTAACAGTAATGTCATTAAGACCCTCCATTCCTACCACCTTTCCATCGCTAACACCCGGCAAATTATTCACGTCCTCCTCCGTGAAGACAGAAACAAAAAAGTTATTCAAGACCTTAGCCATATCCCCATCCCCTACCACTAGCTCCCCATTCTCATCCTCTTTACACATGACTGTTCATTCATCTAATTTCTCTTTGCAGAGATGATAAGCTGTTTTTGACAGTCCTGTCATTTACATTCAGGCAATTTGAAAAGCACAGGAACAGGTTCTAAAACACTCAACTTATCTTGTCTCTGTCTCCACACTGCTCACTTTCTTTGTTCAATTCATTGTCCAGCAACTCATTCTCCTTCTCCATCTCCACCAGTTTTATGTGATTGATCGAGATTTTTGGCTACTGCATCTCAGACTGAGCAAACATCAGCTTCTCCTTCCAAACCTTTGCCAACTTTAGAATGTCACATCTGGAAGGATGTTGTTGAATTGAACAGCATTTTCTAAAACTATATCATGTATAAACAATCTAGTACTTCACAACTTAATCCCACATAAATTACTCTTTCAGGTTATTTTGATTTTCCTCTGGAAGATAACTCAATAATTTATCCAATTTCTAATAATTTCCTCATTATCCAATTTAGTTTGAAGAATGTCAAATTCAGAGTAATCTGGATTTGGTTCCTCATTCTGAGTTATAACCACTAACATATCCCGCTTCTGCTTTCCTTCCCTATCAAAATACCGTTTAAGCATATTCACATGACACACTCTGAATTTTCCTTCTATCAGGCATTCTTATCAAATAATTCACCTCACTCAATTTCGTTTCAATTTGATAAGGCCCAGTAAGCCTTGCTTTTAAAGGTTCACATACCACTGATAGTAATACTAAAACTTTATCCCCATTAGCTAAACTACGAATTATTGATTTCTTATCAACTTCCTGTTTCATCACATGCTGTGTCATTTTTAAATGCTGTTTAGTCAATCCACATGCTTTATTCAACCTTTCCCTAAAAATTGACATGTAGTCCAATAATGTAGTCTCAAAATGCTGGCTAATTCTTCCTTAGTCAAATTAAGTGACCTTCTCACCTCATGCCTAAAAATCAATTCAATTGGACTGGATTTTGTTGATTTATTAGGTGCATCCCTAATTGCAAAGAGTACAAAGAGGAATTCCTTTATCCTAATGCTCTGGATAATCTTGACAATAAGCTCTCAACATTTAAAGTTTGATGCCACCACTTTAATGCAATTCTAGATGGCAAATAGTTGATTTAAATTGTTTTACTCCAATGCTATCCATAACTTCCTTGAATAACTTTGATGTAAAATTTGATCCTTGATCTGATTGTATCTCTACAGGTGGTCCTGTATATAAAAAAAAATAAATCCCCCACAATCCTTTTAGCTGTAATATTGCATAATAGAATGGCCTTTGGAAACCCAGTAGATACATCCATTATGGTCAATAGATATTGATTTCCACTTATTGTTTTAGGGAGGGGTCCTGTAGAATCAATTAAGACCCTTGTAAATGATTCCTCAAATGCTGAAATGTGTGTTGCGGGTGCTGGTTCTATCACCACTTGAGGTTTCCCTATGACCTGACGTGTGACATGACAGGCAAAGTTTAACCACATCTTTATGCAGTTCAGGCTAATAAAAAAGTTTTTGTATTTTAGCTTGTATTTTCCTTACTCCCAGATCTCCTACTGATACCTAGAACCATAGAAAATTGCAGCTCAGAAACAGGCCTTTTGGCCCTTCTTGTCTGTGCTGAACCATTTTTTGCCCAGTCCCACTGACCTGCACTTGGACCATATCCCTCCATACCCCTTTCATCCATGAACCCATCCAAGCTTTTCTTAAATGTTAAAAGTGACCCCGCATTTACCACTTTATCAGGCAGCTCATTCCACACTCCTACCACTCTCTGTGTGAAGAAGCCCCCCTAATATTCCCTTTAAACTTTTCTCCTTTCACCTTAACCCATGCCCTCTGGTTTTTTCTCCCCTAACCTCAGTAGAAAAAGCCTGCTTGCATTCACTCTATCTATACCCATCTAAATCTTATACACCTCTAACAAATCTCCCCTCATTCTTCTATGTTCCAGGGAATAAGGTCCCAACCTATTCAGTCTCTCTCTGTAACTCAACTTCTCAAGTCCCAGCAACATCCTTGTGAACCTTCTCTGCACTCTTTCAATCTTATTTACATCCTTCCTGTAACTAGGTGATGAAAACTGTACACAATACTCTAAATTCGGCCTCACCAATGCCTTATACAACCTTGTAACACAACCTTACCATAACACTCCAACTTTTATACTCGATATTCCGATTTATAAAGGCCAATGTACCAAAAGCACTCTTTACGACCCTATCCACCTGTGACATCACTTTTAGGGAATTCTGTACCTGTATACCCAGATCCATCTGTTCAACTGCACTCTTCAAAGTCCTACCATTTAGCCTGTACGTTCTACTTTGGTTGGTCCTTCCAAAGTGCAATACCTCACACTTGTCTACGTTAAATTCCATTTGCCATTTTTCAGCCCAAATTTCTAGTTGGTCCAAATCCCTCTGCAAGCTTTGAAAACCTTCCTCACTGTCCACAACACCTCCAGTCTTTGTGTCATCAGTAAACTTGCTGATCCAATTTACCACATTATCATCCAGATCATTGATATAGATGACAAACAACAATGGACCCAACACACCACGAGTCACAGGCCTCCACTCAGAGAAGCAATCCTCCACAACCACTCTCTGGCTTCTTCCATTGAGCCAGTGTCTAATCCAATTTACTACCTCCCCATGTATACCTATCGACTGAACCTTCCTAACTGACCTCTCACGAGGGACCTTGTCAAAGGCCTTGCTGAAATCCAGGTAGACAACATCCCTTATCCACTTTCCTGGTAACCTCCTCGAAAAACTCTAATAGATTGGTTAAACATGACCTACCATGCACAAAGCCATGTTAACTCTCCCTAATAAGTCCCTGTCTACCCAAATATTTGTAGATCCTATCCCTTATCACACCTTCCAATAATTTGCCCACCACTGACATCAAACTTACTGGCCTATAATTTCCTGGATTTCTTTTGGAACCTTTTTTAAACAATGGAACAACATGAGCCACCCTCCAATCATCCAGCACCACCCCATGAATACTCACATTTTAAATATGTCTGCCACGGCCCCTGCAAGTTCAACACTAGCCTCCCTCAAGGTCCGTGGGAATACCCTGTCTGGTCCTGGGGATTTATCCACTCTGATTTGCCTTAAGACAGCTAGCACCTCCTCCCCTTTAATCTACAAAGGTTCCATGACCTCCCTACCTGTTTGCCCTATTTCCATAGACTCCATGCCAGTTTCCTCAGTAAATACGGATGCAAAAAACCCATTTAGCATCTCCCCCATCTCTTCTGGTTCCATACACAGTCGACCACTCTGGTCTTCAAGAGGACCAATTTTATCCCTCACTATCCTCTTGCTCCTTACATACCTATAGAAGCTCTTTGGATTTTCCTTCACTCTGTCTGCCAAAGCAACCTCATGTCTTCTTTTAGCCCTCCTGATTTCCCTCTTAAGTAGCTTCTTGCACTTTTTATACTCCTCGAGCAACTGATCTGTTCCTTGCTGCCTGTACATTTCATACAACTCTCTCTTTCTCTCAATCAGTGTTATAATCTCCCTCGAGAACCAAGGTTCTTTATTCCTGTTTACTTTGCCTTTAATCCTGACAGAAGCATACAAACTCTGCACTCTCAAAAATTTCTCCTTTGAAGGCCTCCCACTTTCCATTTACATCCTTACCAGAAAACAGCCTGTGCCAATCCACACTCCCCAGATCCCTTCTCATTTCATCAAATTTGGCCTTTTCAACCCGAGGACCAGATCTACCCTTATCCATTATCAGGTTGAAACTAATGGCATTATGATCACTGGATCCAAAGTGTTCACTCACACTAACTCACTTCCCAATAGGAGATCCAATATTGCATCCTCTCTAGTTGGCACCTCTATATACCGATGTAGAAAATTCTCCTGAACACATTTTACAATCTCTACCCCATCTAAACCTTTAACAGTATGCGAGTCCCAATCTATATGTGGAAAATTAAAATCTGCTACTATCACAACTTTGTGCTTCTTGCAGCTGTCAGCTATCTCTCTGCTGATTTGCTCCTCCAATTCTCGCTGACTGTTGGGTGGTCTATAATACAACCCCATTAATGTGGTCATACCTCATATGCTACCCGCAACACCTCCTTTCTATACCCTGCAGACAATGCCACTTGATGAATTTCTGCTTATTTTTTATTCACCTGAATATGTGAAAGTCTGCATTTCCTCACCAAGACATCATTTTTAAAATAATAACACTCTGGTATGCACTTAGATTTCTCTTCTGTATGTTTTTTGATATAACTGCTTTACCTCTAGGTCCTTCTGTTGCAACTCTGCCAACTATTTCAAGCTAAAAATGTGCACTTTATGTTCCACCTGTTCTTGTTCTTTGTCAACCATCTGTTCAAAACTCAGTTCGGATAATTAACTTCAACTTTCTTACCTTAACTCTTTGATTTCTCCTCTTGTGGCTTTGTGACCTTGTTACCATACGATCAGGAAAAACTCCAGGATATGTGTCCTTTAGTAATTCAGCTGTTTGATTTTCCACTGGCTTTCCTGTCTGTGCTACAGCTATATCATTACCCAAGATAAACTGTATTCTTGGACAAGACAATTTCTCTATTACTCCTATACCACTTTGCCATTCTTTACTGGACTCTCCAACCTCATCATATATAATAGAACACTTCTATTCTCACCCTGAATTCCATATGTTATCACCTTTTTTAGCAATACTCCTTCCAAACAACATCATTCCTTACCTCTTACCATCTAAGACTGACTTGTCCTTGTACCTCTTAAAATTTTAACTTCCTTACTTACTCCTCAAGGTACACAAGTAAATGAGGGCAATTCTCCATCCCTCTGCACTAACAAATTAGCGCAGCGGGCCAGGAGATTCTCACGTTGGCTGATTTGCCTTATGTTCCCACCCCAATAATATCTCCCAACCCAAGCTTTTTGGTGCTAACAGAACCATGGTGAAAATCAGCATAACAGATATTTGCATGCATTTACATGCTTTATCATCTGATTGGTGGGTCCATGTCAACAATCTTCATTCTCATTAGCATCTCCCACCTCTGTGGCATGATGTCACTCTGGCACAGTTTACAGTTCCTATATAAAAGTTGGGGTTGGCATGGCAATGTTGAATAGGAGTAAGGAGATAGGTTTTATGGAGCTGCAGCAACAGATTTCTGGGGAGGTTGGTGCTGGGGTAAATGCAAGCAATGACATGAATCTTTCTCTCTCTAACCCTCACTGTGCAGAATGGATCTCAGACTAATTGATTTAGAACTGACCATCATGGTGGCAGCTGAGGAGGAGGAGGCAGCAGCAACTCAGGAGGTGGAGGGCATTGGGAGGTCACCGCAGGAGCAGTCAGTGGCAGGTCCTCAAGAAGGAGGGGAAGGGGCTGCCACTGAAGCCCAGTAGGTGGGAGAGCAGTTGTCTGAAAAGGTGGCCAGAAGCAGGAGGATGCTGTGTCAGAGGCAGTACTGGACCAGACATTCACTCAAGGGACGTTATGTATCACTACGCAGTGTGGGGGCTGCTTCAATTACACTTCCACCACACCCTAGGAGCCACCCCCCCAAAAACCCCAGACTGGTCCCTCAAACCACATGACCCTTCCCCTTTGCCACCCTCTCTCATCCCACAGCCCCCCTCTTTCTCATGCCCCCCCCCACCCACTCTTCCCAACCTCTGTCATGCACCACCCAACTTCGAGAAACATCACAACTGGTTAGCAGGCCTGGGCTGGCACTGGCAATGAGTCTTTGGTGAAAGCTGGATGATGATGATGACTCGCTATGAGGCATGTAACGTGCACTGTCCCTGGTGCCATTCAAATCTGACTCCGACCTGTTTTCCGAATGCACACTACAACCTTGGCCCACATAGCAGTAAAGATTGGGAACACAAGCATGTGAGGCAATGAGTCGGGAGTGCCACCGGGAGTGCATGACGGGGGTTCTGCTTGACTAATGGTCCAGTGGATAGAGGGGAAAGTAGGGCAGGCAGTCTATAACATTTGGCTGCATAACGTGCAGCACAGCAGTTAGTGCCTTGAAAAATGGGATTGGGAAGCATTCAGCATTGGGGGGAGAACTAGAGACAGATTAGTCACTGCTGTGAAGGGCAAATAACAGTGTATTGTGCTATTAACATTTAACAAAATTTAACTCTATCATCACCCATGCCCTCTTAGTGAATCCAACTTTCTGATCTTGTGTGGTTTACTGCTTCTTCCAGGTGCACATGGGAGGCAGAGGTGCCCAGCTGTGAATCATGCCCTTTGCCTGTCATGCCCTTGATTGCTGTCCTTGGGTAGCCGGGACCTGGCCACCTCACTTGCGGATGACACTGTTTCTGTGCCGCCCTGTTCATCCAGCTGGCTCTGACATTTGTCGGTTTGAGGAAGGGGGAATCAGAAGGTCTCGGGACATCCTGAGTCTCGGCATGGGCTCTCACCCTTCCTCCTGCTTTGGGGTGTGCAGAGGCCTGGGGACACCCTGTGTGATACCAGGGTCACTGGACTGAGCTCCAGAAGCTGCGGCGCAACCTGTCTCTGCCAGTCCTGGAGGCCCAGATGCGATTGCCTCATGGTCTGTGATTCTTCAGCCCTGACCCTCTGGGATTGGGCAAAGCTCTGCAGCCCCTCTGCTACAGCATTTTGTGAGTGAGCCAGGCTCCGGAACTCCTCAGCTTAAACCCTCCTAGTCCGGGCTAAGTTGTAGAAGCCCACAGCCATGGCTTGCTGCCTCCTGAATGCCAGACAGAGTCCCAGCCATGGCCACCAATGTCTCCAAGATGCCTCCAACACCCGCCAAAGTACTGTGTCCAGGGAGTGCAAATCTCAAGGCTCTCATTCAACAAGGGGGAATGCTCGCAGGCAGGGGGTGTGCATGGTAGCCCAGCGCTATTTGTGAGCAAGGCAGCAATGAGGCCACTATGTGTGAAATGTTGGGAGGGGGGTGCGTGGAGGGAGGAAGGGACGGGGAGGAGAGCAATGTCTGGATCATTGGGAGATGTGAAGGCCAGCAGTGTCTGGGTCACTGGGGGAATGGAGAGACCAACAATGTCTGAGGAAAATGGGGGCAATGAGAGGCCAGCAATGTCTGTGGGGGGTTGAGGCCAGCGATTTCAATGCTGAGAAGTTTTTCTTAGTGATCTCCCAAAGACATGCGCGTGTGCAGAGTCCCACTCATCGCATCAGCTTCAGCCTCTTCAGCAGGGTGGGAATAGACGCCACCCTCTGATTTCTAATGATAATCATGCCTCTGCAGTGCACAAAGTGTGGGAGATATATTTTAGGAAACATGCTGAAATAAAACCAGTGTGATTTACTCCAGTTTTCATGTATTTTCTTTGGAGAATTCCAGTCAACTTTACCCTCACAAAAAATTCCTTACAAAATTCTGGCACTTTCTTATCAATCAACCCCTGTCCAGGCTGTACATTCCTTTGTACCTCGTTAGCTTCAACTGGGCTTTTCTTACCAGTTTAACAAACCCCATTGGCTTATCCTGTTTTATGTCTGTCTTCCCAGTGCTTTACTTAAACCACCAACACTGTGAATTTGTGTACCCTAACAGTGAAAACATCTGAAGCTTTTCATTTCTCTTCTACCCACATTTGTTTCTTTTAACCCGAGGTACACGGTCTTTACCTCCCACGAGATCTCATTTATCACCTGAGGATTCTCTATTCCCCAATTTCTATACCTCACAGGCTGAAACTGATGTCGGAAACTTTGATTTAAGAACTAATTCATAATCATCTATCATTGTTCCTGATAACTTCGTTTTTTTAACCCTCTACTCTTCCACATGAATTCTCACATCAGAAAGTGAATTTTTAAACTCTTCCAAAATAATTGTTTCTCTAAAAGCCTCATACATCTGGCCCATTTTCAAAGCCCTTATCCATCTATCAAAATTAATTAGTTATATATGTTTGACAAGTTCTTTCCTTAGACTTCTAAACTCTTACTTGTAGGCTTCTGGCATTAGTTCATCTGCACTTAATATGCTTGTTTTCACCTCAATCATAATCCCCAGATAACTCCGACAGTGACGCAAACACCTCACTAGCTCTACCCACTACCTGTGTTTGTATCAGCAATATCCACATGACGTGTGGCTATTTCAAAATGAAATGAAAAAGGCTTCTACATTCTTCTCATCAAACCTTGGCAACACTTGCACATAATTATATAGATCCCCACCAAGCCTTTGATGCTTTTGCTCTTCCTCACTGTCCTCATCACTATTCCCAGATAGCACCTTTTCCCTGTACCTCTGCCATTTTAAATTGACATTCACATTTTATTGCCAGTTTCCGAAGTTCAAGTACTCTTGTTTTCTTTCTCTTGTTAGCGCTATCCTTTTTCACTTTTTGTTTTGCTAAGCCTAATCTTTCCTTTCTTTCCCTCATCTGTAATTCAAGCAGTTTGATGTCTTTTTCTTGATGCAATTCAAACTGTTTCAATTCTTTTGCTTGCTAATCCTCCCTTTCTCTGTCTTTTTCTGCGGCAGTTGCATCCTTTTACTTCTTTCTCGACTCTTTCTGTCTTTTATTTGCTGCTTTAATTTTTTTATGTTTAAGCTCTTTCATTTGTAGTTGAATTCTAGCCACTTCCAATGATTCTGTGTTTCTGGTCATTTTAAATGCTGAGTTATCACCACAATTATCTCCCCCTTCCTTACACCGTCAATTGCAATATCCAAAAGCTTTTAGTCACCAGTTATAAACCATCCTGACTTCTTCCACTCCCAGGAACTTCTTAGCCTCTGAAAGAATAATTATTCCACAAAGCACTTCCTATTTAAACCTGAATACAACACCTGAAAAGAAAACACAAATATGCAGGATTTTAATCTATATTCTTGGATATGCCCACCACTCAGTATCTTTGAGTCCAATAATTCCAAAGCAATCAAGGAATAGATTTCAATCCAGCAAAAAAGCCCCCAGTTGTTATAATCCAGGTCAGAAAATCCAAGGTGTTTTATGGAGCCAACCTAGATCATAAGCTTTGTACTTTGAAGTTTGGCACGGTTAGCATAAAATGTTTCACTTCAGGTATGATTCAAATGACCCACATGGGAGCTTTTATCAAACAAAGCTTATTTAATATAGTGAACCCATAGAAAGAAAATTAGCAATAATATTTACCAAATACAAACAAGAAAAAAAAACAACTGTGCTATAGTATAAATCTTAACTGCTACAAATACTGTTCCAACATAAATACCCCCATAAACATATAACCCCATTCCAGACTTAACACAGGAAGTAAGTATGCTCATGTGATGCTGGATATTGAAGCTTTGCAACACCTGCTGTGAATTAATCCTTTGGATGGAGAATTGAAACTCTAACTTCCCAGTCCTGGAGTTCCCAGCGCCTCTCAGGTAGAGATAGTGCCACTGCTTGCCTCTAGCTAGCAAACCACCAACAGCAAAATTTTTACTCTAAAAAGGCAAGAAAGATTACTTTCAACTAGCCAGCGGAATTTCTAATACCAGGGAGAGAGAGATGGAATACTGCATCCAACCTGGAATCCAAACACCTTGTAACTAGGCAGCAGCCAAAAGTAGAAGTAGAGAGCTCCTGTTAGAAAAAAAACTGTCGCACCTGATCTGTCAATCATTCCTCCCCCAACAATTCAAAAGGGCCTTAAAACTCATTAAACTCCACGACATTGCATTAGGCTCAGATTAAAAATAAATAATAGTCCTATTTATGACTCTAACAATTATAAAATGTCACTATCGACCTCATGGTGCCAACAACAGAAAATTACAGGCTTGCTTACAAACTGCAATGAACATGATTAAAAATACACTTCTTAAAAGCACAAAAGCATCACACTGTGAAAAAGATATGACCAGAAGAAAATGGTTAATTCAGCAGAAGAGTAAGGACAGCCAGAGAGGGACAGCAGGCCAATAAATATGAGAGGGAATCCAGAGATCAGTATGAGATCAGGAGTAAAAGGGTGGCAGGAAAGGGTAGGCTCCCAAGAGTAGAGGTCTCAGCAATTTGAAATGGGAAGAGGGCAGTAATCAAGAAGTAGGATATATCAAGAATGGGAGAGGTAACAGTCAAAAAGGTGAGTGGATCAATCAATGGGGATCAGAGTGGAAGCTAGAAATGTGTCCCGATGCAACACAATACATCTTACACCTCTCAGCCCCATATTTAATTCATTCATTAAACAACATTGACTTTCTACTAGTATCCTACAACAGTCTGAGGACGTTGCAAGCAGACCCCATTTTGTCTGAATGGAATCTGCCTGACCCTGAATGCATTATGCATAGTCTAATTTGACGAGTGGGCCTCGAATTGTGCACACCGATTTTATGTCAACTGGGCAAGCAACACTCCTCTGAAGCATTTTGAATGCAATGTACCTGTTTTGCAGGCAAGACTTTTGTAGGTCATGAGATGCAATTCCTAATGAGATACTATCGGGCTCCTGTGCAACCCATCTGTCAACAAATGTAAAACTTTTTTGGAAAGAGTTACTTTTTAATGAGGTAAACATCTACCTTAATATCCTAGTAGTTTGCTAAGTTTCAGGGGTGAAACTTGATATTCAGTTCAAATGCACTCACTTGATTGTCAGTGCAAGGTACAATTCCTGATTCAGTGCCCCACCCATTGTAGCACAACTCTGTCCAGGTGAATAGCATAGTTCCATTTCAGGCCAATAATAATAATAATAATAATAAATTAATAAATAATAATAAGTTAACATAAAATGTAATTGCTGCAGTTCACAACCTGGAAATCGAACTATGTCAGTCCCATTTCAGGCACTATGCAGCATACTCAAACCGTTAAAAGAAGCACATGTACACTTGCAGCTGGAAGTATATCAGCCATTTATTAGGTAAGGGCAAACAGAACTGGTCCAATACCTATTCCTGAAGCAACTACAGCCCTTTGCATATGCATAATATATGCAAATATTAACAAATATTTCAGGTCCCCTTTTCAGGTTTGTCCTGAGGCAGCAAATGTTATTTGGTGCTCCACTTGATCCTAAACAGATATGTCAGCAATTAATGGCATATGTCAATTAAAATCATCTCATGCATATACTATAATAATTAGTACATTTCCAGGCATGGTCATGTTCCTATTCCTAGACCATTCACTTTCAGTTGTTGACAGTAGTCATTAAAATCTGGCTTAAATCTAACAAAGAGAGAAATTTCAGTGAAACATAGGCCATTATTCTCCAATCCTAACCCGCAACTTTTCTGGCAGGTCAGAGTGGGAGATGCATGTCGCCTGCCTTGTTTTGGAATTTGCGCATGCACCGGGAACACATGCACAAATCTCACAGCCAGTCAACAGTCGCACGCCAGACCATGCCAAAAACCGGTGGGAAGGCAGATAAGTAATTTGAATCTATTTTTAATATGTTTTAAATGTCTTTTACATTTCATTATTGGGAACTTCCCAGTCCCGATTGAATCTCCCACTAGCCAGGCTGTAATCTGGCCATGGGGGGGGAGGGCTGGAGGGGCAGCACTGCGAGGGTTTCAGGCTGGCCAATGATCGAGCTGGCCAGCAAACAGGGAGACTGACAGATCGGGGCCAACTGTCAGATTCTGGCATGAATTGACCCACCCCATGGTCAGACCATCCCAGGAGGCAGCCTCCCCCCACAGCCCCCATCAGATTCCCCCCACCTTGGCAGAGCACACCCCCAACCTACCTGGATTGCTGCTGTCCCTCCACCACCCTTCTGACCCGCACTCGTTGATGTGGAGACTCTGGCGTTGGACTGGGGTCCTGTTAATGTCCTGTTGGGCTGGTGTTGTGAGACTTCTTACCGCACTCATTGGACAGCCTGCAGTGCCTTCCTGGCCTTCCGCTGCTGTCTGCCGGAAGAGAGGGGTGGGCTCAGATAGATCTCTGGTTGGGGGGGTGGTGGAGATTCTCCCAAGTCCATCCTCGCTCCCCCCCCCCCCATCCTCCACCACACCCACCCTAACCAGAGATCCATCTGAGCCCGCCCCCCTCCTCCGGTAGACGCCAGTGGAAGGCCAGGAAGGTGCTGCAGGCTCTCCAACGAGTGCAGTAAGACGTCTTACAACACCAGGTTAAATTCCAACAGGGCCCATTGTTTTTAAATGTTCAAGGGAACAGTTTTAAAGCTCAATTTTTTTCTGCAGATAATTCATATTTCTGGAGGAAATGTAGCTCAGATGCTGGGAAAGCAGGATAATTACTCATTTAAGTCTCAGTCTTACTGGTCGTCCTACTGGTTGATCGGCGAGGCAAACCATGAGAGGTGAAAAATCAGGATCAAGGCTGGTTTCTCGCTTCGTGATCTTGCTAGCACTGATTAAACTGGCAAAATCAGCTCCACATGCAGAAAAGGCACAAAGCCAATTTAAATATTAAATGTCATTAGTGAGTCCCGGAAGCTATAGTTCGGGCTCACTTGTAGTTACCCTGTCACCAGTCGATGTCCATATGGGCGAGAATCACGTATGGTCCCTACCCATGGGGAACAGATATGATGGCCTCACTAGGTGGTTGGGGGCAGTGCCAGCCTTGCAGTACCCGCCTGGTACCCTGACACTGCTACACTGAGCACCCTGGCAGTGCTAAGGACCAGGCCAAGGAGGCTGGGCCCCAGTGGGGTGGGCCTGAAAGGGGTGAAGCCATGATCATGTTGAGGCAAGGGTTAGTTCCATAGGGCGGGAGAGGGAAGGGATCTGCAGAGAGAAGTCTTGATCAGGAAGGGTAGCAATAGGCAGTGGTTATCCAGGGCACGGGGGGAACTCTGCAATGGCAGTGATCATGGGTGTAGGGTGGGAAGATCTGAAGTATGGTGATATCGAGGGGAGTAAGGGGAGCTCTGCAGGAGTAGCAATCCACAGGAAGGGAGGTGTGATGTTCAGGGGTGGGGGTGGGGAGGTGGAGACTGGCATAGAGAGCAATTGGCATCAGGTCCTGATGTCTGTTTGGGGAATGGGGCGGGAATGCGTTGACAAGAGATTCCCAAGTACACTAGGAGATTGGGGTGCCTGCACAATTATGCCCAAGAGCTCAGCAACCAGCTTCACCAGCAAGATTAGGCTCCGTCTTTCTAGTGAGAATTGTATCCTGACTCTTTTTCTTACTCAGTGTCATACAATTGTGAAAAGTAGCTCATCCAATAAATCAGCATGATTCTTTCCCATTTTCACTCTCGTTCAGCATTTGGAATTGTTTTCATGAAATTCCACCAGTAGTATTTACTAAAGAGACAGAAAATGGATTTAATTTACAAAAAGTAAAGGTCCCTGGGGATTTTGAATAAAGGAATGGAAGGTGGGTTTAGCTTGACAGGATCACATGGTATGAGAGTTAATGGAAGTATCTATGCAATGTAGCAAAGGGAGAACAGCTTTTGAGTCTGGCTGGGCTTTGTTTAAAGGAAGAGGTCTGCAAGTTGCTCTTGCCACAAAATTGCTCTGAAAACATCAAAGTTGTTTACACCCCCCTTATAGCAAGTATATGGATGGTTAGTAACTGTATTTAGAGTGTTATTTAAGATTGTAAAAAGAATGTTGTTCATCTGGAGCAGTAACAATGATAAGGCAGAATTTAGGGTGGGATTGTTTCATGTTTAAATATTGTCCAACAAGTAATCATTAAGCTGCTTCATTCATCAGTTATGGTTAAATTGTGTTTTTAAATAAAGTTTGTATTACAAGAAAAGATCCCTAATTTGTCAGCAGAATTACATTAGAATGAAACATCCTATGTTCATATTTATGCCAAAATAGAACAAAATTAATATAAATATATGCAAAATAGAATAATCTAGCTTCCTAATATCATTTCAGATTCTGGTCCAGGGTTCTAACAAGAAGCGGGGGCTCATCCCAGATTAAACAACATAATTCCTTGTTTGGCTTGCGATTATTGAACTTAAAAGATAGTGGGTGTTGAGGAACTGATGCTTTCTTTAAGGTATTGCATTCAGTTAATTTAGATAGGGAGTGCCTTGTGGAAAATGGCCCTTTTATTGGCTATAGATTTCCTGGCTGCAGAAGAAGTCACTCAGAGTGGTTTACAAAGCGGGTGCGGTTAAAACAAAGATTTTGCGTCTGGCAAACCAAGTGATGAGGACTTTGTTTTAAAGTATTAAAGTTTATTTATTAGTTCACAAGTAAGCATACATTAATACTGCAATGAAGTTACTGTGAAAACCCCTAGTCGCCACTGTGAAACATCAGTTCCTGTTCAGGTACACTGAAAGAGAAATTAGCATGGCCAACGCACCTAACCAGCCTGTCTTTCGGACTGTGGGCGACATGGTGGCACCGTGGCTAGCACTGATGTTTCACAGTGCCAGGGGCCCACGCTCAATTCCTGCCTTGGTTACTGTCTGTGTGAAGTTTATGCTTTCTTCCTGTATCTGCGTGGATTTCCTCCAGGTTTAACGGGACTGTTTAAAACTTCTCTATACAGTTAGTTGGTGTGTCTGGCAGGGAATGCAGCTCAAATGCTGGGAAAGCAGAGTAATTACTCATTTTAGCTATATAGGGGCCAATTTTACTATCGCATTGTGGCTGTTTTCGGGCACGAAAATATGGTAAAGTCGAGCATGAGGTGAGTAGTGCAATCCGCGCCCACCTCTGTGCCAGTTTCCCCTCTACCAAGGTGCAAAAATGGGTGCAATCAGAACTGTGCCTGAAATTGGCGTGACAGCCAATTAAATGCTTTTGCATGCATTTCAGTCCACTTAACAGACTGCATGCCAAACTTTACCAGCACTTCTCTCTTTACTACCACGTTCGCCAATGCACACGTTATAGGCGTAAAACACATATGTTCCATAAAATTCTGATTCAGATGCTCCTTCATTGAGCGTTAGTGAGGAGATTAGACCTAGCTTCCGATGGCTCTGTGCTGCTTACAGGGGACCTTTCATTGCGGCTATTTTGTTTCTCAGATTGGGGTGGTGCTCTGTGAGTCTGTCGAGGGGGCGCGGGGGGGCTGTTGCTCAGTGGGGTGTCCAATGTCCGATTTGCAGCACCTTGGGTCTTGCGGATGCAATTGGGTCCTAGTACACTCAGCACTCTTCCAGCTGAAGGTTGTGCACAAAGGTCTTGAAAATTGCACTGCTGCAGCCTCAGAACTTATCAAGGAGGTATGATGTTGAGGAGCATGTGGCTGTGGGAATGGGGGGCCTGTGATTCTGGGGAGCATGTGGTTGGGGGAATAGGCAGTATGGACAGTGACTGTTGCTGGCTAGGGACAAGCAGCATTCCTTAACCTCTACATATGTTCCTCTCCGTCTCCAACACCCCCTTCCCCCTTCAGAGTGACAAGATGGCTTTTGCAATGCAACCAATTGATCTTGGTTGCTGCTGGAGCTGAGGAGGAGGAGCAGGAGGATGAATTGCGGGCACAAGAGGCCAAGCCTTACCATATGCAGGAGCAGAGGGAGATGACCACCAGAGGCAGGAGGTGGCTGCCATTCGCATAGCAGGAGGGAGTGGAGACCCCAGCAGTTCCATGCACAAGTGTCACTTGAACAGATGTCAGACAACATGTGCCACTGACAGCTCAACCTCCAAAAGGACACCTGTCACAGGACCCGGCACACTGGGACGGGGAGGGGGAATATTCACTTTTGGTGGCTGTCAAATTGACGACTACCCTGAACTTTTATGCAATTGGCAGCTTCCAGACCCCTATCAGAGATGTATTGGTATTTCCCAGTCAGCTATGCACATCTGTGTCAAGCAGGTCACAGAAGCCCTGTATGCCTGAGCTGGGCAGTACATCAAATTTAACCTGGACTAGGCCCATCAGGAAGTCAGGGCTGCAGGATTTGCAGCCATAGCGGGGATGCCTAATGTACAGAAGGCCACATTGCTCTGAAGGCCCCACTGCAGAATCCATGAAGATTTGTCAAAGGAAAGGGGTTCCACTCCCTAAATATTCAACTCATGTGTGATCACAATATGAACATTATGCACGTCTGTGCGAGATGCCCCGACAGCATGCAGGACAGCTTCATTCTCAGGAGCCCTGACATACCAGAGGCATTTGAGGAGGAGCCCAGGCCTTGAGGGTGGCTGGTGGGGGAAATGGGTTACCTGCTTTGGACATGGCTGATGATACTTGTGTGGAGACGTGTGACTGAGGTGGAAACCCGCTATAATGAAGCCCATATAGCCAACCGTTCGATAGTGTGGACATGCATAGTGATCCTTAAAGTGCGATTCTAGTGCCTGGACCACTCTGGCAGGGTCCTACAATACAGCCCTCTGATCTCTTCCCGCACTGGTGTGCTGTGCCCTGTGAGAGGTGACCTATTAGAGGAGGAGGAGGACATGGAGATCGACCGACTGGGCATTGTAGAGGCCGTCCAGCAGGAGGAGGAGGAAGTGGAGGAGCATGCTGAGCAACACCACTCAGCGCTGGAGAGATGGCAGCTAGAATGAGGCATGCGAGGGCAGCTAGAGAGACTCTGATCACCAGGTGCTTCAGTCACTAGGGGTCTGTGTCTGTACACATGGGTTCCGTTTCCTCCCCCACCCCCAAAGTCCTTCTATCTCCCGCAACATCGTCACACCAGAGTGGTTGGCCTAAGTAAACTATATTAGCTAATTTCTTTGGCAGGCAGAAGGTGATGATGACTTGCTAAGTACAATTATGATGGTGCCCTGGTGCAAACTAGTCTGATTCTGACCTGAGCTCCACATGCACGCTAGCACCTGGGCCCAGGTGCTCGTGCGTTGCTTGTTGGTTCTGGAAACCAATGGCTTCATTTTCTTAGTGACATAGCATTGAGGGGCTTCCTCAACTGACACCAATATAAAACAACCCTCCGGCGAATGTCAATGGAGGAGGATTCCTGTTCAAGGCAAATCTGAGACAAATTAGTCAGAAGTGGGTGGCGGGAAAACATTTAACTAGGTCTTTAAATAATAAGTTCTAACATAAAAACTTGTGAACAGAAAATGGTAAGGTGCTTAAAGGTCTATCTAACTAGTGCAGACCTTCACCTTGACATCTAAGTACAACTATAACTTCCTAATCTTGCTTGGCCTACCAATACATCTTCTTGTCTCTTCAGAATATACAACGGAGGTGGCGAGGGTGAGCTGCCTTCCTTGCTCCGTTGCTGTGATGCCCTCGGCAGGTGTCCTGTGGAGGCCCTGGCTGGCTTCCAGTTGTCTGGGACGTATGCATGACATCCTCTTCATCCTACTGCCCCTCATCGGAGAAAAAAAGACTGGGGGTTTATCAGATTGAGGTGCACAAGATTATAAGGGGCATGGACAGAGTAGATAATGAGTAAGTATTCCCCTTACTTGAAGGGTTAGTCACAAGGGGACATAGGTTCAAGGTGAGTGGCAAGAGGTTTAGGGGGAATGTGAGGAAAACCTTTTTACCTTGAGAATGGTGATGATCTGGAATGCAATACCTGGGATGGTAGTAGAGGCAAGGTGCCTCACATCCTTTACAAGGTCCCTGGATGAGCATTTGGCATGCCATAACATCCAAGGCTATGGGCCAATTGCTACTAAATGGGAATATGTGGGAGGTCAGGTGTTTCTTTTGCTTTGCTTTGATTTATTATTGTCACATATATTAGCATAAAGTGAAAAGTATTGTTTCTTGCACGTTATACAGATAAAGCATATCATTCATAGAGGAGGAAACAAGAGAGTGCAGAATGTAGTGTTACAGTCATAGCTAGGGTGTAGAGAAAATCAACTTAATGCAGGATAGGTCCATTCAAAAGTCTGACAGCAGCAGAGAAGAAGCTGTTCTTGAGTCGGTTGGTACGTGGCCTCAGAGCTTTGTATCTTTTTCCCGATGGAAGAAGGTGGAAGAGAGAATGTCGGGGGTGCGTGGATTCCTTAATTATGCTGGCTTATTTGCCAAGGCAGTGGGAAGTGTAGACAGAGTCAATGAATGGTTTGCATGACAGATTGGGCTACATTCATGGCTTTTTACAGTTTCTTGCAGTCTTGGGCAAAGCAGGAACCATACTAAACTGTGATACAACCAGAACGAATGCTTTCTATGGTGCTTCTGTAAAAATTGGTGAGAGTCGCAGCTGACATGCCAAATTTCCTCAGTCTTCTGAGAAAGTAAAGACATTGGTAGGCTTTCTTAGCTATATGTATACAGTTTCTCACATGTTGGTGCAGACTCAATGTGCACTGATGTGTAAAAGTGTCAATGGTTACTACTCAGCCTTTAACCTTTGGTGCATGGATGTCTAAATTCAATTACTGCTTTGGTGTGGCTGCACCATTTCCTGAATGGGCAAGTAACCACATCCCCTTAGAAAGGTGGCCATAGCACACTACGCAAGGATAGCATTCCTAATCCTTGGCTCTGTATTCAAGTGCCTATTGACACTTCAGAGCTTGGTGAATAAATAATAATAATTCCTGTGAAGCACCCTGGCAAGATCTACGGTTGGAATTCGACTCAAGGACATAGGATCCACACAGTACAGAAGAAGACAATTCAGCTCATCCATTCTGTACTGACCACATCCCACCCAGGCCCTATCCCCATAACCCCACATATTTACCCTGCTAATCCCTCTGACACTAGTGTCAATTTAGCATGACCAATAAGTCTAACCCACAAATTTTTGGATTGTGGGAGGAAACCGGAGCACCTGGAGGGAACCTATGCAGACATGGGGAGAAAATGCAAACTCCCGAGGCCTGAATTGAACCTGCATCCTTGGCACTGCGAGGCAGCAATGCTAACCACCGCTATTGTGCCACCTACTTGCTACCATTCCTTTTTTTTTCAAAATGTTTGTACTGTAAGTTTTTATTTACTCAAAATGCCATAAGTCCCAAAAATCTAGTACGGCATGGAGTAATCAATATTCCATATCAACATACAAAAGAAGCAGCAAATATTCATACAGATAGTTCAAATTACTAATCATTGTAATCTTTGTAGTCAGCATCTTCTCTCGAATAGATGAAGAGAGAATACCAGAAAGAGTGGGGGATCTCAAAATAACAGGATAAAACCATGAGCACATGGCCCAATGGAGTACGTCCTCCTCCACAGGGATAATACATATGAGTAACGTGCAACTAACTGAGGCCTAACTCAGCATCCTTCCAAGAAATGGAAGAATAACCCAGAAAAAGGAGAATAGCAGGATACTACCATCAATACTAGATGTAGTGTGCCAGTGTAGGCTCTCGTATACAGGAACCAGTAAGACAAGAATTCATGCACTTCGTCAAGGCTCACAACACAACAAATCTTTCTTCTCTTCAGCCATATCAGAAGCACCAATCAAACTTCCCATCACCAAAAAACTTAAACAATTTTCCGCCAAGGAAACTCGACTGATGAGTAGAAGAAGAATCATCAAGACATACCCACAGGATTTCTCAGGGAGAGACAAGATAAGATAATAGAAACCCTCCAGGATTAACTTTAACAAATCAGAGCCTATATCAGCAGCTACCTACCTGGATAAAGAAAGGAAACCCCAAAGAGAGGAACATCCTGTCAACATGAGCAGTCTGACATCTGAACCTCCATGACAGTACTGGAAACTGCTCTGGTTGCCATCTGAGCCTCTAAGTCATCAATGTGAACTGTCGTGGAAACTGTTAAAACTGTCAGCAGAGAATCCTTAATGTTGACTGCAATTGTCATGCTGTTGAAGGTGACCATTCTGTCCATGATGGACAGAAAAATCCTTCAAATCCTTGAATCACACAGCAGCTGCATGCTTCTATGACAGTGTGCATAAGTATCTGGCAGATTTCAAATTTTTTCTGATGTATATTCATTAGCTTTCTTTGTTTGCCTGGCTGGGCTCATGATGTCAGCATCTGCATGTTTTGCTACAATGAGTCATCCATTAAGCTCCATTAAGATCTGTGTAACCTGGACTTTCTGCCAATTCACTTAGCACATAACGTCTTTAAACCTAGCTTGTCAAGTCTTATTTCACTTCCTGCAACTAATGGTGCACAAAACAAACTTCCATCTGATTCCGCAGCTTCTTTTTCCTGGAGCAGGTTGCTAGCTTGTTGCCAGAAGCTTATAGCTTGAGGGATGCCACTTTGTATTAGGCATAGCTGGTCACGAGTCTCTCCTTCTTTACTGCCTGCCATTGGCATGTGTTGGAAAGGTTTTGCAGGTTGATATAGATTAGCTGTGTTATGAACACATGTTCCTTGATCATCAGGTCCTGGGTCGGATTCAAACACGGAGCTTCTAATTAAATGGCAGGGATTGGAATGCGAATGCGAATGTGAGTGGAGCTCTTCCACTCACATTGTTAGCCACTTTAAGACTTGAATAGCAGGTTAGGTGTAAAGATTCGCATTCCAATCAGTAATCTGTAAACTGTCTGTGCTGTTGTATGCACTGTCTGAGGTCAGAGCTCTCCATTCACCTGACGAAGAGGGAAACCTCGAAAGCTTGTGAGTTTACTATCAAATAAATTGGCTGGACTTAAACCTGGTGTTGTCAGACTTCCTACCATGTGACCCACCCCATGGCCTAACCAATGGCCTTGCGAACATGTTGCCCCTTCAACCCCCTCGCAGGCCTCGATCTTCCCCTGCAGCCCTGATCTCCCAATCCCTCAATCACCGGGAGACCTGACCCACCTCCCCTATAGCCCTGAGCCCCCCATACCCAGAGCAGGTTGACACACCCACCCCCATGTTGTTCAGCCCTAATCGTTGGCCTCCATCCCTCTGCCTACAATCCCAAAGTGCACAATGACAGCAGGCTATCCCCACCCCTACAGATCTCCCTCCAGAGACTCTTCCTTTCCTATTGGACCCCAACCCTTTGGCACTGCCCGCCGATCTCCCTCCAGAGGCCCTACCCTCCCTATTGGACCCCACCCCCTTGGCACTGCCCTATGTTAATTGGGCAGTGCCAAGGGGAGTGCCCCCGAGCAATGGCACTTTGCACTTTGGGCCATGCCAGGGGACCCAGGCTGGCACTGCCAAGGTGGTAATGCCAAAGGGGCATCCCACTCATCTCTGACCTCCTGGGGAATCTTCACTGCAGTAAGGTCGGGTCATCAGTATCCTATAAGTAGGGAGCTATATTAAATCCCGCTGGAGCGAACTACTCCTGGAGCGTGGAGACGCTAGCTGGCCTGAAGACTTCAGTCCCGGGCCTACTAATGATATTTAAAATATATTTAAATTAATATTTGAATAATTTATACAGCTGTGTGCCAGGGCTGACGACACCAGAAATCTGCCAGAGACTCAAAGGGGCATGGCATCCAGTAGGGAGCCTGCGAAACGGCCTCCACTTGAGTCTCCTGGCCCACTATGCTATAAAAGCAATGCAGCCATCTGGGAGAATGGCCCCCATGGTGTTGATTAGAGTCTTTTTAACTTCCTCCTTAGATAGTTTAACATAATTCATGGAGTATGACTGTTGTTCATGTTGTCTCCCTTATGAAAATTTTTAATTGACTGGTATTAAATTCCATCTGCTTGTACTCTCCATCTATTTTGTTCAATGTTTTCTATAATGTTACATCTGTTGCCTTTTTTGAATAAGCATGTGCCTTGTTAAAGACGTTAGTACTGTTTTAGAAAAAAAACAGGTTCAGAGGATATTTGATAGTGGTATCCAAAGCCATGAAGGAACTAGACAGATAGGTAAAGAGAAACTGTTCCCAATTGTGGAAGCTTCAGGAATCAGAGGGACAGATTTAAAGTAATTGCATGTTGCCTTTGTTACAATTCAGGCAGTTCTTCATGGAATCAATGTCATGGGAGCTGGAGAAACCAGAAACTACTTAACACCTATTGATGATCTTCTTCCTTTGACAATTGATTGGGACCAATAAACTTATATTCACTGGGAAGACGGAATTGTTTGATGGACTACTTTGGGTCAATGGAGAGGAGTGGTTGATGCAATGTCCGGTGACATGGGTGTGCCAATGAATGGCAATTCAATGATCTAGATACCAGAAGTAAATGTAACTTACTGTAATTTTTATGAAGTATATATGGCACATAAACATTCCCATCTTTTGAAGAAGGCCATAAGCAGCTTCTTGGCTTTCCTTTACATTTCGCCGCATTTCTGGTAGTGTCAACTAAAATGTCACCATATTGAATTACTTTGCTTCCTGCACGTTCCACTGCAAATAAGAAAAACATCTCAAAATTAAAAACATCCACAGCGAGTAAATCTATATTAAACATTCAATACTTATTAGCCATATCATTATGTTATAAGTAACTTTTTTTCAGTAGATCATACCATCAAATTAGCAAGTTTGATTCAGATTTCTTAATAATGTCATCTAAAAGTTGTAACCATCAGGCCTGTGTTTGACTTTTTTTTAAAGTTGGAAATAATTTACATTTACATAGTGCTATTTAGTTTCCACAATTTAAGTCATAGAATTATTACATCAAAGAAAGCCATTCAGCCCCTCATGTTGTGCTGGCTCTCTTTAAGAGCAATTCAATATCACTCTCCTGCCTTTCCCCTGTAGCCCAGCAACTCTTTCCTTTTTTAGATAATGATCCAAATCCCTTTTGAATGTCATGTTAGAACCTGCTTCAACCATATACTCAAGTTCAATTCACTTCTGGGATGTGGGCATTGTTGGCTAGCCCAGCATTTATTGCCCATTCCTAAATGCCATTCAGGAGGTGGTGGTGAGCTGCCTCTGTAACTGTTGCAGTCCATGTGGTGTAGATACACCCACCATATTGTTAGTAAGTAGCCCTAGGATTTTGACCCACTGACAATGAAGAAATGGTATATCCAAGTCAGGATGGTGAATGGCTCTGAGGCAAATTTCCAGGTGATGGTGTTCCCATTGTTGTGGGGAATTACCACTTTGGAGTCAGACTGGGGGTGCAACAATACAGTTTAATTTAACAAAGTTTCGTGGAGAAAAGGCATTGGCACTCCACAATACTAGGCAGCTACCTTCTCTCAATAATACAATAGGAGTGGTCTATTTTTATACCTTTCAGACAATGGATAGTCCAGACATTAGCTATTTAACACATTGTTACAGTTGAGTAGGATTGATGGTTTACCACATTGTTACAGCCAGACATAAACAGGCATTGGCATTTAACATTGCATTGTTTCATAGAATGGATACATTTCCTCTATCAGTGACTATCAATGACTTAGTTTCGGTCTATACACACAGTAATTGGTTTTCCTGCCATTTATGTATTCCTGTTCCTATTTATAGCTAATCTCCTTATTGTCCTTGGTCTGTTCTTATCTTTAAAGTGCCTCAAGGTCTCTACTGGCCTCCTGCAGTATCTGATTCCTGCATGTTTAACTTGAAATAACTGTCAGTCCTGCATGTTTCTAGTTTCAAGTAACTGTCTGTGCTAAAAGTCAGTGCTTGCTTAACGTCTTTCTCCCAGGTAGCTTTTTTATGTGCTAGGTAGCCATCTTTGTGATTTTTCTCCCACTACAGTCCCCTCTTTTGGTCTGGATTATTAATATTTTTTATAATCCCTTGACCAACAGCTGCATCTTCACAATTTTCTTCTTTCTTTCTTCATTTCTTCTAATGTCTTAGGGGATCTTTATCATGGGTTCTTCCTCAACGGGTACACTGGCTCGTGGCACAATTCTTGGTACCATAACCTTGCAGCAAACTTTTAGGTAGCCAGCAATTAGACAGCAGACGATTACAATTGAAATGAGTATGACCAATCAATGTAATAAATAAAATTTCCAGAACCGCACCATCCCCCCCACTCCCCCCCCCCCCCCCCACCCACCCCGTACAACGAGCGATTCCAGTTACTTACTTCCTTTCTTGGGTCCCTGTCTGAAACTATCAAGTTGTTCTCTGATGTTATTGATGACTTGTGTAATGTTATAAGACTTGTCTGTGACATGGGTTATGCATTTATCAAATATAGTTGTACACACTCCCACTTGTACTAACTGGTAGTCTACTGCGTATCATGTCTGTTGCACATATAATCTCAGTTCAGCTATTTCTTGGTTAACAGCCTCCAGTGCTTTTGAAGTGCTGTTTCCCAGGACTGTTAGTCCACAAACAATATGATTCCTATTCTTTGCACTAATCACTCCTGCTGCCCTCCCAAAGATAGGGCTCCAAGGAACCCGTATCCCAGTCAGAATCCCATTGTGGCCGGGGCTTCCCAATCAGCGCAGAATTTCTTGTTGATAGCCCTAGCTATTATTCTCCTCTGTATATATGCCCCTTCTGAGGGCATGGAACCATCAGTGGTCCTATTGTTCCAACTGCAAAACAGTTTGGAAGGTTTTGTGTTTCTGTCCTGTAAGTACCATTGAAGAGGAACACATATCCCTTCTTAGCCTGGTAACATTTAGTTCTTGATTATGAGTTTGTTCATATTGCTAATTGTTTGGTTACTTGACTTTCTGTTTGATCCCA
This sequence comes from Carcharhinus amblyrhynchos, assembly GCF_965287045.1. Taxonomy (NCBI): domain Eukaryota; kingdom Metazoa; phylum Chordata; class Chondrichthyes; order Carcharhiniformes; family Carcharhinidae; genus Carcharhinus; species Carcharhinus amblyrhynchos. Next base: position 61,631,402 of record NC_137329.1, read on the forward strand.
CCACCTGGTAAGTATCAAATGGCTATGTCCATAGCAACGTTCCAATGAGACAGGGAAGTTATGGTAGGTTAAAGGAACCGTGGTGTTCAAAGGCTGTAATGAATCTAGTCAAGAAGAAAAGCTTACAAAAGGTTCAAAGACCTAGGTAATGTTAGAGACCTAAAAGAGTATACGGCTAATAGGAAGGATCTTAAGAAGCAAATTAGGAGAGCCAGAAGGGGTCATGAGAAGACCTTGGCAAGCAGGATTAAGGAAAACCCCAAGGTACTCTGCAAGTATGTGAAGAGCAAGAGGATAAGACATGAAAGAATAGGACCTATCAAGTGTGATGGTGGGAAAGTGGAACCAGAAGAAATAGCAAAGGTATTTAATGAATACTTTACTTCAGTATTCACTATGGAAAAGGATCTTGGTGGTTGTAGTGCACACTTGCAGCGGACTGAAAAGCTTGAGCATGTAGATATTAAGAAAGAGGATGTGTTGGAGCGCGTTTTGAAAAGCATCAAGTTAGATAAGTTGCCGGGACCAGATGGGGTGTACCCCAGACTACTGTGGGAGGCAAGGGAGGAGATTGCTGAGCCTCTGACGATGATCTTTGCATCATCAATGGAGATGGGATAGGTTCCGAAGGATTGTGGATGTTGTTCCTTTATTTAAGATAGGGAGTAGAGATAGCCATGGAAACTATAGACAGTGAGTCTAACTTCAGTGGTTGGTAAGTTGATGGAGAAGATCCTGAGAGGCAGGATTTATGAACATTTGGAGAGGTATAACATGATTAAGAATAGTCAGCATGGCTTTGTCAAAGGCAGGTCATGCCTTACGAGCCTGATTGAATTTTTTGAAGATGTGACTAAACACATTGATGAAGGAAGAGCAGTAGATGTAGTATGTATAGACTTCAGCAAGGCATTTGATAAGGTGCCCCATGCAAGGCTCATTAAGAAAGTGAGTGAGCATGGGATCCAAGGGGACATTGCGTTGTGGATCCAGAACTGGCTTGCCCACTGAAGGCAAAGAGTGGTTATAAATGGGTCATATTCTGCATGGAGGTCAGTCACCATTGGAGTGCCCCAGGGATCCATTCTGGGACCCTTACGCTTTGTGATTTTTATAAATGACCTGGATGAGGAAGTGGAGGGATGGGTTGGTAAGTTTGTGATGATACAATGGTTGGAGGTGTTGTGGATAGTGTGAAGGGATGTCAGAAGTTGCAGCGAGACATTGATACGATGCAAGACTGGGTGGAGAAGTGGCAGATGGAGTTCAACCCAGATAAGTGTGAGGTGGTTCATTTTGGCAGGTCAAATAGGATGGCAGAATATAATATTAATGGTAGGACTCTTGGCAGTGTGGAAGATCAGAAGGATCTTGGGGTCCGAGTTCATAAGATGCTCAAAGCAGCTGCGCAGGTTGAAGCTCTGGTTAAGAAGGCATATGGTGCACTGGCTTTCATCAATCGAGGAATTCAGTTTAGAAGTCGAGAGATAATGTTGCAGCTATACAAGACCCTGGTCAGACCCCACTTGGAGTACTGTGTTCATTTCTGGCCGCCTCATTACAGGAAGGTTGTGGAAGTCATAGAAAGGGTGCAGAGGAGATTTACAAGGATGTTGCCTGGATTGGGGAGCTTGCCTTATGAGGATAGGTTGAAGGAGCTCGGCTTTTTCTCCTTGGAGAGACGAAGGATGAGAGGTGACCTGATAGAGGTGTATAAGATGTTGACAGGTATTGATCTAGTGGATAGTCAGAGGCTTTTTCCCAGGGCTGAAATGGTTGCCACGAGAGGACACAGGTTTAAGGTGCTGGGGAGTAGGTACAGAGGAAATGTCAGGGGTAAGATTTTCAGAGAGTGGTGGGTGCATGGAATGGGCTGCCAGCAACGGTCGTGGAGGCAGATTCGATAGGGTCTTTGAAGAGACTTTTAGATAAGTACATGAAACTTAGTAAGATAGAGGGTTATAGGTAAGCCTAGCAATCTCTGAGGTGGGGACACGTTCGACACAACTTTGTGGACCCAAGGGCCTGTATTGTGCTGTAGTTTTTCAATTTCTATTTGGCTGAGCTTACGTGAGTTCCATTGCACTGTCCACAAATGAGCTGTCTTCCCGCGGTTATATTCAGACATTTCTGTTCATCACAAGTGCAAGTAAACTGTCCCTTATTAACCCAACAATGTTGATGGACACACTGCGTCTGCATGCAGGAATCATTCGTGGGGACCAAGGCATTGGCACATCCCCATCCCTGCCCCGTAAAACAAAGTGGATAGCTTTCTCTCCCACCTCTTGGAACCCCCTACACAGAGGGTCTGTGGGATTTGCAAGTTCCACACACCTCCCCTGTATACCTCTTTTATATTTGCCAATTTGTCCCTTACAGGGTGCATCTGATGTATCTACAGTATATAAGTCATGAGGGGTCCACCCAGGGGTGGCTATAAACAGGATTTCTACCAACTGTATTAACGGGCAACATACAGTTCAATTCCTGTGTAAATGTACATGAGCTTTGTAAAATAAATTATCCTCCAATCCTGTCAAATTTACAGTCACGACAACGCAAAGTAGTACAGTTACATATGCAACTACATACATATTCGTAACAATCAAGTATCAAACCTAACATTATAATTTATATAATCTCCAAAAATTATATTATCTATTGACCCGCACGCTCCAGTTGCTCTTGCTTGCAGTCTTTGCCTGTGTTGAGGAAAGCAGTTCTATTAGTTCACTCATTCACTCATTCATGCATTTCTTTGAGTAATTTCAGCTGTGTCCAATGTTTCCATATATCTTTCCCTCTTATGTCTATACAGGCACAGGTGTCTCCATTAATTATAACTTCATATGGCCCATTCCATTTTGATGTAAATCCTGGTTTGTCAGGTAATGTTTTTACCAGGACGCGACTTCCCGTTGTTGGAAGGTCAGGGAGCATTTCAAGCTCTCTCTCTGTGTCTCTTTGTTCCTGATTGTCCTTTACCAATTTGTGCATCCCTTTGAGTTGGGTGCTTAGTTCCAAAACATATCTCCTAATTTTATCTTTCAGTGGACCTAAATCTATCCCACATGTTAGCATGCTTTCTGGTAATTGCATCGCCCGTCCTGTCATTAGTTCATAAGGAGTTAATCCGGTTGTCCGGTTTGTGGTAGCTCTTAATCTCATTAGTATAGTTTGTACAGCTTTAGCTAGTGCATTCTTAAGTGTTCTATTCATATGTTCCACTATTCCAGAACTTTGTGGGTGGTAAGGAATGTGAAATTTTTGTTTTATCCCCATTAATTGGCATACTGTTTTTACCACCTTTCCAGTGAAGTGCGTCCCTTGGTCCAAATCGATTTGTAGGGATTACCACTTCTGCCAATATCCTAGCCACCAAGGTAGCAGTAGAATTTGTAGTAGGGAATGCTTCTACCCACCTGGTGAACTTGTCTATAATAACCAGACAATAAGTTTTGCCATGGGATTGTGGAAGTGGTCCTGTGAAATCTACTTGCAGATGTTCCTAGGATTCCTTTGGACTTGGTTGGTGTCCCATTTTAATTTTTATAGGTCTACCAGGGTTTGTTGCGCACACGTCATGCATTGGTGACGGTGTCGGGCTATATCTCTTCCCATTCGTTTTCACCACCATTCCTTTTCTAGTATCATGGCCTCTCTACCCACATGTGAGAGTCCATGGTGTAGTTCCAATAGGGTGTTTTGTATGCACTCTGGTGCTATTACCTTATCTTCCCATCTCCAAATGTTATCAGTCCCTTTGACTGCTCCCTGTGCTTCCCATTCTCTCCTTTTCCTCTTTGGAGGTGTCCTCATGTAAGTCCCGAATTTCTATTTTGTTTCCTGTCTGTTCTATCGCTGCTATTGGCAGCTCGCCAATTGTCTCCTGTCCTACGGCTAACTGTGCCGCCCTATCTGCAGCTTGGTTCCCTTTGAAATTTAACCAGTTCGGGTTACCTCTTCCTGCTTCTTTCTGGTGTGCTTTAATTTTGATTACTGCAGCTTCTCTAGGTTTCTTGCTAGCTGTCAACGATGCCTCAATTCTTTGCTGGTGCTTAATAGGGGTTCCTCCCGTGGTTATGAACCCTCTTCTTCCCCATGTTGTCATGCAGTCATGTATGACTCCAAATGCATAGCGACTCTTTGTATAGATGTTCACCGTTTTACCTTCAGATAACTAGTGCCTGTGTGAGTGCCATTAGTTCTGCCACTTGCACGGATAGACCTCCGTCAATCCTTCCTGACCTTATTGTCTCTAGTTTGTCATTCAATACTACCCCGGAGTGATCCTTCCACATATTTGCGTGACGCATCTACAAAAAGGGTCTCCTCAGCTTTTATTAAGGGTTTATCCTACCCTCTCCTTTGTCCATATCTATATCCTCACAATTGTTTGGCTCGACTAAAATCCCTTCTGCTGGGTTATTCCCTGTTTCCCTTATTATTATCATGGACTTGCTTAGAGGTAGGAGGACAGCTTCCCACTTAGCCCTTCTCGTGTTTGAGACTGACCTTAGTTTTCCCGTGTTCAACACTTCCACCAAGGTGTTTGGTGTGAAGGATTATACTTCTTGTCATGATTACTGGCTCACTAACCTTTATGGCCCAGATGGCGCAATCCAAGGTGGCTATGCACCTTGGCAGACGGTGACTACCAGCCCTTCTACGGTGGAATAATACCCTGTGGGTCTTTCTCTGTCGCCATGGTCCTGTGTTACCACTGCAGAATAGAACCTTACCTCATTGTTACAATGGATATGGAAGTCCTTTTTAGAATCTGGTAATCCTAGTCCAGGGGCTGATGTCAGTTCTGTTTTTAGTTTGTTGTAAGCCTCTTCCTGCTTGGGTCCCCATTCTATGGGATCTAAAGCTGGTTTCCCCCTTTGACTAGTCTTTGTATGGGTTTTGCTAATTTTGCGAACCCTGGGATGAAACTCAGGCTATAGTTGAATAATCCTAGCACCTTTCTGACCCCTCTTACGGTGATGGGTCGCGGCATTTGTTGTATCGCCTTCTTTCGATCTGTTGGCATTTCTTTAAGTCCTTGGTATATAAGGTGTCCTAGGTATAGGGCCTGTGTTTTCCTGGTTTGTGCCTTTCTGGGGCTCACCTTTAAATCTGAGGTTTTTAATTCATTCAGTACTAAATATAAGGCTTCTTGATATCCTTACTTGGACTCCAAAGCTATTAGGATAGCATCTACATACTGTAGAACCATACTACCCTCTGGCAGTTCTACCCCGTTCAGGATGACACTCATTACACGATTGACTATAGTGGGGCTGTTGTGGAATCCCTGCGGTAAACAAGTCCAAGTGTGCTGTTTGTCTACCAATGTAAATGTGAATCTGTCTTGGGATTTGGGATCCAATGATAAGGACCAGAATCCGTTGGCTGTGTCCAATATTGTCAATATTTTGTGCTCCTATGACAGTCCATTCAGGATAGTCGAAGGGCTTGCTACAAAGGAGCGCAACTTAGACGTGACTTCATTGAGTTTGGTGTAATCTATTGTGAGCCTATAGCTTCCGTCAGGTTTGCTCACTGGCCATGTTGGGGGGTTAGTAGTGCTTGTATTTCTTTCAGAATCCCCCTTTCCACTAACCCTTTAACTATCTCCACTACAGCTTACTCTGCTCTGGTTTTATTGGGTATTGTCGGTGTAGTTTATGCTCCAGTCCTGGTACCTTTATTGGGTCCGTTTTAGTTAAACCAGTATCTAACTTTGTTTTAGCCCATACCCCAGGGACGGAAGCACAGATGGCTCCGAACCCTCCTGTCTCTAATTCCCAATTTCTGGTGGTGACTGTGGCCACCTTAATGGTTTCAAGGTGACTTGTGAGTTTCCCTGTTCTAGTTTTCCGACTGTTCTGTCTTGGCCAGATTAATTCTCCCTTTCCACAGTCTATCAAAATCTCATATTCTTTCATCAGATCATTTCCCATTATTGTACCCCCATTATTTTTGCACACATAAAACCTCACTGGTATATACAGGTTATTTATCTCTACTAACGTGGTCTTGTTCAGGTAGGCAGGTGTTTTGTTCCCTCCTATCCCTGTCAGGTAAATTATTTTATTTGTAGTGGGTAAAGGTAGGTCGGTGACAGATATGGATGCTCCCGTGTCCACTAGCATCTCACACTGCCTGCACCCTACTAATGCTGACACATAGATCTTTCCCTGCTTTTTATCCTTGTGAATGGGGGCTGCAGACCGTCAATCTTGCTGACCCCTGAGGTTCTGTGGTTCCTCTGGTTCTGCTGTGATCATGGATCGGGTTGGGGGTCTCCCATGCTTATTCCAACACACTGCTTCTGTGTGTCCATATTTATTACAGTGGCTGCAATGTTTCCCACTGTTCTCAAATCTGTTCCCTTTCCGTGAGGCCTCGCAATCCCTTGCAAAGTACTCTTGCCATCCACAATTGTGGCAAATCACTTTAGACTTTGTTCCATTCCTGTTACTGCAAGCTGCTACTCTTTCTAGCCTTGTTCTTGCCTGGGATTTCTCTTCTCCCGGTACGCCACTAGCCCACTCTACCAATTCATCGTAATCGTGGGACATAATCACTCCCATTTTTAGGATGACGTGGTAAGCGCTAGAGTCCATCCTTAAAAGCCTGGATGAATGCTCGATCTCCTCGACCTGGGTTCCCTAGTCTTGAGCACTCTTAATATACGTGAAACAATCGTTCCCCATATTCAGAAGCTCCTTCCCCTTTCAACTGTTTTGTTGTGGTAATTCTGTTCCAGTTAGTGAGAGCATTCCCTAACACACTCTGAATTTATGCTTTAAACTGGGTGAAGGGTGCCTGTTGGGCATCTATCTCTGATGTTAAAGGGACTACATGTGTCCACCATTCCCCACTATAATCCTGTACTGGAGGATCCACCTGCTACCTGCCTCCACTTCTCCGCTGGACAGGCTGCCCTGACCAGCTGGTGTACATCTCTCAGGTATAATTGGTATCCTACCCAGATTGTGTCGAATTCTTCCCAGAATTTACTGTTTGCGCTTCAAAGTTGTAATTTACAGTAAGAAGCCTCACAACACCAGGTTAAAATCCAACAAGTTTATTTGATAGAAAACCCACTAGCTTTTGGGGTTTACTATCAAATAAACTTGTTGGACTTTAACCTGGTGTTGTGAGAATTCTTACTGTGTTTACCCCAGTCCAACGTTGGCATCTCCACATCAGGTTATAATTTACCCAGGGAAGCAATTATCTGCTGCCTCTCACCTGGGGTGAAGGGTTTATAATTCACTTTTGGCTGTGCATCTGTTCCCCCTCTGGTTACTGGCTCTAAGTTGTGTTCCAGCGCTTCCCACTCTTCTGGAGGAGCGGTTGATCCCTGTAATGTGGACTCATAAGGAGGTAGAGGAACAGTTTCCCCTGTCTTCTAATACCTGGTTTTGTTTCTCCAGTTCCCTCACTTGGGATTCTAATTCTCTAATCTTTTCTTTATCTTCACTCCACTTCTTAGTAGAGGTGACTACTTGCTCAATTAGACCAGCTAAGTGATGTATTAACAATACTCCTATCTTCTTTGTCTTGTTTCTCTTTTCTTCATCTATCCACTTTCTCTGCTGTTGTAAGATCTGAGAAGAATCCCAGCCATCCTTTTGCATCCTCTTTATTAATGCTCTATCATGTACTCTTCAATAAGAGATCCTGCAGGCCCTCTCTTAACTTCATTATCTGCCATTTTGCAGACTTCACTATCTCTGGTCACTATTGCCACTTTGGCAATGTGTTTTAGGCACCGTATGGCCACGATTACTCCCTAACAAAGTGTGCTCTCTACCGTAGGGACTTCACTACCCCCAGCCACTATTACTACTCTAGCAGTGTTTCACTGCTGTCTCAGGGTTTCAAATTTATACTCACGGTTCCCACTATTACCACCTCGGCAATGTGCTTCTCTACCACAGTCCAGTTTTGGTCAGAGGTGATCAAGCTCCGTTTCCGCCCCGCATTTACAACATTGACAGTCCAGTACCCAACTTTACAAACTTTCATGCAATCAGATGGCAACTCTGTGTTTGTTTGCCACATCAGAGTTTGATGTTAACTGACTTCTGCCACTTGTGCTTCACAATCCAAAGTGCCCTTGGTGCCTCTATGCCCACTTCAATTGCTGACCATCGCATGGGGGATTTCCCCTCTTAACAACCAGTCTAAGGCTGGGCTGTTTGAGACAGGCACTACCTTGTCCTGGTCACTACCTTGTGCTGGTCAGCACAAGTAACAGTTACTTATCACTATCAGCAGTTAGCACTTATCACTATACCATATACAACAATATTTATTACTACAAATATCCCTTAAGTTTAACCCCTTGCAAACTGTATTCTTGATCCTGTCCAACTCTCACAGATTCAGTGATCTCCACCCAGGCTTTCCGATCGTGACCAAGCGATCAGAACTTACCAGTAATAGGATCCTGCCGACTATGCCAATTGTTGTGTGAAATTACCACTTCGGAGTCAGACTGGGGGTGCAACAATACAGTTTTATTTAATAAAGCTTCATCGAGAAAAGGCACTGGCACTCCGCATTACTGGGCAGCTACCTTCTCTCAATGATACAATAGGAGCAGTTGATTTTTATATCTTTCAGACAATGGATAGTCCAGACATTAGCTATTTAACATATCGTTATAGTTGAGTAGGATCAACAGTTTACCATATCGTTACAGCCAGACATATACACACATTGGCATTTAACATTGCATTGTTTCATAGAATGGATATATTTCCTCTATCAGCGGCTATCAATGACTTAGTTTTGGTCCATACATACAGTAATTGGTTTTCCTGCATTTATGTATTCCTGTTCCCATTAATGGCTAATCTTCTTATTGTCCCAGGTCTGTCCGTCTCTTAAAAGTGCCTCAGGCTCTCTACTGGCTTCCTACAGTGTCTGATTCCTGCATGTTTAACTTTAAATTAAGGGAAAAGAAAGGAAGGATAAACTATGAATCTAGGCTAGTGCTAAATATAAAAAAGGATAGTAAGAGTTTTTATAAATATATAAAAAAGAGAAGGCTGGCTGGGGTGAATGTTGGACCCTTAGAGGATGAAAGGGGGGATTTAGTGGTGGGGGATGAGGAAATGGCTGAGGCCTTGAATAACTTTTTTGTTTCAGTCTTCACGGAGGAGGACACGAATAGTTTGCCTGGTGTTAACGATGGAAAGATAGTAGGAGTGGAGGGCCTGAATGAGATCATTGTTACTAGAGAGGCAGTGCTCGACAGACTAGAGGGACTGATCGTGGACAAGTCCCCAGGACCGGATGGAATGCATCCAAGGGTTCTGAAGGAAATGGCAGAGGTGATAGTGGATGCCTTGGTGATTATTTTCCAAACCTCGCTGGATTCCGGAGAAGTGCCGGAAGATTGGAAAACGGCTAATGTTACGCCGCTGTTTAAAAAGGGTAGCAGGCAAAAGGCAGGGAATTATAGGCCGGTTAGTTTAACATTGTTGTAGGAAAAATGCTTGAATCCGTAATCAAGGAGAAAATAGCGAGGCATCTTGAGAAGAATTGTTTGATAGAGCAGACGCAGCACGGTTTCGTTAAGGGGAAGTCGTATCTGACGAATTTATTAGAATTCTACGAGGATGTGTCTAGTGCGGTGGATAGAGGGGAACCGGTGGATGTGGTGTTTCTCGATTTTCAGAAGGTGTTTGATAAGGTGCCACACAAAAGGTTGTTACAGAAGGTTAGGAGGCATGGAATTGGGGGTAGGGTGTTAGCATGGATAGGGGATTGGCTGTCAAATAGGAGGCAGAGAGTGGGTGTCAATGGGTGCTATTCGGATTGGCGGTTGGTGACTAGTGGAGTGCCCCAGGGGTCGGTGCTGGGGCCTCAGCTATTTACCATTTATATAGATGATCTGGAGGAGGGAGCGGAGTGTAAGGTGTCGAAATTTGCTGATGACACAAAGATAAGTGGAACAGCAAATTGTGCGGAGGGTGTGGAAAGTCTGCAGAGGGATCTAGATAGGCTGAGCGAGTGGGCGAGGACCTGGCAGATGGAATACAATGTTGGCAAGTGTGAGGTTATCCACTTTGGTAGGAATAATGGTAGGAAGGACTACTACTTACAGGGCGAAAAGCTGCAGCATGCTACGGAGCAGAGGGACCTGGGGTCCTTGTGCATGAGTCGCAAAAACCCAGCCTGCAGGTGCAGCAGGTGGTCAGGAAGGCAAATGGGATGCTGGCCTTCATAGCAAGGGGGATTGAATGTAAAAGTAGGGAGGTCTTGCTGCGACTGTACAGGGCACTGCTGAGAACATAAGAACATAAGAAATAGGAGCAGGAATAGGCCATCTAGCCCTTCGAGCCTGCCCCGCTATTCAATAAGATCATGGCTGATCTGTCTTGGCTCAGTTCCACATTCCCGCCCTCTCCCCATAACCCTTAATCCCCTTGCCTATCAAAAACCTATCAACCCGCGTCTTAAAAATATTGAGCGAGGCAGCCTCCACCACTTCAACGGGCAGAGAATTCCAGCGATTCACCACCCTTTGAGTGAAGAAGTTCCTCCTCAACTCCGTTCTAAACCACCTCCCCTTTATCCTGAGGCTGTGCCCTCTAGTCCTACTGTCCTTTCTGAGCGGGAAGAGCCTCTCCACCTCTATCCTATCCATCCCATTCAACATCTTATACGTCTCAATGAGATCTCCCCTCATTCTTCTAAACTCTAACGAGTACAAGCCTAGTTTATTCAGCCTCTCCTCATAGTTCAACCCCCTCAACTCCGGAATCAGCCTAGTAAACCTCCTCTGCACTCCCTCCAAGGCCAAAATATCCTTGCGTAAGTGCGGCAACCAAAACTGCACACAGTACTCCAGCTGCGGCCTCACCAGTGCCCTGTACAGTTGCAGCAAGACCTCCCTACTTTTATATTCAATCCCCCTCGCTATGAAGGCCAGCATCCCATTCGCCTTCCTGACCACCTGCTTCACCTGCAGGCTGGGTTTTTGCGACTCATGCACAAGGACCCCAAGGTCCCTTTGCACCGTCGCCTGCTGCAGTTTTTCGCCACGTAAGTAATAGTCCTTCCTACCATTATTCCTACCAAAGTGGACAACCTCACATTTGCCAACATTAAATTCCATTTGCCAGTTACTGGCCCATTCGCCCAGCCTATCTAGATCCTTCTGCAGACTCTCCACACTCACCGCACAATTTGCCGTTCCACCAATCTTGGTGTCATCAGCAAATTTCGACACCATGCACTCGGTTCCCTCCTCCAGATCATCTATATAAATGGTGAATAGCTGAGGCCCCAGCACCGACCCCTGGGGCACTCCACTAGTCACCAACCGCCAATCCAAATAGCACCCAGTGACACCCACTCTCTGCCTCCTATTTGACAGCCAATCCTCTATCCACGCTAACACCCTACCCCCAACTCCATGCCCCCTGACCTTCTGCAATAATTCTTGTGAGGCACCTTGTCAAACGCCTTCTGAAAATCCAGAAAGACCACATCCACCGGCTCTCCTCTACCCACCGCCCTAGGCACATCCTCATAGAACTCCAATAAATTCGTCAGACACGACTTCCCCTTAATGAAACCGTGCTGCGTCTACTCTACCAAACAATTCTCCTCAAGATGCCTCGCTATTTTCTCCTTGATCATGGATTCTAACATTTTTCCTACAGCAGATGTTAAACTAACTGGCCTATAATTCCCCGCCTTTTGCCTGCCACCCTTCTTAAACAACGGCGTAACATTAGCCGTTTTCCAATCTTCCGGCACTTCCCCGGAATCCAGCGACGTTTGGAAAATAATCACCAAGGCATCCACTATCACCTCCGCCATTTCTTTCAGAACCCTTAGATGCATTCCATCCGGTCCTGGGGACTTGTCCACAATCAGCCCCTCCAGTCTGTCGAGCACCGCCTCTCTAGTAATATAGGCCGGTTAGTTTAACGTCTGTTGCAGGAAAAACATTAGAATCCGTGATCAAGGAGAAAATAGCGAGGCATCTTGAGGAGAATTGTTTGGTCGAGCAGACGCAGCACGGTTTCGTTAAGGGGAAGTCGTGTCCGACAAATTTACTGGAGTTCTATGAGGATGTGTCTAGGGCAGTGGATGGAGGAGAGCCGGTGGATGTGGTCTTTCTGGATTTTCAGAAGGCGTTTGACAAGGTGCCTCACAAGAGGTTATTGCAGAAGGCTGCAGCTGGAGTACTGTGTGCAGTTTTGGTTGCCGCACTTGTGCAAGGATATTTTGGCCATGGAGCGAGTGCAGAGGAGGTTCACTAGGCTGATACCGGAGTTGAGGGGGTTGAGCTATGAGGAGAGGCTGAATAGACTGGGCTTGTACTCGTTAGAGTTTAGAAGGATGAGGGGAGATCTCATTGAGACATATAAGATGATGAAAGGGATGGATAGGGTAGAGGTGGAGAGGTTCTTCCCGCTCAGAAAGGACAGCAGGACTAGAGGGCACAGCCTCAAGATAAGGGGGGAGCAGTTTAGAACGGAGTTGAGGAGGAACTTCTCCACTCAAAGGGTGGTGAATCTCTGGAATTCTCTGCCCGTTGAAGTGGTGGAAGCTACCTCGCTAAATATATTTAAGACGCGGGTAGATAGGTTTTTGGTAGGCAAGGGGATTAAGGGTTATGGGGAGAAAGCGGGAAAGTGGAACTGAGCCACTTCAGATCAGCCATGATCTTGTTGAATGGCGGGGCAGGCTCGAAGGGCTAGATGGCCTACTCCTGCTCCTATTTCTTATGTTCTTATGTTCTTAAATAACTGTTTGTCCTGTATGTTTTTAGTTTCAAGTAGCCGTCTGCACTAAAGGTCAGTGCCTGCTTAATGTCTCTCCTGATATCATGTACTATGTGTCGACCTGTGGCCTCTGTTCAATGGCTTTGTTCGCCATATTCATTGGATTAAATACATAACTTAAATTCAACAAATTCCTGACTTATTTATTTTAATCTTCTCATTTGCAGTCACTCACTCATTTTCTGTCTCTTATTTCTTGCTCTGCATTTGTCCTTATCTTGTTTAAACCATTCCTAAAACTAACAAATCTCCCTGTAAGGGTATTTCTCCCAGTCATGTTCAGATGTTGACCATCCAGCTTGCACACATCCCAATTTCTCCACAATTTGTTCCATTCTCCCAGAAATCTAAAGCCTTCTTCTCCCTGCACCATCTTTACAGCCATGCATTTATCTGGTGTATGCTTGCATTTTAATACTATTGCAAACTTGAGTTTGTAAAGATGTAAAGACTGTAAAAAAAATGTTAGAGGGTAAAAACATTGCGTGGTCCTTTAAAAGCTGGTATTTTGTTTCAGTACTTGGAGCCTTAAAATGCGAAGTACATCCAAACTCTAAACTGAAACATTTGTATCAAAATGTCAAACAGTAGTCTTGACAAGGCAACCTGTTTGTGTTTAATTTTGACCAATCAATTTAAAGCAGGCACTCAGCTACCAAGAACATATAAGATTTGAATTTAATGTTGTTGACAACAGCAGACCAATCCAATTGTAGGAAAATTCATAGGTCATCACAGATGTAAAACAGAGTCCAAGGGGGAAAAACAGACAATTAGCAACCTCTCAAGTCTTGAGAGGGAGCGAGAGCTCTGCACCCTGCCAACTGTATATATCTCTTAAGAGAATGCACCATAAAATCAGTAAATCAAATCAAAAAGAACTCACAGTCAGAGAAATCAACCAAGAAACTCCAGAAGGTTCCAAAAGACACAACACCTGGTTGTATATTTGTTTGGGAGTGACAAAATTGTATTTTTTCATTAATTAATATGCATTGTATTTATTTGAACAGCGTTCCAGTAGAATCTTATTTTTATTCGTATGTTACTTGTTCAGCTAAATTTCTCTGTTGGAAAATAAATAAATTGCAAAGTATTCATCTGAAGGGAATGAAGTGAGCGCCACTAAATGTTACTGAAGGACAGTTCAGCTTCCCACACACTTTTAACAGTTTGTAAGGTGGGGTATTTATTTTTGGGGGATTCGGTGTTACATCTTTAGGGGGTCAATCTCTGTATCGTAACAATACTCACTGGCAGTATCTTGAGGAACTCCTACAGCAATGTCCTGAGGTGGAGATAATTGGTCTCTAATAACCACCACCAATAAAGAGTTGTCCCCACCAGTTCCCATCAACTTCACACTCAGTCACATGCTACCTTGATGTCACGGGGAGTCACTCTCATCTCACTATTTGAGTTCAGTTTTCATATCCACATTTGGACTCAGGCTGCAATGGGATTAAGAATCAAGTGGCCCTGACAGAACTCAAACTTATTATCAATGAACAGATTATTGCTGGTTAAGTGTCACTTAATAGCATTGTTGATGTTACCTTATTGGATTATATTGGATATATTGGATTTGGTGCTGGGTAATGAGCCAGACCAGGTGCTAGACTTGGAAGTTGGTGTGCATTTCGGTGATAGTGACCACAATTCGGTTACGTTCACCTTAGTGATGGAAAGGGATAGGCATGAACCTCGGGTCAGTAGTTTTAGCTGGGGGAAGGGTAATTATGAGGCTATTAGGAGAGAATTAGGAAGCATAGGTTGGACTAGGAGATTACAGGGACTGGGAACGTCCGAAATGTGGAATTTTTTCAAGGAACAGCTACTGCGGGTCTGTGATAGGTATGTCCCTGTCAGGCAAGGAGCATTTGGTAGGGCTAGGGAACCGTGGTGTACTAAAAAAGTTGATTCGTTGGTTAGGAAGAAAAAGGAGGCTTATGTTCGGATGAGGCTTGAGGGCTCAGGTAGTGCATTAGAAAGCTTTAGATTGGCTAGGAGGGAGTTGAAGGGGGAGTTAAGAAGGGCTAAAAGAGGACATGAGATGACTTTGGCTGATAGGATTAAGGAGAATCCTAAGGCGTTCTATAGGTATGTCAAGAACAGAAGGTTGGTTAGGGCAAGATTAGGGCCAGTTACAGACAGTAGAGGGAAGTTGTGTGTGGAACCGGAAGAGATTGGAGAGGCATTGAACCAATATTTCTCTTCGGTGTTCACGCAGGGGGACATGAATGTAGCTGAGGAGGACACTGGGGAGCAGGGGTGTAAAATAGAAAGTATTGCAGTTGATACCGGGGATGTGCTGGATATTCTAGAGGGCTTGAAAATAGATAAGTCCCCTGGTCCGGACGGGATTTACCCTAGGATTCTCTGGGAGGCTAGAGAGGTGATTGCAGAGCCTCTGGCTCTGATCTTCAGGTCATCATTGGTCTCTGGTATAGTACCGGAAGATTGGAGGACAGCGAATGTTGTCCCATTGTTTAAGAAGGGGAACAGAGACTTCCCTGGGAATTATAGACCGGTGAGTCTTACTTCTGTTGTGGGCAAGGTTTTAGAAAGAATTATTAGGGATAGGATTTATAGTTATTTGGAGAGTAATGAATTGATTAGAGATAGTCAGCATGGTTTTGTAGCAGGTAGGTCGTGCCTTACTAACCTTATTGAGTTCTTTGAGAATGTGACCAAAGAGGTTGATAGGGGTAAGGCAGTTGACGTGCTATATATGGATTTTAGTAAGGCGTTTGATAAGGTTCACCATGGTAGGCTTCTGCAGAAAATGCAGATGTATGGGATTGGGGGTAATCTAGGTACTTGGATCAGGAATTGGCTAGCAGATAGGAGACAGAGGGTGGTGGTTGATGGTGAATATTCGTCATGGAGTTCAGTTACGAGTGGTGTGCCTCAGGGATCTGTTTTGGGGCCACTGCTGTTTGTAATTTTTATTAATGATCTGGATGAGGGTATAGTTGGGTGGATTAGTAAGTTTGCTGATGACACCAAAGTCGGAGGTGTGGTAGATTGTGAGGAAGGGTGTCATAGTTTGCAGGGTGACTTAGACAGGTTGCAGAGCTGGGCCGCGAGGTGGCAGATGGAGTTTAATGCAGAGAAGTGTGAGGTAATTCATTTCGGTAGGAGTAACAGATGTATAGGGCTAACGGGAGGACTTTGAATAGTGTGGAGGAGCAGAGGGATCTAGGTGTATGTGTACATAGATCCCTGAAAGTTGGGAATCAAGTAGATAAGGTTGTTAAGAAGGCATACGGTGTCTTGGCGTTTATTGGTAGGGGGATTGAATTTAGGAGTCGCAGCGTCATGTTGCAACTGTACACAACTCTGGTGCGGCCGCACTTGGAGTACTGTGTGCAGTTCTGGTCCCCACATTACAGGAAGGACGTGGAGGCTTTGGAGAGGGTGCAGAGGAGGTTTACCAGGATGTTGCCTGGTATGGAGGGGAGGTCCTATGAGGAGAGACTGAGGGATTTGGGGTTATTTTCGCTGGAAAGAAGGAGGCTAAGAGGGGATCTTATTGAAACATATAAGATGATTAGAGGTTTAGATGGGGTGGATAGTGATAGCCTTTTTCCTCGGATGGAGAAAGCTAGCACGAGGGGGCATGGCTTTAAATTAAGGGGGGGTAGTTATAGGACGGATGTCAGGGGTAGATTCTTTACCCAGAGGGTGGTGAGGGATTGGAATGCCCTGCCTGCTGCGGTTGTAAATGCGCCTAGTTTGGGGGCGTTTAAGAGATCTGTGGATAGGTTTATGGACGAAAAGGGATTGGTTTA
The DNA here is from genome assembly GCF_965287045.1 of Carcharhinus amblyrhynchos. NCBI lineage: Eukaryota > Metazoa > Chordata > Chondrichthyes > Carcharhiniformes > Carcharhinidae > Carcharhinus > Carcharhinus amblyrhynchos. The sequence continues at coordinate 61,648,008 of NC_137329.1, forward strand.
GATTAGTGGGTCAGTGTTTTTTTTTTAAAAACTGGTCGGCGCAACATCGTGGGCCGAAGGGCCTGTTCTGCGCTGTAATGTTCTATGTTCTATGTTTGTTCCACTCTTTTGTCACTTTGCTGATGGCAGAAAGGAGACTGCCGGGGCAGTAATTGATTAAATTGGATTTATCCTGTCTTCTGTGGGTTGGGTATACTTGGGCAATTTCCACATTGTCGAGTACATCCAATGTTGCAGCTATATTGGAACGACTTGGCTAGGTGTGAAGCTAGTTCTGATGCACAAGACTTCAATACAATGGCTGAGATGTTGTCAGGGCTATAGTCTTTGGAAAATCGAGTGCATTCAACCATTTCTTGATATGAAGTACAGTGATTTGAATTGGCTGGAGACATATCTATGAAGCAGGTCATCTCAGGAGAATGTTGAGATGTATCATCCACTTGGCACTTCCAGTTAAAGACAGTTGAAAATGCTTCAGCCTTGTACTTTGCACTGATGTGCTGGGCCCTCCCATTATTGAACATGGGGATATTTGTTTTTATTTATTTAATTGTCCACCATCATTATGACTAGCTATTGAGGACCACAGAGCTTTGATTTGATCCATTGGCTGTGGATTCACTTAGATCTGTCTTACTGTTTGGCATGCAAGTAGACCATGTTGTACCTTCCACCAGAGTGACATTTAACTTTTAGATATGCCTGGCAAGTTCTCCTGCAGCCCCATGAGGATGCATACCACACAAGTTTGTCTGGCAACATCTAGCCTAATCCTCCACCATCAAGAATGCCCTGGATGGCCAGGACAAAGCAGACTAATTAACTTGCCCCACATCCACAAACATTCACTCCTTCCCCTGTATACCATCATCAAGATGCATGACGAGAACTCATCAAGGCTTTAGACTTCACATTCCACACCCATGACCACTACAATCTAAAAGAACAAGAGCAGCGGATGCATGGGAATGCCACCACCTGGGAGTTCCCCCTCAAACCACTCATCATCCTGATTAGAATATATATCACCATTCCTCATTGAAGCTTGGAAACTCCCTTCTTAACAGCACTCTGGGTGTACCTTCACCACATGGACTGCAGCAGTTCAAGCCAGCAGCTCACCACCACTTTCTCAAGGGTGGTTAGGGAGGGGCAATAAATGCTGACCTAATCAGCAATTCCTGAACCAACAATAAAAAGGTTTGATCCATTGGAAATTATGTTCTGGGCTCTTGACTGGTCAGTGGCAGCTGGATGTCTTTGGAGTTTATGCATTTTGTCTTAAGCACCACCCAGCTCCTCAACTTGGGAATTCATCACAGCCAAGTTTATGAATCCTAGCTGTTGAATTGGTAAGAACAGGAGGCCAAGTCACCACTTGCCTGGAGCACTAGACATGACTGCATTTACTGTCCTAAAGAGGCCTAATATAGCTCATAAACCAACTGATGGCCACCATTATGTGCCACAGAACCATGGAATCCCTGCAACACAGGAGGAGGAAATTTGGCCCATCGAGACTGTACCAACTCTCCGAAAAAGCATCTCACCCAGATCCTATTCCCATATTTACCGTGGCTAATCTGCCTAACCTACTCGAATTTAAGCACAAAATGGCAATTTAGCATGGCCAATCCACCTAACCTGCACATCTTTATGATATTGGTTGGTCATTTTGATCCCTACCCCTGAGGTTTTCCTTAAGTTAGAAAAAAAGGTCGTAATCAACAAATTTCTGAAGAGGGGTGGTGGTCTATTGATAATGTAACTGGATTAGTAATCCAGAGATCCATGCTATTGTTCTGGGGATATGAGTTCAAAAACTAACATAGCAGCTGGTGGAATTTAAATTCCATTATTAAATTGGAAATTAAAAGTTAATCTAATGGAGACCACAAAATCCTGATTGGTTCACTAATGCTCTCCAAGGGACAGAATCTGTGACCTTCACCAGTCAGGCCCACGTGATTCCAGATAACTTAAATGCCTCCTGGTTAAACAAGACACTCAGTTGTGTCAAACTGCTACAAAGTCTAAAAGGAATGAATCACGTGGAGATGCCGGCGTTGGACTGGGGTAAAACAGAAAGAAATCCGACAACACCAGCTTAAAGTCCAAACAGGTTTATTTGTAGCAAAAGCCGCAAGCTTTCAGGACAGGCTGTCCCTTCGTCAGGTGGCAAGCCTCGGGACATCCTTTCCTGCAGCGTATCAGATAGGCAACGTTGGCCAAGTTGCAAGAGTATATACCGTGTACCTGGTGGATGGTGTTCTCACGTGAGATGATGGCATCCGTATCGATGATCCGGCATGCATAATGATTGGAATGTAAGTCTTTACAGCTAATCAATTCTTAAAAGTACAGACAATGTGGGTGGAGAGAGCTTTAAGCCCAGGTTAAAGAGATGTGTATTGTTTCCAAACAGGAAAGTCAGTGAGATCTTGCAAGTTCAGGCAAGTTATGAGGGTTACAGATAGTATGACATGAACCCAAGATCCCGGTTGAGGCCGTTCTCACGTGTGCGGAACTTCGCTATCAGTTTCTGCTCAGCGACTCTGTTGTGTGTCGTGAAGGCCGCCTTGGAGAACGCTTTCCAGAAGATCAGAGGCTGAATGCCCATGACCGCTGAAGTGTTCCCCAACAGGAAGAGAACAGTTTTGCCTGGTGATTGTCGAGTGGTGTTCATTCATCCGTTGTCGTAACGTCTGCATGGTCTTCTCGTCCAGGGAAGCTACGACATCTTCTCCGGAGTCTTCAATATCTTATTGAAGAAGACAAACATCTTGCCAAGGCCATCCCCACACCCCCACTTCTTGCCTTCAAACAACCGCACAACCTCAAACAGACCTTTGTTCACAGCAAACTACCCAGCCTTCAGGAGAACAATGACCATGACACCACACAACCCTGCCACAGCAACCTCTGTAAGACATGCCGGATCATCGATACGGATGCCATCATCTTACGTGAGAACACCATCCACCAGGTACACAGTTCATACTCTTGCAACTTCGCCAACATTGTCTACCAACGCTGCAGGAAAGGATGTCCCGAGGCTTGGTACATTGGGAGACCATGCAGACATCACGACAACGGATGAATGAACACCGCTCGACAATCACCAGGCAAGACTGTTCTCTTCTTGTTGGGGAACACTTCAGCAATCATAGGCATTCAGCCTCTGGTCTTCAGGCAAGCGTTCTCCAAGGTGGTCTTCACGACACATGACAGCGCAGAGTCGCAGAGCAGAAACTGATAGCCAAGCTCCGCACACGTGAGAATGGCCTCAACCGGGATCTTGGGTTCATGTCACACTATCTGTAACCCCCATAACTTGCCTGGACTTGCAAGAACTCACTAACTTTCTTGTTTGGAAACAATACACATCTCTTTAACCTGTGCTTAAAGCTCTCTCCACTCATATTGTCTGTACCTTTAAGAACTGATTAGCTGTAAAGACTCACATTCCAATCATTATTCATGTAAATTGAGTTTGTGTCTTTGTGTCCTATTTATGATCAGAACTCCCAGCCACCTGACGAAGGGACAGCCTGTCCTGAAAGCTTGTAGCTTTTGCTACAAATAAACCTGTTTGGATTTTAAGCTGGTATTGTCGGATTTCTTTCTATTAAAAGGAAGAAAACCAGATGTGCCATCCAGCATCTATCTTGGCACTGCGACCGAATACAGTAACAGTGCCAGGAACAGCATCAAGCATACCTAAAAATGAGTTATTAATCTGTTGAAGCTGCAACACAGGACTACTCACATGCCAAACAGCAGAAGCAGCAGATGGAGCTAAGCAATCCCACAACCAATGGATCAGATTTAAGTTCTAGAGTCCTGCCATATCCTGTCATGAATAGTGGTGGACAATTAAACAACTAACAGGAGGAGGAGGCTCCACAAAAATACATATCCTCAATGATGGGAGAGCTCAAATATTAATGCACAAGGCAAGGCTGAAGTATTTTCAATGATTAAGAGTTGGTGCAGGAGGGAGGGTTTTAGATTTCTGGACTACTGGGCCTGTTTTGGGGAAAGATGGGACCTGTACAAGCAGAACAGTCTACATCTGAACCAGAACAGGACTAACATTCTTGCCGATGGGTTCACTTGTACTGTTGGGAAGAGTTTAAACTAGTCTGGCAGAGGGAGGGGACCCAGACTGTTAGCAGAATAGGGATGATGTAGAGGTGGCGGCGTTGGACTGGGCTAAACACAGTAAACAGTCTCACAACACCACGTTAAAGTCCAACCAGTTTATTTGATAGTAATCCCACAAGTTTTTGGAAACGGTGTTCCTTCATCAGGTGTGTAGGAGGTTCTGATCAGATCAGAACCCTCTCTGATCAGAATCTTCCACACACCTGACGAAGGAACACTGTTTCCGAAAGCTTGTGGGATTACGATCAAATAAACCAGCAGAATAGGGACACTGTATAACACAGAAACGCAATCAGGTCAGAAGGAATACAGCAGTAGTAACTTTCAAGGAAGTAAGACAAGGCTAGAGGGCCTCTACTTTAATGCCAGATGTATTAAAGGTAAAATGGATGAGTTAAGGGCGAGAATTGATGCATGTAATTATAATAGCCATCACAGAGACATGGTTGAGTGAGGGACAGGATTAGCAGCTCAACGTCCCGGGATATAGAATCTTCAGGCGAGACAGAGGAGGGGTTAAAGAGGAGGAGGCATTGCATTATTGGTTAAGGAGGCAATCATTGCAGTAAGGGAAGATGATATCTTGGAGGGAGCATCAAATGAAGCTTTTTGGGTAGAGCTTAGGAATAAAAAAGGGACAGCTACGTTGCTAGGTGTTTATTATAGACACCCAGATAGTCAGCAGGAAATTGAAGTGCAAATATTCGCAATTTGCAGAGTGATGTAAAAATAATAAGTGGGTAATTAGGTGATTTCAACTTCCCCAACATTAATTTGGGCAGCCAACATGTTAAGGGCTTAGATGGAGTAGAGTTCTTAAAATGTATACAGGAAAACTTCTTAGGTCAATATGTAGAGGATCAAACAAGGGAAGGAGCTTTGCTGGGCCTAATTCTGGGGAATGAAGCTGGACAAGTGGTTGATGTGTTGGTGGGGGAGCATTTTGGTGATAGCGACCATAACATGGTTCAATTCAAATCTGTTATGGACCTAGAAATTAACAAGTTGCAGAAAAAGGTTTTTGATTGGGGGAGAGTAGATTTTAACACAATTAGACAGGATCTGGCCAAGACAGACTGGAGTGAGTTACTTGTGGGGAAATCTACAGAACAGCAGTGGTAGGTATTCAAAAATGAAATGAGGAAGGTACAGGCCATACATGTTCCCTCTGGGGTACTACGGAAGGTGTAACAAACCCAAATTACCATGGATGACCAGAGATATTCAGGATACAATAAGAAAAGAGAGGTTTTTAACACGTCTAAGGGGAGTAAGTCTGCAGAGGCATTAGCGGAGTATACAAAGTGCAGGATGGAGCTTAAGAAATCAATTAGGAGAGCAAAGAAGGGATATGAGAAAGCTCTGGCTGGTAAAAGTGGGGAAAATCCTAAGACATTCTATAAGTATATCAATGGGAAGAGGACAACCAGGGAAAGAGTAGGGCCCATCAGGCACCAAGAAGGAAATCTGTGGATGGAGGCAGAGAACTACCTCCTCATTCTCATGGGTGAAAACAGATGTTAAATGAATACTTCACATCTGTTTTCACCCATGAGAATGAGGTGGTAGTTATGGAACTTGGGGAGAGAGACTGTGAGGCTCTAGAGAAAATTATCGTAGGGATTGACAAGGTGTTGGAAGTATTGGCGGGCTTAAAAGTGGGCAGATCTTGAGGTCCGGATGAATTGTGCCCCAGGTTGCTGTGGGAGAAAAGGGAGGAAATTGCAGGGGCTCTGACCCAAATTTTTAATTCCTCCCTGGCCATCAGCGAGATGCCAGAGGACAGGAGAACAGCTAATATGGTCCCACTTTTTAAGAAAGGTTGTAGAGACAAGCCAGGGAACTACAGATCAGTGAGTCTCACATTGTGGTTGGCAAACTACTGGAGAAGATTCTGAAGGAGAGAATCTATCTCCATTTGGGGAGACAAGGTTTGATCAGGGATAGTCAGCATGGTTTTGTCAGAGGGAGGTCATGCCTAACAAATTTGACTGAATTTTTTGAGCATGTAACCAAGTGTATGGATGAGAGTAGTACAGAAGATGCAGTTTACATGGATTTCAGCAAAGCATCTGACAAAGTCCTACATGAGGGACTTATTAAGAAGGCTAATGCACATGGGATACAGGGTGATCTGACAAGGTGGATTCATAATTGGCTTAGTAGTAGAAGACAGAGGGTGGTGACTGACGGCTGCTTTAGTGACTGGAGACCAGTGACGTACCATAGGGATCCATGCTGGGCCACCTATTACTCGTCATTTATATAAATGATATAGATGGCAATGTGGAGAAGGATCATTAAGTTTGCCGATAACACAGAAATTGGTTAGGTGGTTAACAGAGAGGTTGAGTGTCTTTGACGAGATGGTGAAATGGGCGGAGAAGTGGCAGATGGAATTTAACCCTGAAAAGTGTGAGGTGATGCATTTTGGAAGGAATAATTTGACAAGGAAATATACTATGAAAGATCTGCACTGGGAAGTTCAGAAGAACAAAGGGACCTTAACGTGTTTTTCCACAGATCTCTGAAGGTGGAAAGGCAGGTAAATAGGGTGGTGAAAAAGACATATGGCATACTCGCCTTTATCAGTCAGGGGTATAGATTACAAAGGCAGAGAGGTCATGATGGAGTTGTAATAGAACTTTGGTGAGGCCACAGCTGGAATACTACGTGCAGTTCTGGTTGGTACATTATAGAAAGGACGTGAACGCACTGGAGGGGGTGCAGAGGAGATTCACCAGGATGCTGCCTGGGTGGAACATTTAAGTTCTGAAGAGAGATTGGATAGGTTTGGGTTGTTTTCGTTGGAGCAGGACTGAGGGGCAACCTGATTGAGCTGTTCAAGATTGAGGAACATGGACAGAGTGGATAAGGAGTAACTGTTTGCTATTTGTAACTATTTGCGGATGACACCAAGATTGGGGGAATGGCAAATTGTGCGGAGGGTGTGGAGAGTCTGCAGAAGGATCTAGATAGGCTGGGCGAATGGGCCAGGAAATGGCAAATGGAATTTAATGTTGCCAATTGTGAGGTGGTCCACTTTGGAAGGAAGAATGGTAGGAAGGACTATTACTTACGTGGCGAAAAACTGCAGCAGGCGACGGTGCAGAGGGACCTCGGGGTCCTTGTGCATGAGTCGCAAAAACCCAGCTTGCAGGTGCAGCAAGTGGTCAGGAAAGCGAATGGGATGCTGGCCTTCATAGCGAAGGGGATTGAATATAAAAGTAGGGAGGTCTTGCTGCAGCTGTATAGGGCATTGGTGAGGCCGCAGCTGGAGTACTGTGTGCAGTTTTGGGCGCCGCACCTGCGCAAAGATATTTTGGCCTTGGAGGGAGTGCAGAGGAGGTTTACTAGGCTGATACCGGAGTTGAGGGGGTTGAGCTATGAGGAGAGGCTGAATGAACTAGGCTTGTACTCGTTGGAGTTTAGAAGAATGAGGGGAGATCTCATTGAGATGTATAAGATGATGAATGGGATGGATAGGATAGAGGTGGAGAGACTCTTCCCGCTCAAAAAAGACAGTAGGACTAGGGGGCACAGCCTCAAGATAAAGGGGGGGCGTTTTAGAACGGAGTTGAGGAGGAACTTCTTCACTCAAAGGGTGGTGAATCTCTGGAATTCTCTACCCGTTGAAGTGGTGGAGGCTGCCTCGCTAAATATTTTCAAGAAGCGGGTTGATGGGTTTTTGATAAGAGAGGGGATTAAGGGTTATGGGGAGAGGGCGGGAATGTGGAACTGAGCCACGACAGATCAGCCATGATCTTATTGAATGGCAGGGCAGGCTCGAAGGGCCAGATGGCCTACTCCTGCTCCTATTTCTTATGTTCTTATGTTCTTATGTTCCCCTTAATTGAAGGGTCAGTTATGAGGTGACAAAAGTTAAAAGTGAGGAGTAGGAGGTTTAGGGGGAATTTGAGGAAAAACTTTTGGTGAAAAGCTTAAGGGTGGCGACAGTCTAGAATGTACTGCCTGGGAGGGTGGTGGAAGCAGGATGCCTTACAGAAGAGCAGTGGCGGGGTTTCAAAAGTACCTGGATGAGTACTTGATATCCATAACATTCAAGGCTATGGGCCAAGTGCTGGCAAGTGGAATTAGGTTATTGGATCAGGGCATTTCACGCGCCGGTGCAGACTCGCTGGGCCGAAGGGCATCTTCTGCACTGTACTATTCTGCGATTCTGTGATTCTGGTTAATTAAATCCAGAATAGTGGCTCTCTGATTGGTTCCATAATATATTGCTCCAAGAACAAATCTCTAATACATTCAATGAACTCTCCTTCGAGGCTACCCTTGCCAATTTGATTAATCCAGTCTATATGCATACTAAAATCACCCATGATTATTGCTGTACCTCTCTTACAAGCCCCTAGTATTTTCCTGGTTTATACTGTGCCCCACTGTGGAACTACTATTTAGGGATACATAGATTTCTCCCACAAGCTACTTCTTTCCCTTCTTATTTCTTCTTTCTACCCAGACTGATTTTATGTCTTGATCTCCTGCATCTATACAATTTCTCACTACTATCCAACTATCTTGTATCTTTGAGCAAGATACAGAGAATGAGTAGCACTCACAGTAGTGTCCTATAAGCAGTCAATGCCTTCAAGTGAGAAAGTAATAAGGAAAGTAGAAGTATTCTTGCATTTTAGGGAGCTTTTAGGCTTTCGTCTTGAAGCTTATAAAGGTTACCAAGCATCGGTAAAAAATTCTCAAAGTGAATGCTGGACAAGCAAGTATAGGACGACAGGAGTCATGTTAAAAATCGGAGAGGCAATAGCATAGCAGTATTGTAACTGAACTTGTAGAACAGAGACCCAGGGTAATGCTCTGAGGGCCTGGTGGGAATCACTGATTGAATTCAATAAAAATCTGGATTTAAAATAATAATAATTAGCATGAAACCATGGTGCAAAAACCCATCTGGTTCATTGATATCTTTTGGGGAAGAAAATCTGCTGTTTTTATCTGCTTTGACCAACATATGACTCCAGATCCATAGGAATGTGGTTGACTCTAATTCTTTAATAAGCCATTCAGTTCAGTTCAAGGGCAGTTAGGATTGAGCAATAAATGCTGGCCAATATATCCAATGAGTAAAAGCATTATTATTTTTAAAACCAAGAAAGCACAATCTCAAATCCTAGAATTTAATGAACTTCATTGAATATCTTTTAGTTGTAAGAATCTATATTTACCACGTGAACAATATAATTTAATTTCTTAAATTTAACATTACAAAAAGAAGCTATTTATCTTTATCCTGTGCCAACTCTGTGAAAGAGTTGACCAGTTGTTCCTCTGCGTCTCCCATATCACTACAAGTTATTTCATTATTTGTCCATTTATAAACTATTACATATTCTGTTTCACTATATCTGGTGGCATACTGCATTCTTGGAAAGTCATCTGTGGGAAAAAAAAATTCCTGACCTCTGCCTTCATTAATGTCCACTTGCATGTCTCTGCCTGTGTCAGGCCTCTGCTACTGCAATTGCACATGCGCAGCCACATAAGTCTGCACATGCACAATAGCTCCCTCTGCTGCTAGAGCAAGCTGGCTGACGATTTAAGCCCTGCCCATTGCCTCTGGTGGCTGCAAACAGTCTAGCCCATTTTTCCATGCACTAAGTATAAAACTGGGAATAAAGACTCCCCAAAGATCGGATCTGAAATTCTCCCATTTTCAAGCTAGCTGGACACTTGAGATTTTTCGCCTAAAATCCACCCAATATCTTGCAATAAAACAATCCATTGGGTCTTTAAAATAGCCTCATATAAGTATCTACTTTTCAAAATGCTAAACCTTTAATCCAGAAGTTTTCTTACACAGTTCTTTGTTGACTTTCGATATTATGCTAAACACATCCGGTTCACTCATGTCCCATTGTTCCTTTGCCCAGCCATCTGAAAGTGAATCAAAAGTGTTATTTATTTCATATTTCACAATGTTTACACACAATGTGCCATTTGTCCTTGATAAGTGCAAACATAATTTTGCCAGTGCCATTTTTCAGATATGGATTACCGTAGAATATTTTAATGTGACTTTGCCAGATACAATTCAGTCTGGGTCTAAAAGCAAAATCCTAGATTCTATCTGTAGTCACTTCCTCACAACCATATAATACAATGTCCATTACTTTGTGGAAAAGTGAATTAGAGTACTAAAATAAGATAACACGGTCCAATACTAAATGTGCCGCTCTGTCATATTCCAGTGCCAACACCAATTTAATTTGATTTCAATTTTAGCTTCTTTGCTAATTTTAAAATCTCTATAGCTGTGATCCCACCAATCCATTTCCCCAACTTTTCCAGCATTAGGCACATGTTCATCCCTCTGTTCATGTGCACAATTCCTAAAATATGTTTTAGGCTGTTTATTGGCAAATTCTCCATCATATTTTTTCATAATTTAGTGACTATTCACAGGATGTGAGCATCTCTGGCTAGGCCAGCATTTGTTGCCCATCCTAAATTTACCTTGAGAAGTACTCTAGTGTTGTCTTCTTGACTCTACAGTGGTGTTACGATGAGAACTGCAAACAGTCTATGATAAATTTAATGCTGGCAAATATCTGGTTCAACTTTGAAATCATCATAATGGTTCAAAACTTCTGAATCATTCCAGCTCAATATAGGCACAACCACAAATACCAAGATAAAGAGGAATTTGTGAATGTAGTGTATTTGGATTTCCAAAAGGCATTTGGTAGGTGCCATATCAATGATTACTCCACAAAATAGGAGCACATTAGCATGATGGAAGCTAGATTATCTCTTAGGAGGCAAACAGTAAGTATAACTCGGCCTTTTTTCATTGGTAGGATGTTATTGTTAGTTTGCACACAGAGATCAATAGCCTTAACTATTTACAATTTGTATCAATGACTTGGATGAAGGGACCAAGTGAATGGTAACTAAATTTGCTGATAACACAAAGATAGGCAGGCAAGTCATTTGCCAAGAAGACTATCTACAAAGAGATTTAGATAGGCAAAATGAATGGCCAAAAAATGGCAAATAGAGTATTATATGGGAGAATGTGAACTTGTCCATTTTGAGAGTCAATAGATTTTTGACCATGCCACTGAATCTCCAAAGGCAGGTCCCACCAGAGGGGGCCATAAAATCCTAGCCCACAGCTGGAGTATTGTGTGTAGTTTTGGTCTCCTTACTTAAGAAAGGATATAATTCTATAAGAAGCAGTTCAGACAAGGTGCACTTGACTGATTCCTGAGACAAAGTTGTTAGCTTATGAGGGAGGGATGAGCAGTTTAGGAAAGGGGGTGATCTTATTGAGATATATCAAGATCCTGAGGAAGCATGACAATGTGGCTGCTCAAATGATGGTCAAAATTTTCCGGCCGTTTCCGCCAGCAAGATCTACTGGAGGCCAGTGACGTGCCATAGGGATCCATGCTGGGCCACCTATTACTCATCATTTATATAAATGATATCGATGACAGTGTGGAGAAGGATCATTAAGTTTGCCGATAACACAGAAATTGGTTGGGTGGTTAACAGTTCTTCAGGTCGTGTCAATAGGGTTTTGCATGGCTTGCACCCCCAATTGGTATTTAGATTCATATTAATGATTTAGGTGAAGAGACAGAGAGCAATGTATCTAAATTTGATAATAATACCAAGCCTAGGTGAAAGGTAAGCTGTGGGGAGGACACACAGAGGCTGCAAAAAAAAATCAGGTAAGTGGGCCACAAGCTGATAGACAGACTGTAATGTACGGAAGTGTAAAAAGTATTAATTTTGGTCGCAAAAATAAAACATAGCATATTTTTCAAAAGTAACCTGTAATTGTTGATGGTTAAAGAGACTTGGTGTGCTCATATAAGGAGAGCTGAATGTTTGCATGCAGGTGCTGTAAGTAAATAGGAAAGCAAATGGAATGCTGGCCTTTATTGCAAAGGGCTTGGAGTATAACAATAAATAAGTCTTATTACAGTTGTACAGGGTTTTGGTGAGTTTTAGTCTACTTGTTTTGGAGACGATGCAGCAAAAGTTCCCGAAATTGATCCCTAGCATTAACAATTTGTCCTATGAGAAATTAAGTATGTTAGACTTCTGTTCTCTGGAGTTTAGAAGAAAGAGGCAATCTCATTGTAACCTACAAAATTCTGAAGGGGTTTGTTACGGTGGATGCTGTGAGATTTGTTAGTTAGGGAATCAAAAATATAGGGGCACAGCCTCAGGATAAGGGGCCAATCATTGAGCAGTGAGATGAGGAGAAATTTCTTTACTAAAATGACTGTGAATCTTTCGAATTCTCCAGCTCAGAGGTTTGTGGATGCTCCATTGTTGAATACATTGAAGGCTGCATGTTATAAACTCCATTGATGTTAAATGCAAAGATATCTGAAAACCCAGAAGGGTAACTTGAAACTTTGGTTTTTAATTGTTCATTTTGCAATTCGGCACAATGTGAAGAAATGGATAACAATCAGTGAGGAAAGGTACAGTCTTGTTGTAATCATTCAAATTTTTAAAAAATGTCTTAAATTGCAAAACGCACAACAAGAAAAGCACAATAAATAACATATATTACAATTAGCTACAATAATAAACATAAGAACATAAGAAATAGGAGCAGGAGTAGGCCATCCAGCCCTTCGAGCCTGCCCCGCCATTCAATAAGATCATGGCTGATCTGTCGTGGCTCAGTTCCACATTCCCGCCCTCTCCCCATAACCCTTAATCCCCTCGCTTATCAAAAACCCATCAACCCGCGTCTTAAAAATATTTAGCGAGGCAGCCTCCACCACCTCAACGGGCAGAGAATTCCAGAGATTCACCACCCTTTGAGTGAAGAAGTTCCTCCTCAACTCCGTTCTAAACCGCCCCCCCTTTATCTTGAGGCTGTGCCCCCTAGTCCTACTGTCCTTTCTGAGCGGGAAGAGCCTCTCCACCTCTATCCTATCCATCCCATTCATCATCTTATACGTCTCAATAAGATCTCCCCTCATTCTTCTAAACTCTAACGAGTACAAGCCTAGTTTATTCAGCCTCTCTTTGTAGCTCAACCCCCTCAACTCCGGTATCAGCCTAGTAAACCTCCTCCGCACTCCCTCCAAGGCCAAAATATCCTTGCGTAATGGCCACACACACAATATATTTCAATTAACCCGATCCAAATCTATCTACTTTCCTAAATTCTGAGAATATCTTTCCCAAAGCAACATCCCATTATTTTAACAATGTGAGTTAAATCCAGCAAATAATACTACACATAACCTGTATCTTTACTTTGCAAAACTCTTTTTCTAGTTCAGTAGAGAATTTTTGGGATTTAAAACTGCAGTTTCTCAGCTTGATTTCGGAAGAACTTTGTTTCCAGCTGTATGTGGCCGAAAATTTGGTTGTTTATTGGCTGTTCTCCCCAGTACAAGAATAACCCGGGTGGCACAGTGTTTAGCACTGCTGCCACACAGCGCCAGCGACCAGGGTTCAATTCCGGCTTGGATCACGTTCTCCCCTTGTCTGCATGGGTTTCCTCCAGGTGCTCCGGTTTCCTCACATAGTCTGAAAGATGTGCTGGTTAGGTGCATTGGCCATGCTAAATTCTCCCTCAGTGTATTTGAACAGGCACCAAAGTGTGGCGACTGGGGAATTTTCACAGTAAATTTATTACAGTGTTAATGTAAATCTACTTGTGATACTAATAAATAAAATAACATTGCCACTAATATGTGGCTTATCCCTTTAATCTTGTCCAAGCCATAAAAAGTCTTAGAATTCACACTGTTAACATGTGTCTCATGCATTCTTATTTCTCCGTTATCTCCTGCAATTCTATACCTTACTTTTCTCCACTTTACTTAAGTAAATATCTGTTCACCCAGTTGCAAGACTAATCTGTATATTTAAAATTCTCACTGCAATTGAACCCTTTTCAGTTGTCTTTAGTCCATTATTTAATCTTCATTTTAACTAAGCTTCTTGACCCGGATTCACTGATGTCCTAAAATAAGACCATAAGATTAGGAATAGAAGTAGGCCATTTGGTCCTGTGAGCAAGTTCTGTCATTTAACAGGATCATGGATGATCCTACATTCCTCACATCAACTTCCATGCCCTTTTCCCATAACCCTAGATTCCCTCACTGATCAAAAATCTATTTCAGCCTTAAATATACAAAAGGACTCTTCTCCCATGGCATACAGTGGCAAGGAGTCCCAAAGATTTACAACCCTCAGAGAAGAAATTCCTACTCATCTCAGTCTTAAATTGGTGTTCCATTATTCTGAGATGATGCGCTCTGGTCCTTGACTCTCCCATGAGGGGAAACATTGCCTCAGCATTTACCCTGTCAAACTCCTGAAGCATATAAATTGGCAAGAAAAAGCAATAGACCCAAGGATTGGGAGCTGTTTAAAATTCAGCAAAGGCAGACCAAATGATTAAGAAGGGGAAAACAGACTACGAAAGAAAGATAAAGAGGAACATAAAAAGTGACTGTGAAAGTTTCTATAGGTATGTAAAGAGAAAATGATTGACAAAAACGGAAGAATTCATAATGGGAAATAAAGAAATGGCTGAAAACTAAATTCATACTTGGCATCTGTCTTCACAAACGAATACAGAAATACTGTACCAGAAGTTCTAAGAAACACAAGTTTTAGTGAGGAACTGAAGAAAATGAGTATTAGTAGAGAAATAGTTTGGGGGAAATTAATGGGATTGAAGGCAGATAAATCTCTAGGACCTGATTCACCCAGAGTACTTAAGGAAGTAGTCTAAGAAATAGTAATCCATTGGTGGTCATTTTCTTAACATCTTTGGACTCTGGAGTGGTTCCTACAGATTGGAGGGTAACTAATGTAAGTCAGCTATTCAAAAAATGAGGTAGTGAAAAAACAAGAAACTATAGACCAATGAGCCTAACATTGGTAATTGGAGGGTAGTAAATGTAAGCCTGCTATTCAAAAAGGAAGATAGAGAGAAAATAGGGAACTATAGACCAGTGAGCCTAACGTCCGTAGTTAGAGACTAGCTGATGTAAGCTCAATGCTCAAAAAGGAAA
Organism: Carcharhinus amblyrhynchos; assembly: GCF_965287045.1. Lineage (NCBI taxonomy): Eukaryota > Metazoa > Chordata > Chondrichthyes > Carcharhiniformes > Carcharhinidae > Carcharhinus > Carcharhinus amblyrhynchos. Next base: position 61,663,223 of record NC_137329.1, read on the forward strand.
ACAGAGAGAAAACAGCAAACTATAGACCAAAGAGTCTAACATTGGTAGTAGGGAAGTTGCTAGAGGCTATTATGAAGAATTTCATTGCACAACATTTGGAAAGCAGTAGCACCAAACTAAGGGGGAGATGCCAACATTGGACTGGGGTGGGTACAATAAGAAGTTTCACAACATTACGTTAATGTCCAACAGGTTTATATGGAATCACAAGCTTTCGGAACACTTCTCCTTCCACTCGCCTGATGAAGAAGCAGCACTCCGAAAGCTCGTGAATCCAAGTAAACCTGTTGGACTTTAGCCTGGTGTTGTGAGACTTCCTACTGTACCAAACAAAGTCAGCATGGATTTACAAAAAGGAAATCATGCTTGACAAATCTACTGTAATTCTTTGAGGATATAACTAGTAGAGTTGATCAGGGAAAATCAGTGGTTTATTTAATAACTAGCTTTAATAAACTAGGTTTATTTAGACTTTCAGCAGGCTTTCAACAAGTTCTCAGAGCAGATTATGATGTAAATTTAAACACATGGAATTGCGGGTAATGCTATAAGATAGATAGAAAACCGGTTACCAACAGGAGGCAAACTGTCGGAATAAATGGATCTTTTTCCAATAGGCAGGCAATGACTAGTGGGGTACAGCAGGGCTCCATGCTAGGACTCCAGCTGTTCACATTATATATTAATGATTTGGATGAGGGAACTAAATGTATTATCTCCAAATTTGCAGATGGTACAAAGTTGGTTGGGAGGGTGAGCTGTAAGGAAGATGCAGAGATGCTGCAGCATGATTTGGACAGGCTGTGTGTGATTGGGCATATGCATGGCAGATGTAGTATAATGTGAGCAGATGCATTATAACATGGGTAAGTGTGAGGTTATCCACTTCAGTGGGAAAAATGAGAAGGCAGATTATTTCAATGGGTGTAAATTCAGAGAGGTGGATACTCCATGAGATCTTGGCGTCCTCATGCATTAGTCGCTGAAAGTAAGGGTACAGATACAGTAGGCAGTAAAAAAGACAAACGGTATGTTGGCCTTCATAGCAAAAGGATTTGAGTATAGGCATGGGATATTTTACTGCAATTGTATATGAATTTGGTGAGGCCACACTTAGAGTATTGTGTGCAGTTTTAGTGTCCTTACCTGAGGAAGGACATTCCTGCTACAGAGGAATTGCAGCAAAGGTTAACCAGACTGAATTCTGAGATGACAGCACTGTCATATGAGGAAAGGCTAAGTTAGTTAAGATTATATTGATTGGAGTTTAGAAGACTGAGAGGGGATCTTGTAGAAACTTATAAAATTCTAACAGGATTAGACAAGGTAGATTCAAAAAGAATATTCCAGATGGTGGGAGAGTCCAGAACTAAGGGTCCTGTTTGAGGATAAGGGGTAACCTTTTAGAACTGAGATGAGGAAAAATTTTGTCACCCAGAGGATGGTGAATCTGTGGAATTCGTTACCAAGAAAGTAGTTGAGGCCAAAATGTTGTGATTTCAAGGAGGAATTAGATATATCTCTTGGTGCTAAAGGGATAAATGGATATCGGGAGAAAGCAGGATCAGGGTATTGAATTTGATGATCCACCATGCTCATAATGAATGGCGGGGCAGGCTTGAGGGCTGGATGGCCAAATCCTGCTTCTATTTTCTGTGTATGTACATAGATGGATGGGTGTGTGAGTGGGCAAAGGAATAGGTGGCATGGTCGTTAGCATTGCTGCCTCACCAGGTTTGATTTCCGGCTTGAATCACTATCTGCGCAGAGTCTGCATGTTCTCCCCATGTCTGCATGGATTTCCTCCAGGTATTTTGGTTTCTTCCCACAATCCAAAAGGCAATCTGATCAGGCGCATTGGCCATGCTAAATTTTCCCTCAGTGTATCCGAACCGGCACCAGAGTATAGCAACCAGGGGATTTTCAAAGTAATTTCATTGCAGTGCTAATGTAAGCCTACTTGTGATACTAATAAATAAACTTAAACAAAATCTGGCAGATGGAGTAAAATGTTGCAAAGTCACTTTGGCAGAAAGAATAAAAAAATGCTGAGATGCAGAGAGATTTAACTGTTCTTGTGCATGAGTCACAAAAAGTTAATCTGTAGGTGCAGCATAAAATCAAGAAAGTGAATAAAATCATATCCTTCATGAGAGGAACTGAGCATAGAATTGGGAATGTTATGCTTTGGTTATACAGGGTATTAGTGAAACTGCTTCTTGAATATTATGTGTAGTATTGGTCTCTTTATTTAAGGAAGGATGTAAATTCATTGGAGGCAGTTCAGAGATTTATTATTGATACCCAACATGAGCGAATTTTCTTAAAGGGATAAGTTGAAAAAGCTGGGATTGTTTCCACTGGAATTGAGAAGATTGATGGGTGACTTGATTGATGTATATAAGATCTGAATAGAATTGACGAGGTGGACATTGAAAGGATGTTTATGCTTGTGGGTGAGTCCACATTTATAGCCCAAAATTAAAAGATGTCCTTATAGGATGAAGATGAGAATTATTTTCTCTTGGAAGATTATGTGACTTTGGAACTTTCTGCCCCAAAATGCAGGAGATGTGGAGTCACTGAATATTTTTAAGGGGGAGTAGATAGAATCTTGTTAGACAAGTGAATAAAAGGTTATCTGGGGTAGATAGGAAATGTGGAGCTCAACACAAATAGATTGGATTTATTGAATGGCAGAGCAGGCTTGAGGACCAAATGGCCTACTTCAGTTCCTACTTTGTAAGGTGCTGTAATGAATTCAGTTCATTGTCCTTGAGTGCTAAATTAACACATTTAAGGTACACGATATTACAATGCTTGCTGCATTGCTCACTAGGGTAGGACCCTCTTAGAGTGGCATGACAGATCAGTTCAAGGGTCAGTGAACAGAGTTGGCAATCAGTCAGTTTTGAGGAAGTCAGCCAGAAGTGTTACAGAGGCAGGGACAGGAATATATCTTGTTAATAAGTTAAACAGGGAACAATGAAATAGATTCTGAATTAAAGAAGGAGTTGCAGTTTGCAGACCAGTTCTGTTTTGTGGGCTGCTGAGGCAGAAGTACACCTAGAGGCAGATATACCTCCTTCTGCTCAGCTTAGCCAAAGAACTGAAATTATGCTTCTAAGTTATTGCAAGTGTATTTGAGTATCCAGTGAACATAGGCTGGAATTTTACTGTGCCACCCGCCATGGGAATTGGAGTCGACGAGAGGCGGACCACAGAAAGGTTCATTGGCCTCGGGCAGGATTTTCGAGTTTCAGAGCGAGCAAGGCTGGAAAATCCCACCCATAATCTCAGAAGACAAAACTCAGCATATGAGTATAAAAACTGGCAGAACCTCAGGTGGGCCTCATTTGGAATATTGTGTACAATTCTGGTTGCTACATTACCAGAAAGCTGTGGATGCTTTGGAGAGAATACAGAAGCGGTTTACCAGGATGTTGCCTGGTCTGGAAGGTAATAGCTATGAGGAGAGGTTGAATAAACTCAGTTTGTTCTCACTGGAACGACGGAGGATAAGGGGTGACCTGAGAGAGGTCTACAAGATTGAATGGCTTGGCCAGAGTGGATAGTCAGATGCTCTTTCCTAAGGTAGAAAAGTCAAGTAGTAAGGTAGATAGATTTAAGGTGTGTGAGGAAAAGTTTAAAGGGGATGTGCGAGGCAAGTGTTTTTACACAGAGGGTGGTGAATGTCTGGAACGTGCTACCTGGAGAGGTGGTGGGAGTAGGTACAATAGCAGCATCTAAGGGGCAACTAGATGAATACATGAATAGGATGGGAATGGAAGGATACAAAATCTGTAAATGCATACAGTTTTAGTTTAGGCAGGCATCATGATCAGTGCAGGCTTGGAGGGTCAATAGGCCTTTTGTACTTTTGTACTGTGCTGTACTTTTCTTTGTTCTCTTTGTTCTTTGAAACCCTGTGAAGTGAGCTGTCATTGAAACCGTCCAAATGGAAGAGATGGCTGGAGAAAACTCCGTGGGGAGATTTTCAAAGGTGAAGATTGGAAGGCCTCGTGAGAAAGATAAAGGCTGGAATTTTCAGACCGATCACACCAGCCGGATTTTCCCATCCCACGGCTGTGAATGGAGATTTGGCTTGTTGTCAAGTTCTCCGTCCTCGCAGCAGTGGGAACGTAGCATGAATGAGTGGTAAAACAGTGCCTGAGGTTTCAGTGTGATTGGTTAACTCACAATGAGACTAATGTTTGGGTAGGTAGTCAAGAAATCCATGGAATCTGTTTTGGTTGCATCTGCTTTTTATTATGCAACATGATGTCTCTGACCACAGTTCATCTGTTTATTCACACCTCCACAATTACCCTGCATATTGGAATCTAAGTAATACATAGTAAATTGCTTTCTGAAGTTGTAAAGTTTTTTTGTTCAAAATCTGTGGCTTTGATGGCTCAGTAAACTCTAAATTCTTAAGTAGATAAAACCATTATTGTTCCCTAACCAAACATCACCCATATCATAGCATTTGGTCAAGGATCGCAACAAGTACAAGAAAAACTCTACTTTGGAGCAGTCTGGGAAAGTCCTAGATGGACCACCTCTTATTCTGAGACTGTTTCTCTTGTTTCTAAGCCCACCAACCAGGGTGAACATCATTCCTGCATCTATATCGTCGAGCTCTCACGCATTGGACCGTTTGCTTATATCTGACAGTAGCGTGATAAAAATTTTCCACTTACTTGTACGAACTCAAGAAAGCCTGTCTGACCGAGACCTTTGTAATCGGCACATATACCAGAATGGTAGCGCAGTGGTTAGCACTGCTGAATGGCCTCCTTCTGCATTGTAGGGATTCTATGATTCCTGCTTTTGGCCTCCTGCTTAAATTTCTCGGCCCACTATGCTACTCGATCAGTGTAGTGGGTCGGGTAAAACACGCCCAATACCTAATTAATTGCATCACTCCACCTCCTTTTCTTAGAATAACAGAATACTATGGAAGAGACAATTCAGTCCATCATTAAGCTTTCCATTTAATTTCAATCCTGAGCTCCCACAGCCATGTAATTTTATTTTCCTCTAATTCTTTTTTGAGTATTCATAATGAATTTGCTTCTACCAATGTTTCAGGCAATGCATTCCAGATCACAACTCACTTTGTAAGATATTGTTGGTCCTTTTGCCAATCACCTTAAATTTTCTCTGATTACCAATCCACCTGCCAGTTTTTTTCTTATTCATTATATCAAACTGCACAGGATTTAGAATTCCTGTCACATCCGAACTTTCTTTATTGGATGGAGTACAACCCCAGCTTATCTAATATCTCCACATAACTCAAGTCCCACAGCTCTCACTCTTGTAAATCTCTTCTGCATCCTCTTAAAGGGTTTGAAGTCATTCCTGAAGTGTCATGCCCAAAATTATATCCAATTTTCAATTTTCACTTTTCAACTAATCTCCTCGTTACATTTTTGAAATTTTACCCTGAATGTAAGTTAAAAAGTTATATAAGAAACAAACCTTGTATGGTTGAATTCATATTGTCTACCTGCAGGAAAAGAAAAATGTATTACAAGAGGAATTAAATGTGCAAATTTACAATGTTTTGTCCTGCTTGACTCTTACCAATATTAAATGGATGGAGACAAGGGATAATGTTAACAGCACTGAAATAGTGAAGTCCATCTTCTGCACTTAGTGCAACATGAATCTCTAGTTGGGAAATAAATATAGAAACAAAGTATTAAGTTTTGTTGTAGACAATAAAAATATCATACAATATAGGCACGAAACGGTGGCACAGTGGTTAGCACTGCTGCCTCACAGTACCAAGGATCCAGGTTCAATTCGTGGCTTGGATCAGTGCCTGTGGGGAGTTTGCATATTCTCCCCGCGTCTGCATGGGTTTCCTGCTGGTGTTCCAGTTTCCTCCCACAGTCTAAGATGGGCAGGTTAGGTGGATTGGCTATACTAAATTATCCCTTAGTGTCAGGGGGACTAGCTAGGGTAAAATGCAAGGGATACAGGGATAGGCCTTGATGGGATTATGGTCAGTGCGGACTTAATAGGCCAAATGGCCTCCTTCTGCACTTCTACTTAAGATGCAACAATCACATGGAATCCTACAACAACAGAGATAGATTCTCAATAAAAGTGATGGTCAGCATAAAACCGGGAAGATGGCTGGCAGCATGACATTATTTGATTTTAATAAAAATACTTTGCCAATTTAGTTTTTATCTTCAATACTGATGAGTGAAAAGGATGTACCCTGGATGTCATAACATCAATTCAAAAATTTAAAAGGAAAATCAAAAATGGAATTGGAGGAGAAGGGCAGTTATGAACTACAGGGTTCAAATTTCACAACAGTTAGTGGAATTTAATGGAATGAATAATTCTGAAATTAAAAGCTAGTATTGGTAATAATAACAAAAACCCATCTAATACCCTTTATCTGTTGTCCTTATTTGGTCTAGTCTAAATGTGATTTCAGACCCATAGCAATGTAGTTAACTCTTAAATGCCACCTGAAATGGTCTAGCGAGCCACTCAGTTGTATCAGAGCACCATAAAACTTATAAAAAACAATGAAATGGGACAGAGCACCTGGTATTGAACTAGGCACCAGAAACAACAACAGCACACCCAACCCTGTCGACTCTGCAAAGAGCTCCCTGCTAACAACTGAGGGCTCTGTGAAAATTGGAAGACCAGTCCCAGACTAGTCAAACAGCAGGTTGACATATTCATGCTCATAACGTACAGGCATTATCGAAGGCATAACCATCCAGGATGGATTGTCCCATTGTCAGGACAGGCACACCACAGGTGGAGGCACAGTGGAATAGAGTCAGGTGGGAGTTCTCAAAACTGACCTTGAACTCCATGAAATCTCATAGCATTAGGCTGCAGATGAAACAGTACACCTCGATGTTGAACAACACTTGGAAAATCACTCAGGGTGTCAAGAGCACAGAATGTACATTGTGTGTGTGTGACAAAAGGAACAGGGTATCACCATCATTGACTGAATTGACTGCATCCTAAAGTAATTAGCTGCTAGACTAGGTTTGCAGTAGGTGATGAGGAAACCAACAAGAGGGAAAAAAGGCAGCTGGAAGGAAAGAGGCATGATGTGGAGATGCCAGTGTTGGACTGGGGTAAACACAGTAAGAAGTCTCACAACACCAGGTTAAAGTCCAACAGGTTTATTTGATAGTAAACTCACAAGCTTTCAGAAACGCTGTTCCTTCATCAGGTGTGTGGAAGGTTCTGATCAGAGGAGGGCATATAAAGGCACACACAGTTTACAGAATACTGATTAGAATGCGAGTCTTTACAGCTAATCTGATATTCAAGTCTGGAAGGTGCGGACAACATGAGTGGAAATAGCATTAAGCATTGGTTAAAGAGATGTGTATTGTCTCCAGACAGGATGGTAAGTGAGATGTTGCAAGTTCAGGCAAGTTATGGCAGTGACGGATAGTGTGACATGAACCCAAGATCCTGGTTGAGGCTGTCCTCATGTGTGTGGAACTTCATCTGTAGCCAATGACAATACAAAGATTTGTGCAACCGCACAATCTCAAACAAACCATTGTTCGCAGCAAACTACCCAGCCTTCGGGAGAACAGTGACCACAACACCACACAACCCTGCCACAGCAACCTCTGCAAGACATGCCGGATCATCAACATGCTTGACATCAACTCACGTGAGAACACCATCCACCAGGTACACGGCACATATTCTTGCAAGTCAGCCAACGTTGTCTACCTAATACGCATGATGCGGATATGCCGGCGTTGGACTGGGGTAAACACAGTAAAAAGTCTGACAACACCAGGTTTAAGTCCAGCCGATTTATTTCGTCAGGTGAATTCCCCGAAAGCTAGTGAGTTTACTATCAAATAAATCGGTTGGACTTAAACCTGGTGTTGTCAGACTTTTTACTGTGTTTACCTAATACGCTGCAGGAAGGGATGTCCCGAAGCATGGTACATTGGGGAGACCATGCAGACGCTACGGTAACGGATGAATGAACATCGCATGACAATCACCAGGCAAGACTGTTTCCTTCCTGTTGGCGAACACTTCAGTAGTCATGGGCATTTGGCCTCTGATCTTCGGGTAAGCGTTCTCCAAGTCGGCCTTCACGACACACAATAGCACAAGAGTCGCTGAGCAGAGACTGATAGCCAAGTTCTGCACAAATGAAGGCGGCCTCAACTGGGATCTTGGGTTCATGTTACACTATCTGTAACCCCCATGACATGCCTGAACTTGCAACATCTCACTTACTGTCCTGTCTGGAGACAATACACATCTCTTTAACCTAGGCTTGATGCTATCTCCACTCACTGCACCTTTAAGACTTGAATAGCAGATTAGCTGTAAAAACTCACATTCTAATCAGTATTCTGTAAACTGTGTGTGCCTTTATATGCCCTACTCTGATCAGAACTTTCCACACACCTGATGAAGGAACAACATTTCCGAAAGCTTGTAGGTTTACTATCAAATAAACTTGTTGGACTTGGTGTTGTGAGACTTCTTACTGGGAAAGAGGCAGCCAGAGATGTGGACACAATGCCACTTACTCTGGCTGTTGTCGCCACAGCAGAAGCATATATGCTGCGCTTCTGTGAACTGGGAAATTCTTGTGATGAATCTCTTGGCTCATGATATGGCTTGGGTACCAGGCTCAGCAGGGAGCAAAACTTTGTCTTGGAGAGTGTAGTTGACATGACATGTTGGGTGTCTTAAAAATCATTAAAGTAGAAAAGTCCCCAGGGCCTGATGGGATCTTCCCTAATATTGAGGAGGACAAAGAAGGAAATTGCTGGGGCCTTGACAGAAATCTTTGTATTCTCATTGGCTACAGATGAAGTTCCAGAGGACTGGAGAGTAGCCAATGTTGTTCCATTGTTTAAGAAGGGCAGCAAGGATATTCCAGGAAATTATAGGCTGGCGAGCTTTACGTCAGTGGTAGGGAAATTATTGCAAAAGATTCTCAGAGTCAGGATTTATTCACATTTGGAAACAAATGGACTTATTAGTGATAGACAGCATGGTTTTGTGAAGGGGAAGTAGTGCCTCACTAACTTTTTGATTTGATTTGACTTATTATTGTCGCATGCATTAGTATACAGTGAAAAGTATTGTTTCTTGCATGCTATAAAGACAAAGCATACCATTTATAGAAAAGGAAGGAAAGAGTACAAAAATGTAGTGTTACAGTCATAGCTAGGAAGTAGAGAAAGATCAACTTAGCGCAACATGATCGAGTTAGACTTCATGACATGGATCAACTTGATCAAGCTTTTCAAGGAAGTGATGAAGGTGATAGATGAGGGAAATGCAGTAGATGTTGTATACACAGACTTCATTAAAGCCTTTGACAAGGTACCTCATGGTAGACTGGTATGAAAGGTGAAGTCACACATGATCAGAGGAGAGCTGGCAATATGGATACAGAACTGGCATGGGCATAAAAGACAAATGGAAGCAGTGGAGGGATTATTTTCTGTATAGAAGGCTGTGACAAGTGGTATTCCACAGGGATCAGTTCTGGGATCTTTGTTGTTTGTAGTATATATAATGATTTGGAGGAAAATGTAGCTGGTCTGATTAGTAAATTTGCAGATGACACAAAAATTTGTGGAGTTGAGGGTAGTGAAGAGGATTATCAGAGGATTCAGCAAGATATAGAGCCGTTGGAGACTTGGCAGAGAAATGGCAGATGGAGTTTAACCCGGACAAATGTGAGGTAAGCATTTTGGAAGGTCAAATGCATGTAGGAATTATAGTGAATGGTAGAACCCTTAGGAGTACTGACAGGCAGAGAGGTCTCGGTGTAGATATTCACCGACCACTGAAGGTGGCAATGCAGGGTATAAGGTAGTCGAGAAGGCATACAGCATTCTTGCTTTCATCCGTCAGGGCATTGCGTATAAAAACTGGCAGGTCATGCTGCAGCTGTACAGAACCTTAATTAGACCTCTTATGGAATATTGTGTACAATTTAGGTCGCCACACTATCAGAAGGATGTGGATGCTTTGGAGAGGATGCAGAAGAGGTTTATCAGGATGTTGCCTGGTCTAGAGGATATTAGCTATGAGGAGAGATTGGATAAACTCGGTTTGTTCTCATTGGAATGACGGAGGTTGAGGGGCGAATAGAGGTTTACAAGATTGTGAGCCACATGAACACAGTGGATAGTCAGATGCTCTTTCCTAGGGTAGGAAAGTCAAGTACTAGGGGACATAGGTTTTAGATGCATGTGGAAAAGTTTAGAGGAGATATACAAGGTAGGTTTTTTTTAACATAGAGGATGGTGAATATCTAGAATGTACTATCAGGGAAGTGATGAGAACAGGTACAATAGCAGCATTTAAGGAGCATCTAGATAAATACATGAATGGGATGAGAATGGAAGGATACAGACTTCGCAAGTGCATACAGTTTTAGCTTAGGCAGACATCATGATCGGCGCAGGCTTGGAGGATCGAAGAGCATGTTCCTGTGCTATACTGTTTTTTGTTCTATGACATAACAGACTTTATCTCTGGAAGGGGTGCTCTTCCAAATGTTAAAAGAGGTTGAGTCTCTAGCTATACACTCTGCTAAGTGGGCAGTGCTTCCTGAAAACACAACCTTACTGTTGCTCACCTCTCCACGTCCAGTTGCAACATTTGCAGGTGTTCATTTTTGATCAATGGCAAAATTTCATGATACAACCTTCATACTGTGACCTATCTCCCTAGAGATGCTTACTCGGCCACACAAAAAAATCTGCTGCCCCAGTTAAACAAAAAGAAATCCCACAACACCAGTTTCAAGTCCAAACAGGTTTATTTGTAGCAAAAGCCGCAAGCGTTCAGGACAGCCTGTCTCTTGAACTCCCAGCCACCTGAAGAAGGGACAGGCTGTCCCGAAAGCTTGTGGCTTTTGCTACAAATAAACCTATTTGGACTTTAAACTGGTGTTGTGGGGTTTCTTTCTGTTTTACCCCAGTCTAACGCCGGCAGTCTACCAGTCAAACAAGTCAGTGGCTTCATCGTAGGTTAGGACAAGGTTTCAGATTTTTGCTATTTTAATATCTCTACTAGTTGTGGTGTGGTTAAAACTTTCTCTTGTCGTTTGAACTAATCCTAATAAAACATGAAAGAATTTATTTGCAGATCATTCAAAGGTAGTGTTTTTCTCAACTGAAATTCAAACTCCAAGAACAAAAAGGCTATTCCACTGTCAGAGAAACAAACAGAATGACCTAAGTCAGTCCGTTCTACAATAGCCTGTTATGAAGCTTTGCCTCTTTTTTGTGAAAATGTTTTTTGGAATTTCTTCAATTTAGACAGAGAGAGAGCAAACTGCTAAAAAAAAACAAGTCAAAATTTCAAGTGAAGTTGGGAAACCAACATATCACCCTCAGGGAAGTATGGAAAGAGACAGGTCCAATAATCCAGAAACCTATCAAAACTCATAGCTACCTAGGGAAGACACTTCAAAAATGTAAAAAACTAGATATTGTAATAATGGTTGCCACACTCAGATCCACTAAAAACCTCTTAGAAATACATAATGACTCAAGTATTTCAAGACAAAGTTGCCAGCCACAAGGTGAAATTGCAAGTGTGGTGTCCAGAAAATCTTTAGCCCAGAAAACAAGCTGATAATTCACTACTTCTCTCTCTTCCGCAATAATCAAGAAGCCAACTCTACCAAAAACTACCAGTGAACTAAGATCTTGTCATAATTGCAACATCTTCTACACGTGACTATGTTCAGGAAATGTAACTCCGTCATAATGTTTAAAATCTATTCCTCAAGGATAATCAAAGAACTGCATTTTCTTTTCATTGGACTTAAATTCCCCTTTTTGCTGATACCAAGGCATATGTTTGCCTTAATGACTCAATGAGGACCAACTGTGTTTCCCACATTCACTGTGGTTGTCCTGTCCATTGCTTTGTTTGTTTACATGGCCACGCAACCAATAATTGTATGAGAGAGAAATTATGCAGTATTTTATGAAGAATTTTCATCTGGACTACAATAAAATTAAAATGACGTAAATCCATCCAGAATTAAATGCTTCTCAATTATGGACACATTTTTCTGTCCGATTTCAATTCCATGCTTTTTGATCTTGATGTGTTTCTGAAAGAGCATTGTTACCCTGTGTTAATAGTTTATACACAAACATTTCATTCATATGTGTCTTTGAAACATTTACTGGGACAGTTCATTTTTCCCCTCAAAAAGATTTGCAAATATTTCCTATACCTTGTGCAGAAGAAATTAAGTGTAAGCTAACTAACACTGTAATTCAAAAATATTGTCAATGAGGCCATTTTGTTGCACTGCCTGTACAGTAGTCTTGTTTTAGACAAAATCCTACGATGAATCTCACCACTCTTGCCAAAGGATAATTCCTTTATATTTTGGAAACATATCACTTAATATGCAATGAATATAAATGGTAAATGTTTATTTTTAGAATAAAATCAAAATATTCATAAAAAACTTTTTTTATTATTTTTTCTCCGGATTGACGATTAATAAATTTGCTCTTTGACTAAGGAAAACCTTGTTTGATTGGCTCCTTATTCTTCTTCTTTGGCAATTCCCTCAGGTCGAGGATGACGTGCTTCCATTCCAGGGAGATACATTCTGCAGTGGCTGAATAGTCCAATTTGGGGCTGCTGATTCTGCCACAGATGAGTTGAGTGGGTGGGATACTCTGGATTCTGCGCTCTTGTTTCTTTGTTCATACATGGCCACCGCATGCTCCATCTGGTGATGCTCAAGGTGATTGACGCTTTCGCGGACACTTCTTCTCCAGTTTGTGCATTCCAAGGAAAGCGATTCCTAGGGGATGCTGCATTTATTTCTGGGGGCTTTCAGAGTGTCCTTGTAGCATTTCCTCTGCCCTCCTCTTGATCGCTTGCCAATGCAGAGCTTGGAGTAGAGCACTTGGAGTAGAGGGGCAGCATGGTAGCACAGCGGTTAGCACTGCTGCTTCACAGCTCCAAGGACCTGGGTTCGATTCCCAGCTTGGGTCACTGTCTGTATGCAGTTTGCACATTCTCCTCATGTCTGTGTGGGTTTCCTCCAGGTGCTCTGGTTTCCTCCCACAGTCCAAAGATGTGCAGGTTAGGTTGATTGGCCATGCTAAAATTGCCCTTTAGTGTCCTGGGATGTGTAGGTTAGAGGGATTAGCGGGTAAATGTGTACGGATATGGGGATAGGGCCTGGGTGGGATTGTGGTCGGTGCAGACTCAATGGGCCAAACGGCCTGTTTCTGCACTGTGGGATTCTATGTTCTATGTTCACTTGTTTTGGGAGTCTTGTATCAGGCATGCGGACAATGTGGCCCACCCATCACAACTGGTTGAGCTTGATCAGTGCCTTGAGACTGGAAATACTGGCCTGATTGATATGTATTGATATGCCTATAAACCAGTAGACCTGCAGAATACTGAGGACTTTAGAGTGCCAGTGCAGTCTTGGGATGCCTGAAGGCTGGCATTGGTGTTATCTCCACAGGAATTTTTGTCTGCTGTACATTGTCCATGTTTCTGATGCACACAGGAGGGGGGGGACCAAAGCTCTCTGTAGACCATGAGCTTGGTGCTAGATTTAGGTCTCGGTCTTTGAACATTCTGTCCCTCAGTCCGAAAACTGAACTGGCATTCTGAAATCGATGTTGGATTTATCGTTGATGTTGAAAGGAAGCTCCTGAGGTATGGGAAATTATCCATGTGCCCAGGGACTCCCCTGGTGAATCTTGATGGTCGGCCTGCAGTTTTGTATGGCAGGAGCGGGTTGGTAGGGAATCTTTGTTTCCTGGATGTTTAGTTTGAGGTCCATTCTCTCATATGCTTCAGTGAATGCATTGACAATGGTTTGGAGCTTGTCCTCTGAGTGTGCGCACTCACAGGCATCGCCTGCAAACTGCAGCTCGATCACAGAAGTTGGAGTGGACCTGGATCTGGCCTGGAGGCATCAGAAATTGAACAGTTTCTTGCTTGTCCAAAAGGTTAACTCCACTCCAGCAGGTAACTTCAAGGGGATAGGATGGATTGTTGCTGCAGATGGAAGGTGGAGAAGAGTATTGATACAATGGCACAGCCCTGTTTGACCCCAATTTGCACTTGTGTAGGATCTGCAGTGATTCTGTTGGTGAGGATCACAGCTTGCATGTCATCATGGAGCAGGCAGCAGGCGGATAATAGAGTTATAGAGTCCCAGAATCATACAATGCAGATAGAGGCTCTTCAGCCCATCAAGTTTGCACTGAAAATATCTACCACTAAAGGCATACTAATCCCATTTTCCTGCACATGTCCCATATACGTAAGTGATCATCCAAATATTTCTTAAAGGTTTTTGGCTTGGACTAATAGTGACCAATTTCTGTGGGCAGCCAGATTTGAGAAGGGTGTTCCACAATCCCTAATAGTTGACTGAGTTGAAGGCTCTGCGAGATCAAGAAGGCCATGTACAAATGTTGATGCTGCTCTCTGCACTTTTCCTGGATTTGTTGCATGTTGAAGATTATGTGCATTGTGCCTCTTGATGGGCAGAATCTACACTGAGACTCGGGATGGAGCTCTCCAGACAGTGGGATGAGGTGGTTGAGGATTCTTGCGATGACCTTTCCTATAGTGGAGAGTAGGGAAATTTGTTCATCTCAGTCCTAAATGGCAGATGCCTTATTCTGAGTCTGTAACCCACGTTTTACATTCCCCAACCAAAAAAACATATTCTCACCCTGCCAAGCACTTCAAAAATGTTATGTTGAATTCAATAAAAATCTGGAATTAACTCTAATACTAATCATGAAACCATTGTCGGTGATGTAAAAAAACAAACTGGTTTGCTAAGGTCCTGTAGGGAAGGAAATCTGCCACTTTTACTTTGTCTGCCCCACGTGTAACTCTAGATCCACAGCAATGTGGTTGACTCTGAAATGCCCTATGAAATAGTCTAATAAGCCACTCGAGCCAAGAGAAATCAGTGAGCTATACTCTAGGGTGATAACAACAATGGCATTAGACCAATATGGCTCTCATGAGGACATCAGGCACCATGTCTGACTGAGGAGAGATCAATCGGCCAAGAACTGTAAATTTCAGCAGCCGATATATTATAAGGTATAAGTATACCAAAGCTAGATTTAGCAAATTTTAACAAGTGGCATGAGATTAGGACTGTGGACCACCTATCCGATTCATTCCATTATATGTCAGAGGACTGCACAGATATTAGTGTTTGCTGTCTGGTCCTGGGGATTTATTCACTCTGATTTGCCTCAAGACAGCCAGCACCTCCTCCGCTGTGATCTGTAAAGGTTCCATGACCTTCCTACCTGTTTGCCCTATTTCCGTAGATTCCATGTCCGTTTCCTCAGTACATCTGGATGCAAAAAACCCATTTAGTATCTCAGAAGAACATAAGAAATAGGAGCAGGAGTAGGCATCTAGCCCTTCGAGCCTGCCCCGCCATTCAATAAGATCATGGCTGATCTGAAGTGGCTCAGTTCCACTTTCCCGCTTTCTCCCCATAACCCTTAATTCCCTTGCCTACCAAAAACCTATCTACCCGTGACTTCAATATATTTAGCGAGGTAGCCTCCACCACATCAACGGGCAGAGAATTCCAGAGATTCACCACCCTTTGAGTGAAGAAGTTCCTCCACAACTCTGTTCTAAACTGCTCCCCCCTTATCTTGAGGCTGTGCCCTCTAGTCCTGCTGTCCTTTCTGAGCGGGAAGAATCTCTCTACCTCTACCCTATCCATCCCCTTCATTATCTTATACGTCTCTATAAGATCCCCCCTCATTCTTCTAAACTCCAACGAGTACAAACCCAGTTTATTCAGCCTCTCTTCATAGTCCAACCCCCTCATCTCCGGTATCAGCCTAGTGAACCTCCTCTGCACTCCCTCCAAGGCCAAAATATCCTTGCGCAAGTGCAGCGACCAAAACTGCACGCAGTACTCCAACTGCGGCCTCACGAGTGCCTTGTACAGTTGCAGCAAGACCTCCCTGCTTTTATATTCAATCCCCCTCGCTATAAAGGCCAGCATCCCATTTGCCTTCCTGATCACCTGCTGCACCTGCAGGCTGGGTTTTTGCGACTCATGCACAAGGACCCCCAGGTCCCTCTGCACCGTAGCATGCTGCAGCTTTTCTCCCTTTAAATAGTAATCCTTCCTACTATTATTCCTTCCAAAGTGGATAACCTCACACTTGCTAACACTGTACTCCATCTGCCAGGTCCTCGTCCACTCACTTAGCCTAACTAGATCCTTCTGCAGATTTTCCACACCCTCTGCATGATTTGCTTTTCCACTCATCTTCGTGTCATCAGCAAATTTCAACACTCTACACTCAGCCCCCTCCTCCAGATCATCTATATAAATGGTAAATAGTTGAGGCCCCAGCATCGATCCCTGGGGCACTCCACTAGTCACCAACCGCCAATCAGAATAGCACCCATTGATACCAACTCTCTGCCTCCTATTAGATAACTAATCCTCAATCCACGCCAACACTTTACCCCCAACTACATGTACCCTAACCTGATCTGAAGTGGATCAGTTCCACTTTCCCGCTTTCTCCCCATAACCCCTAACACCCTTGTCTATCAGAAATCTATCTACCCGTGACTTAAATATACTCAACGAGGTAGCCTCCACGACTTCAATGGGCAGAGAATTCCAGAGATTCACCATGCTTTGAGTGAAGAAGTTCCTCCTCAACTCCGTTCTAAACTGCCCCCCCCTCCTTATTTTGAGGCTGGTTGGCAACTGCCAACCAGAAAAGCATCCATTGATTCCAATTCTCTGATTCCTGTTAGATAACCAATCCTCAATCCACGCTAACACTTTACCCCCAACTCCCCGTGTACCCTAACCTTCTGCAGCAACCTTTTGTAAGGCACCTTATCGAACACCTTCTGGAAATCTAAAAACATCACACCCACCGGTTCCCCTGTCTACCGCACTAGTCACACCTTCATAAGAATCCAGTCAGTGCATTAAACACGGCTTCCCCTTAACGAATCCGTGCTGCGTCCGCTTGATCAAACCATTCTTTTCTAGGTATCCTGCTATTTCTTCTTTGATGATGGATTCTAGCATTTTTCCAACTACAGACGTTAAGCTAACCGGCCTATAGTTCCCTGCCTTTTGTCTGCTACCTTTTTCAAACAGCGGCGTAACATTAGCTGTTTTCCAATCTGCCGGCACTTCCCCAGAGTCCAGCGAATTTTGATAAATAATTACTAAGGCATCTGCTATTACTTCTGCTATTTCTTTCAGTACCCTGGGATGCATTCCATCCAGTCCCGGGGACTTGTCTACCTTCAGTCCCGTTAGTATACCAAGCATTACCTCTCTAGTAACAGTAATTGTATTAAGGGCCTCATCCCCTACCAACCCTCTATCTTTAATATTCGGTAAGCTATTTGTGTCCTCCTCTATGAAGACCGACACAAAAAACTTATTTAAAGTCTCGGCCATTTCCTCGTTACCCACCGTTAAATACCCCCTCTCGTCCTCCAAGGGTCCAACATTCATTCTAGCCAGTCTCTTCTTCTTTATATATTTGTAAAAACTTTTACTATCATTTTTTATATTTAGAACCTGTTTAGCTTCATACTCTTAACTTTCCTTTCTTTATCGCTTTCTTAGTCATTCTTTGTTGTTTTTTAAATTTTTCCCAATCTTCTAATTCCCCACTATTTTTAGCTGCTCTGTACGCATCGGTTTTTAATTTAGTACTCTCCTTTATTTCCTTCGATATCCACAGCTAGTTATCCCTTTTCTTATAGTCCTTCTTTACCATCGGAATATATTTCTGCTGAGTACCGAAAAATATCTCCTTAAAAATCTGCTACGGTTCCTCAGCTGTCCTACCAACCAATCTGCTCACCCAATCTACATTAGCCAATTCTGCCCTCATCTTATCATACTCCCCTCTGTTCAAGCAGAGGACACTGGTTTGGGACCCTACTTTCTCACCCTCCATCTGCATCAGAAATTCAACCATATTGTGATCCCTCGCCCCAAGAGGATCCCTCACAAGAAGATCCCTAACTCCACCTGCCTCGTTACACAGTACCAGATCTAAGATAACTCGCTCCCTCGTGGGTTCCGTTACATACTGTTCAAGGAAACTATCCCAACAGCATTCCAAGAACTCTTCCTCAAGCCCACCACGTCCAACTTGAGTCAACCAATCAATATGCAGATTAAAATCCCCCATAATTATCGCCATTCCGTTTTTGCACGCATCAATTATTTGCTTGTTTATAGCCCGCCCCACCTCAAAACTATTATTTGGGGCCTAAAGACCACACCCACCAGCGACTTTCTCCCCTATTTCTTATCTTCACCCACAACGATTCCACGTTTTGCTCTTTGGACCCTATATCTTCTTTTACTACCGCCCTGATATTAAACTTTATTAACAGAGCTACCCCACCTCTTTTCCCTCCTGTCTATCCTTCCTAATTGTCTGATACCCCTGGATATTCAGTTCCCAGTCCTGGTCATCCTGCAACCATATTTCCGTAATAGCCACTAGATCATATCCATTTGTGCTGATTTGTGCCATCAGCTTTGTTTCAAATGCTTTGTGCATTCAGGTAAAGTGTCTTTATGCCAGCCTTTATCTGGACCTTATTTATAGAAACGCTACTAACCTCTCCCGTGCCCCCTACTCCTTTAATTAGTGGAATGTCCTCAACATTAACCTGCACTCGTACTCTCTCTTTTACTTTAGGTTTTGTAATTCCCCCTACCCCTACACCCTCCCTCCCACTGATTAGTTTAAAGCCCTATCTACAGTCCGAGTTATACGATTCGCCAGGACTCTGGTCCCAGCACGATTCATACAAAGACCATCCCATCTGAACAGGTTCCATCTGCCCCAATACTGGTGCCAATGCCCCATAAATTCAAACCCATTCCTCCAACACCCATCCTTGCGCCATGCATTCACCTCCTTAATCCCATTTACCCTGCGCCAATTTGCGCGTGGTTCAGGTAGTAATCGAGAGATAACACCTTGTTGGTTGTGCTTTTTAATTTGGCTCCCAGCTTTTCATATTCCCTCTGCAGATCCTTAGTTCATGTTTTGCCTATGTCATTGGCACCTACATGAACCATGACAACTGGAATCTTACCCTACCACTCCAGGTTCCTCTGCAGCCCAGCTGAGACATCCTAGACCTGAGCACCAGGCAGGCAACACAACCTTCAGGATTCTTTATCCTTGTCACAAAAGACAGTGTCTATACCCCTCACTACACTGTCCCCAATTACCACTACATTTCTCTTTACTTCTTCTGCTTCGACTGCTCCCTGCACCACTGTACTGTGGGCAGTTTGCTCGTCCACCTTGCTGTCTTTGTTCTAGTCCACACTGGGAGCAAGAATCTCAAACCTGTTGTGCACATTCAGGGGCTGAGGCTTTTGGGTCTCCACCTCCTGTACCTGTCTCCCCTCCTTCCTCCCCCCACTCCCCACCTTCCTCCCCCTACTCCCCTCCTTCCCTCTTGTTCCTGACCCCCATCAAAGTTATCAGTTTAGGGGGTGTGACTTTCTCTTGAAACACATTATCCAGGTAACACTCCCCCTCCCTGATGTGTCTCAGTGTCTGTAGCTCGGAGTTCAGCTCATCTACTTTGAGCTGGAGCTCTTCAAGCAAGCAGCACTTACTGCAGACATGCTCACTGGGAATGACCTTGGGGTCCACCAGCTCCCACATCATGCAGAAACAACACATCACATGTCCCTCCATCTCAATCACCTAGTTTATGCTAGACCCAGGAAACAGTTTAAACTTACCTTGCCTTCGCCTGATTTTGCCGAAGCCCTGTGAGCCAAAGGCCTTACAGCTCACACTCTGCTCCCTGCTCACTCCACTGCCCGCTCCCGACGCTGCCTGCTGTCTACTGCAGCCCTCCTTTTATACTTCGCGCGCTAAAAAACCCTTCCCAGCACACCCCGGCCCACTTCCAGTTTAAGTTTAAAGCAAGGTTTAACAGTTAGAAAGCCTGCAAAAAACTTTAAAAAGTCAGTTGCTCACCTTCTCACTCTTGATCCCCCTCTCCGCTCGCTCCACGAACAATGAGGATCTCCCCCATCTCTTTTGGTTCCATATATTGTCTGCCACTCTGGTCTTCAAGAGGACCAATTTTGTCCCTCACTATCCTTTTGCTCCTTACATACCTATAGAAGCTCTTTGGATTTTCCTTCACTTTGTCTGCCAAAGCAACCTCATGTCTTCTTTTAGCCCTCCTGATCTCCCTCTTAAGTAGCTTCTTGCACTTTTTATACTCCTCGAACATCTGATCTGTTCCTTGCTGCCTGTACAACTCTCTCTTTCTCTTAATCAGTGTTACAATCTTCCTCTAGAACCAAGGTTCCTTATTCCTATTTACTTTGCTTTTAATCCTGGCTATCTAACAGGAAGCAGAGAGTTGGAATAAATGGGTGCTTTTCTGGTTGGTAGTTGGTGACTAATGGCGTGCCACAGGGATCGGTGCTGGGGCCTCAACTGTTTACCTTATACATAGATGATCTGGAGGAGGGGGCTGAGCGTAGGGTAACAAAGTTTGCTGATGACGCAAAGATGAATGGGAAAGCAAATTGCATGGAGGATGCGGAAAGTCTGCAGAGAGATTTGGATTGGCTGAATGAGTGGGCGAGGGCCTGGCAGATGGAGTATAACGTTAGCAAATGTGAGGTTATCCGCTTTGGAAGAAATCATAGTAGGATGGAATATTATTTAAATGGAGAAAAGTTGCAGCATGCTACTGTGCAGAGGGACCTGGGGGTCCTTGTGCACAAATCGCAAAAGCTCAGTCTGCAGGTGCAGCAGGTGATCAAGGAGGTGAATGGAATGTTGGCCTTTATCGCGAGGAGGATAGAATTTAAAAGCAGGGAGGTCTTGCTGCAACTGTACAAGGCACTGGTGAGGCCACAACTGGAGCACTGTGTGCAGTTTTGGTCCCCTTATTTACAAAAGGATATATTGGCCTTGGAGGGAGTACAGAGAAGATTCACCAAGCTGATACCAGAGATGAGGGGGTTAGCTTATGAGGAGAGATTAAATAGACTGGGCCTGTACTTGGAGTTTAGAAGGCTAAGGGGGGATCTTATAGAGACTTACAAGATAATGAAGGGTCTAGATAGGATAGAGGTAGAGAGATTCTTTCCACTTAGAAAGGAAACCAGGACTAGAGGGCACAGCCTCAAAATAAGGGAGGGGCAGTTTAGAACAGAGTTGAGGAGGAACTTCTTCTCTCAGAGGGTGGTGAATCTCTGGAATTCTCTGCCCATTGAAGTGGTGGAGGCTACCTCGTTGAATATGTTTAAGTCATGGGTAGATAGATTTCTGATCAATGAGGGAATTAAGGGTTATGGGGAGCAGGTGGATAAGTGGAACTGATCCACTTCAGATCAGCCATGATCTTATCGAATGGCAGGGCAGACTCGAAGGGCTAGATGGCCTACTGCTCCTATTTCTTATGTTCTTGTGTCTGACCAATCTAGGACCAGTAAAAAGCAGAGACTAATATTTAATGTGAGAGGGCAATAATTATCTGAAATAGAGTAATATGAAAGCAAAGGTTCAAGTCTAAGCAGTCTTGCCACATCTAGTCATGAATGGTGGTGGACAATTAACAACTGACTAGAAGTGGAGGCTTCAAGGATATCCCCCACTTGAGTGATGGGGACATGTAGCACATTCGTGCAAAAACAAGGCTTAAGCATTTGCAATGATCTTTAATCAGAAGTCTAGAATACTTCAGCTATTTCTATCCACTACATAGGATATCAAGTAAAGGCAGAAGTCACTAAATGATGCAAAGATAGAGAGCCCAAACAATACTCCATAATATTAATGAAGACTTGTGTTCTAGGGCTAGCTGCACTCTTAGCCAAACTGTTCTGGTGTAGTTAGAATAATGAAATCTACCAGTCAGTGGAAAAAAATGCCCAAGCATTTCCTGTCTGCGAAAAAGCAGGACAAATCCAATCCAGCAAACACAATTCCATCAGTCTTGATCATCAGCAAAGTGATGGAACTGGTTGTTGAAAATTCAATCAAGTGGCCATTGCACATAAATACCCGCTCATAGGCACTCCAATTAGGACCACTAAAGTCACTCAGCTCCTGATGTCATTACAGATTTGGTCCAAATATGAACTGAACTCAAGTACATGTCTTGACATCAAGGCAACATCTGACTGAGCAAAACTGAAGTTGTGGGAATCAAGGGGAAATCTCTCTGCTGGTTGGTGTCACGCCTAACACAAAGGAAGATGTTTGTTGGAGGTCAATTATCTCAGTCACAGAACATCACTGCAGGAGTTCCTCAGTGTAATGTCCTAAGCAGTACAATCTTCAGCTTCTTCACCAATAAGAATGCTGTGTCAGAAGGTTAGAAGTGGGGTTGTTTGCTGATGATTGCACAATGTTCAGCACCATTCACAACTCCTCAGAAATTGAAGATGTCCATACAGCAAAAGTGACGCAATATCCAGGCTTAGGTTGATAAATAGTAAGATTCATGCCACATAAATTCCAGGCAACATGAAAAGATGTAAGCATCATCCTTTGACATTCAATGGAATTACGATTGATGAATTCCCCACTGTCAAGATCCTGTGTGTTATCATTGATCAGCAAGTGAACTGGACAACTGTATAAATCATAGAACTGTTACGGCACAGAAGGAGGCCATGCAGCCCATCTTGTCTGCACTAGCTCTCCAAACAAGCATCATGACTGAGTTCTGTTGCCTTTTCCCTGTACCTTTGCACATTGGTTCTATTCAAGTAATGATCTAATGCCCTGTTGTAGATGGCACATGGCACAGTGGTTAGCACTGCTTCCTTGCAGCTCCAGAGACCTGGGTTAGATTCTCAGCTTGGGTTACTGTCTGTGCAAACTTCTCCCTGTGCCTGTGTGGGTTTCCTCCGGGTGCTCCAGTTTCCTCCCACAGTCCAAAAATATGCAGATTAGGTTCACTGGTCATGCTAAATTGCTCCTTAGTGTCCTGGGATGCATAGGTTAGAGACATTAGTAATGTAGATATGTGGGGTGATGGGGATAGGGCCTGGGTAGGATTATTGTCAGTACAGACCAAATGGGCCAAATGGCATCCTTCTGCACCATAGGGTTTCTATGAATGCCTTGGTTGAACCTGCCTGCACCATATTTTCAGACAGTACATTCCAGACCTGAACCACTTGCAGTATGAACATATTTTTCTCACGCCACATTTGCTTTGTTTGCAAATCATTTCAAATCTATGTTCTCTTGTCTATGATCCTATTATGAGTGGGAACAGTTTCTCCCTATCACTTTTTGAACATCTCTATCAGATCTCAACTTAGACTTCTCCTGTCTAAGGAAAATAGTCCCAACCTCTCCAAATCTATGCTGATTGCTGAAGTTTTTCATTCCTGTAACCATTCTTGTAGCTACAAGAACAGGTCAGAGAATGGGAATCCTGAGACAGGTAACTGACTTCCTGACTCACCAACACGCCTGTCCGCCATCTATAAGGTGCAAGTCAAAACTAAAGAAGCTTGACATCATCCAAGACAAACCAGCCACTTAATCGGCATCTCATCCACAAACATTCACTACCTCCATCACCAATTAACTGTGTGAAATTTGCTGATGATCACCAACTGTGTATAGCAGCTACAAGATGCACCGCAGGAATTCACAAAGGTTCTTTAGGCAGCATTTTCCAATGCCATGACTGCTATAATGCCATAAGGTGTAGGAGCAGATGTAGGCGATTAGGTCCTGGAATCTGCCAGCTATTCATAGGATCCTACAGTGCAGAAGAAGACCATTCAGCCCATCGAGTCTGCAACAACCACAATCCCACCCAGGCCCTATCCCCATAGCCCTATGCATTTACCCAAGATAGTTCCCCTACACTAAGGGGCAATTTAGCATGGCCAATACACCTAACCCGCACATCTTTAGGCTGTGGGAGGAAACTGGAGCGCCCAGAGGAAACCCACGCAGACACAGATAGGATATCCAAACTCCACACAAAGAGTGACCCGAGGCTGGGAATTGAACTCGGGGTCCTGGCACTGAGAGGCAGCAGTGCTAACCACTGTGCCATCCATTCAGTGAGATCATGACTGATTTATATGATAATCCTCAATTCCACTTCCCCACCTTATCCCCGTGAACCTTGATTCACTTACTGATTATCATCTAGAGGGACAATGGCAAAAGATAAATTCTGACTGAGAGTTCAGCCAATAAGATTAGAGACATTACAAAGTAAACTTTGCCATTTTTGCAGTGACTGGATAAGAGTGAAATGGAGAAGGGAGAGATGGATGGAGGAGGAACACAAACATATTTCCGGGTTCGGAATCTTTTTGACACCAGAAAGGCTGCGAGGGTATCGAAACAAAGTTTAAAATCAGACAGCGCTGACAAAACAAACCCGAGTTAGTGTCCAGCTGCTGATAGTCCTGTACAGCGGGAGAAACAGCCAGTTACGGCCTGACTTACCCCACTCACTATCTCTGCACTCTCTTTTCTCGCTGCGCCGCCTCCTCGCGCTTCCCGCCCTCGCGCTCGCCACCGTTTACCGTTTTGTTCAAAAATAAACCGCTACCGGCGCTAGCGCGTGGATTCAGCAGCTCCCGGTTCAAATGGCCCCAAAGTGGCCGCCTCCCTCAGCAAAACCGAAAGGAAAGAATTATCTGACTTTGGAGAAACAATGCAGTAAACACAATAGAAATATTGCAAATATCAGTTAAAAAGTTACTGCTGAAAGTATGAAGTGCAGGTCCGGACGGGTGCACAAATGAGAGGTGGGGCCCGATTTTACCATTGTGGGCGCGAAAACTTGGTAAAGTCGGGCATTAGGCCATTAAGAATGAAGAACAACACAGTACGGAAAATAGGCCCTTCAGCCCAACGAGCCCATGCTGCCATTTTAAAATTATGATTGCCCTCCTGGATTAATGTGATCTGTAACCACATCCACACAGATGCCCACTTTACCAAGGCCCGAAAATGGCCACAATCTGATTTGCACCCGAAATGGGGACAGTGGTGATCTAAATGCATTTGCATGCATTTAAATTGAATTAGTTGGCTGCCCGCCCAACTTTACCAGCATTTCCCCTTTTACCATCACATTCGTGTGTCCAGATTTGGTACAAAACAGACCTATTTGGCAAGGGTCTGTTTTGGGCACTCCAGCTTCTGAAGAGTAAGTTCAGAGCTTCCAACAGCTCTCTGACTCAGATCAGTGGGGAGGAAAGGGTGGGGGTGGGGGTGGAGGGGAGGTGGGCCAGATCATTAGATCAGTGGGGAGGAAGGGGTGGGGGTGGAGGGGAGGTGGGCCAGATCATTCTCTGGGGGAAGGGACAGGAGAAAGGAGGCCTGATCATTTTCTGGTGGTGGGGGCAGGATGGCAGGAGGAGGCGGGTCAGATGTATCTCTGACGGGAGGGTGGACAGAGGCCAGGTTGTTGTCTGATTGGCCGGGGGGGGGGGGGGGGGTGGACGATGAGGCAGAGGGAGGCCTGATTATTTTCTGGTGGGAAGAAGATGGGGGGAGTGGTGGGGTGGCAGGAGGAGCCTGCTGCCACTCTGTGTGCAATCACAGGGAAGTGTGGCAGATGAATCGCGATCGTTCTAGGTAACAGGAGGGTATTTAGATAAGGGGGACAGTTATGTTGTGGGGATGGGGCAATATCTTTGGGGACCATCGCTCCCGCTTTTCACTCCTGGACTGCTTTAACAGCTTTTTGCGGCCCAGGAGCAATGTGATAGGAGCACTTTTCTCCTCACTGAGCACGCGCAGCTCAAAGCTTCGATCGTTTTGGGTACGCTAAACCTTGCCCATAGCACAATTCAGACTTGCAATTTTTTTTTCAGGTTAAGTGTGTATGGGGGTGCCTGAAAGCAGATTTCCAAGTCGGATCTGAATTGCACCCAGATTCAGCACTTAGAATGAAAATGGTAAAATTGGGCCTGTGTTCTTCCCAAACAATTTTTAAGAGGGCAATCTTACAACCCCATCACGCCCATTTTTAGGCAAGGTGCGGACATAAGATTGTGGGTGGGATTTTACTGCCCCAGTCGAACCAGAACCGAAATTTCCACCTGAGCTCAATGTTCATTTCTGTTGCCTGCTCCAATTCCATGGCGGGTTGAGTAGTTGAATTCAGGTGTGCGAGAGAGGGAAAAGAAAGGAATCAAACCCATTTTTCAACCAATCTTACCAAAATGGACGAGATGCTAATTTGCTTGAATTACCATGTATTTGAATGTCGTCAATGTGTGTCAATTGCTATTGTCCCACTGCACTTAACTTTATGACCTCATCAGTGAAACATCATGCTGGCAGGGAAAATACCTTCTCCATAAAAGTTTGCTACAGGTGCAGCAGAATCGAAGTGGGGGGGTGGGGGGGGAGCAGGGGGGGTGAGGAGGTAGTTGGCTGTGACCACCGTTGTGGGCATGGCAGGGTCACAGAAGCATTGCATCTTCAGGTGGGGCTGGGTCTGTGTGTGTGCTGGGGAGGTGGGGGTTGGGGCTCCAGGCTTGGGCTCAGCGCTGGCTGGTATACAGTACATTTCCCCTGGCTGATAAACGATTGCCCAAGGGCTTTCATGAGTGCAGACATCAATTCTACTGCAGTCACCATTTTACCCTAGTGTATCAGCTGCAAAGGCTCCATGGCTGAGTGCTGATTCTCCATCCCAGTAACCCCATTGACAGAAGCATCAAGCAGGTCTCAGTGCTGCTGCTCCCAGCAAAGGAGCCAAGTTCTGCACACATGAGGACGGTCTCAATCAGGATCTTGGGTTCATGTCACACTATCTGTAACCCCCATGACTTGCCTGGGTTTGCAAAACCTCACTTACTGTACTGTCTGGAGACAATACACATCTCTTTACCCTATGCCTAATGGTCTTCCCACTCACATTGTCTGCATCTTTAAGACTTGAATAGCAGGTTAGTTGTAAAGACTCACATTCTAGTCAGTAATCTGTAAACTGTGTGTGCTGTTATATGCTGTTTCTGAGGCCAGAACTCTCCATTCACCTGATGAAGGGGCAAACCCCGAAAGCTTGTGAGTTTACTATCAAAAAAGTAGTTGGACTTAAACCTGGTGTTGTGAGACTTCTTACCCAGCAAAGGAGAACAAATGGTTCCTCACACAGCGTGGACCTGTCAGTGCTATCTTCAATGGATGCCCCTCACCCCCTCTGTCTGAATTGCTAGCCATTCCTGCAAGGTACTATACAACACATCTAACATGTTATGCTTTAAAGCTGCCCAATGGAGCCCCTGCCTCCCCCACAGCAACCTCTGTGCTCTCACTGCACCAAGTCCACCACCACCACCAACAACAACCCCCCCCACCCCCAACAGTCAGGTTTGTTTTTCAGAGACCCTTACATACTTGATGCAAGAGCAAGACACTGATCTGTATAAGAAAACCCAGTTGTTTATTTTCAAGCAAGTACAAGCTCTTTGGAGAATCACTTTACTAACTCAGAACAATGTTCTGAGCTTAGTCAAGTGATACTACCTTGAATGGGAGGGAATCTCTCCCTTTATACTCTTTTTACAGCAATTAGTCACGTACACACAGTATAACTTCACCCAGATCACGTGCTTAGCAGCAGCAAAAGTAAGTACAAATGTGAGTAAAAATATGTTGAAAACCCACCCCCGGTTGCCATCGAAATTGCATGTCCACCATTGCTCGAGTGTGAGATAGCAACCGTTCTGATATATAACTTGGGATGTTCCTTTGCCCATTAAGCGAACGTTATCTCCTTCAAACAAAGACAGCATTTAGCCAAGTCCAGTCTAGACTGATTTAATAAAGCAAGAATTTCATTATTTCCAAGGCCAGGGTGACAGTTCAGAATAGGGAGTATGTACTGATATCAGCACAGGTTGTTTCAAACAAGATGCAGTTAATCACAGCTTTTAAGCTAATGGAGACCTTTTACTTTATCTTAAAGCAACCAGCTGCGTTTGCAATTTTGCAGGATCTTAGCTTGCAAAACCTTTTCTGCAAATGGCCAAGGTCATAGGAGATTCATGGAATGTTAACCCCTTAACATCTCATAACCATGACAAGGGTGCAGTGGCACTTGCCATCCTGTTCAGATTCAGATGGCACCGGACATAGTGTCAACTTGCAACCAATCACACTTATTTGAGACCTAGGTTGCTGGGAGGAAGCACAGGTCCTGGCCAGGCCCAGCAGGAAGCCCAGGCTGCTGAAGTTGCTGCTATCGCTGGAAGGCGAAATGTGCAGGGGGCTATCGACTACACGCACATCGCCCTGCGATCGCTATGCACTGTATTTTGTGAACAGGAAGGGGTTCCACTCCTTGAACATTCAATAGGATTGTGAGATACTGTGCCTTTAAGAAATGTGTTTTAATTATGTTTCTCTGCAGCTTTTTTTTAAACAATCCATGGTAGTTTATTTTGGCACCATGCTGTCTGTACTGGCAAACTTGCTTTCCGTGCCAAACCAAGAAAGGGGTGTATGTTTGTGGACGATATTTGATTTGGAACAGAATAGTTAGCTGTTAAGATTTCTAGTTTTATGGTCCTTGTAATTGAGGAAAAATTATGCTTTTTTTTCGTGTATTTTAACTGTTCTTAAATAAACTTTGTTTGATAAAAGCTTCCCAGTGGGTCACTTGAATCCATACCTGGAGTGACATAAATTATGCTCACCTATGCCAAAGTCAAAGCACAAAACCAGTGGTCTAGAATAACTTTGTAAAACTCCTTGGAGTTTCTGGCCTGCATAATAAAAATTGGGGGCTCTTTTGTGGAATTAAAATTCATATTTTAGTTTGGTTTGGGATTATTGGACTCAAACACAGTGGGTGGATGTTTACGAGAAAATTTCTAAGGGGTGAATTTTCCTGTTCTGCCTGCGATGGAATAGAATGGGCGAGGGGCAGAACACGGATAGGTCCATTGACCTCAGGCAGGATTTTCTGGTTTCGAGGTGAGCATGGCTTGAACATGAAAAAGAAATAAAGCAGCTTGAATTCAAAGCAAAGAGAGACCAGCAAAAGTCAGATAAAGGGATGCAATTGTAACAGAGAAAGCAAAAGAGAGGGAAGCAATTACAGAAGAAAAAGTAAGAGAAATGGAGGAACAACGAACAAAATAATTGAAACCATTGAAAACATCCTTTCTGGATGTATCACAGCTTGGTATGATTCTGCTCTGACAAAGACTGTAAGAAACTATAAAACGTTGTGAATGTAGCCCAGTCCATCATGCACACCAGCCTCCCATCCATTGATTCTGTCTGCACTTCCCATTGCCTTAGAAAAGCAGCCAACATAATCCCTGGACATACTCTCCCCCTTCTTCTGTTGGGAAAAAGATACAAAAGAACAGGTCACATGCCAACTGACTCAAGAACAGCTTCTCCCCTACTGCCATCAGACCTTTAAATGGACCTACCTTATATTAAATTGATCTTTCTCTAGTTATGACTGTAATACTACATTCTGCAGTTGCTCCTTCCCTTCTCCCCTATGTACTCTATGAACGGTATGCTTTGTCCGACTAATGCATAAGAAACAATACTTTTACCCTATAACAGTACATGTGATAATAATACATCAAATCAAAACAGTTGAATTACAAGAGTCAAAATAAGTGAAACTTTCTTGAATTGCAGGAAAGGGAAAAAGAAAAAAAGAGGATCTGAAACTTAAGAAACAGGAAATAAAAATTGAATGTCAATTTAGAATGGCGGAGGTAAAGGGATAAGTTGAGAGTGCTGATGAAGAGAGTGAGGAAGAGTGAAAGCATCATAGTCGTAGGTCTGGTGGGAATCGACTTAAATATGCCTGCGACTTGCCAAGGTTTAATGAAAAGGATGTAGAAGCCTTTTTTATTTTTCATTTAATTTGAGAAAGTAGCTAAATAAATGAAATGGCCACAACCACGTGGGTATTAATAATTCAAGCAAAGTTGGTAGGTAGTGCTAGTGAGGTGTTTGCATCACTATCAGAGGAGGTATCTGGGGATTATGATGAGGTGAAAAAATCCATTTTAAGTGCATATGAACTCATGCCAAAGCTGACAGAAAATGGTTTCAAAATCCAAGGAAACAACCTGGTCAAACATGCATAGAATTTGAAGGGATGAAACAAAATAATTTTGATAGCTGGATAATGGTTTTGAAAACTGACCAGACATGTGGTGCTCTGAGAGAAATATTTATTTTGGAGGAGTTGAAAAATTCGTTTTCTGACGTAGTGAGAACTCATGTGGAAGAGCAGAGGATTTAACCTATGCAGTTCGCAGCAGAAATGGCAGATGAGTATGAATTAGTTAATGAATCAAAGTTTGACCTCCAACATAAGTTTCAGTCCGTGAGGGATAGAAACTGGGTAACAGAGAAATTCTCAGATGGTAAAGGTAAAAGAGATCTCATGGGGGATAGTAAAGACGGTGTACCTCAGGTTATAAAGGAAGATGGAAGAGAAATAAAAAGCCTCAAATATTTTCACTGTAATAAAGTAGGACACAGAAGGTTGGTGATTAACAAAAACACTGGAAAGACAAATTTGGTAAAACAGGGTAAGCTAGTGAGGTTTGTTAAAGTAGTAAAGGAAACGTCAGGAACTAAAGAGAAGCACAAGAATGTGCAGCCTGGTCAGGGATTGGTTGATAAGAAAGTGCCAGATCTCTTTAAAGAATGTACTTGTGTGCGTAAAGTTTACTCATGTGTACCAAGAGAAGTGATTGTCACCTGAAACTTTTACGTCACTGGGTCTTTCCAGGCTTGATGTGGATGTGCCGGCATTGGACTGGGGTAAACACAGTAAAATGTCTGACAACACCAGGTTTTAGTCCAACCGATTTATTTGATAGTAAACGCACAAGCTTTCGAGGTTTCCCTCTTCGTCAGGTGAATGGAGAGTTCTGGCCTCAGACAGAGCATATAAAGCACAGACAGTTTAGCGATTACTGATTAGAATGCGAATCTTTACACCTAACCTGCTGTTCAAGTCCTAAAGTGGCCGACAATGTCAGTGGAAGGAGCACTGTGTGATCACACACCAACTGCACATTGATGTAATGGAAGCCCTTTCCATTCATAAATCTTCCAGGATTTTTGTGAGATTCTGTGTGAGAACCTCTCCGGCTACGTCGAGGGCATCCTGAAACCCATTGTACAAAGAACCCCCAGCTTTTGTCACGACGCTACGGACTTCCTACAGAAACTCAGCACACATGGAGCAGTTGAACCAGGGACCCTCCTCGTCACAATGGATGTCTCGGCGCTCTACACCAACATCCCCCACAACGATGGCATTGCTGCGACTGCCTCAGTACTCAATGCTGACAACTGCCAGTTTCCAGATGCAATTTTACAACTCATCCGCTTTATCCTGGACCACAATGTCTTCACCTTCAACAACCAGTTTTTCATCCAGACACACGGAACAGCCATGGGGACCAAATTTGCACTTCAATATGCCAACATCTTCATGCACAGGTTCGAACAAGACTTCTTCACTGCACAGAATCTTCAACCGATGCTATACACTAGATACATCGATGACATTTTCTTCCTTTGGCCTCATGGTGAACAATCACTGAAACAACTATATGATGATATCAACAAATTCCACCGCACCGTCAGACTCACCATGGACTATTCCCCAGAATCGGTTGCATTCTTGGACACATGCATCTGCATTAAGGACGGTCACCTCAGCACCTCACTGTACCGCAAGCCCACAGACAATCTCACAATGCTCCACTTCTCCAGCTTCCACCCTAAACATGTTAAAGAAGCCATCCCCTATGGACAAGCCCTCCATATACACAGGATTTGCTCAGATGAGGAGGATCGTGACAGACACCTCCAGACGCTGAAAGATGCCCTCTTAAGAACAGGATATGGCACTCGACTCATAGATCAACAATTCCGATGTGCCACAGCGAAAAACTGCACCGATCTCCTCAGAAGACAAACACAGGACACAGTGGACAGAGTACCCTTCGCCGTCCAGTACTTCCCTGGAGCGGAGAAGCTACATCTTCTCCGGAGTCTTCAACATATCATTGATGAAGACGAACATCTCACCAGGGCCATCCCCACACCGCCACTTCTTGCCTTCAGACAACCACACAACCTCAAACAGACCATTGTTCGCAGCAAACTACCCAGTCTTCAGGAGAACAGTGACCACAACACCACACAACCTTGCCACAGCAACCTCTGCAAGACGTGCTGGATCATCGACATGGATACCATCATCACACGTGAGAATACCATCCACCAGGTACATGGTAAATACTCTTGCAACTCAGCCAACATTGTCTACCTGATACGTTGCAAGAAAGGATGTCCCGAAGCATGGTACGTTGGGGAGACCATGCAGACGCTACGACAACGGATGAATGAACATCACTCGACAATCACCAGGCAAGACTTTTCCCTTCCTGTAGGCAAACACTTCAGTTGTCACGGGCATTCAGCCTCTGACCTTCGGGTAAGCGTTCTCCAAGGCGGCCTTCACGACGCACGACAGCGCAGAGTCGCTGAGCAGAGACTGGTAGCCAAGTTCCACACACATGAGGACGGTCTCAACAGGGATCTTGGGTTCATGTCACACTATCTGTAATCCCTGTGACTTGCCTGGGTTTGCAAAACCTCACTCACTGTGCTGCCTGGAGACAATACACATCTCTTTAACCTGTGATCAGTGCTCCTTCCACTCACATTGTCGGCCACTTTAGGACTTGAACAGCAGGTTAGGTGTAAAGATTCGCATTCTAATCAGTAATCTGTAAACTGTCTGTGCTTTATATGCTCTGTCTGAGGCCAGAACTCTCCATTCACCTGACGAAGAGGGAAACCTCGAAAGCTTGTGCGTTTACTATCAAATAAATTGGTTGGACTAAAACCTGGTGTTGTCAGACTTTTTACTGTCTTTGAAGGCTGCCAGTGGAGACAATGGCATCTCACAGTCATCTATGTATAGGGAGGTGAGAAAGGTCACAGATGAACTGTATGCCTAGGTTGGCTCACATTAAATTTTACCTGGGCCAGGCCCAGTACAAAATCTGGACTGTAGCGTTTGCGCCATCATGAGGATGCCAAATGTGCAGAGGGCAATAGACTGCAGCCACATCATCCTTAAAGCCCCAGAGGAAAATCCTGGAAGATTTATGAATGGAAAGGGCTTCCATTACATCAATGTGCAGTTGGTGTGGGATCATCAGTTGCACATCATAGAACATAGAACATTACAGCGCAGTACAGGCCCTTCGGCCCTCGATGTTGCACCGACCAGTGGAACCAATCCAATGACCCTCTAACATAAACTATTCCAATGTTATCCATATGCCTATCCACTGACCATTTGAATGCCCTTAAAGTTGGTGAGTCCACAACTGCTGCAGGCAGGGCATTCCACGCCCTTACTACCCTCTAAGTAAAGAACCTACCTCTGACATCCGTCCCATAATTACCACCCCTTAATTTAAAGCTATGTCCCCTTGTGTTAGCCATCACCATCCGAGGGAAAAGGCTCTCACTGTCCACTCTATCCAATCCTTTGATCATCTTGTATGCCTCAATCAGGTTACCTCGTAACCTTCTCTCCAATGAAAATAACCTTAAGTCACTCAGCCTTTCCTCATAAGACCTTCCCACCATACCAGGCAACATCCTGGTAAACCTCCTCTGCACCCTTTCCAATGCCTCCACATCTTTCTTATAATGCGGCGACCAGAACTGTACGTAATACTCCAAGTGCGGCCGCACCACAGTTTTGTACAGTTGTAACATGACCTCACGGCTCCGAAATTCAATCCCTCTACCAATAAAAGCTAACACACCGTACGCCTTCTTAACAACCTTATCAACCTGGGTGCCAACTTTCAGGGATCTATGCACATGTACCCTGAGATTTCTCTGCTCGTCAACACTACTATTAGCCCTATATTCTGTACTTCTGTTACTCTTACCAAAGTGAATTACCTCACACTTTTCCGTATTAAACTCCATCTGCCACCTCTCAGCCCAGCTCTGCAGCTTATCTATGCCCCTCTGCAAACTGTAACATCCATCCTCACTGTCTACAACTCCTCCAACTTTGGTGTCGTCGGCAAATTTACTAATCCATCCTTCTACACTCTCATCTAGGTCATTTATAAAAATGACAAACAGCAGTGGCCCCAAAACAGATCCTTGAGGTACACCACTTGTAACTGAACTCCAGGTTGAATATTTCCCATCAATCACCACCCTCTGTCTTCTATCAGCTAGCCAATTCCTGATCCAAACTGCTAAATCACCCTCAATCCCATGCATCTGCATTTTCTGCAATAGCCTACCATGGGGAACCTTATCAAACGCTTTGCTAAAATCCATATACACCACGTCAACTGCCTTACCCTTATCCACCTCTTTGGTCACCTTTTCAAAAAACTCGATAAGGTTTGTGAGGCACGACCCACCCTTCACAAAACTGTGTTGACTATCCCTAATCAATTTATTTCCCTCTAGATGATTATAAATCCTATCCCTTATAATTCTTTCCAAAACTTTGCCCACAACAGAAGTAAGGCACACTGGTCTGTAATTCCCAGGATGGTCTCTACTCCCCTTCTTGAACAAGGGGACAACATTTGCTATCCTCCAGTCTTCTGGCATTATACCTGAAGCCAATGACGATATGAAGATCAAAGCCAAAGGCTCTGCAATCTCCTCCCTAGCCTCCCAGAGAATCCTAGGGTAAATCCCATCCGGCCCATAGGACTTATCTATTTTCACACTCTCAAGAATTGCCAACACCTCCTCCTTATGTACCTCAATCCTGTCTAGTCTACAAACTGGTATTGCAGTATTCTCCTCGATTACACTGACTTTTTCCTGTGTGAATATTGACGAAAAATACTCATTCAGTGCCTCTCCTATCTCTTCAGGCTCCACGCACAACTTCCCACTGCTGTCTCTGACTGGCCCTAATCTTGCCCTAACCAATCTTTTATTCTTGACTTACCTGTAGAAAGCTTTAGGATTTTCCTTGATCCTATATGCCAAAGTCTTCTCACGTCCTCTTCTAGCTCTTCTTAACTCTCTCTTTTGCTCCTTCCTGGCTAATTTATAACTCTCCAGTGCCCTAACTGAGCCTTCACGTCTCATCCTTACATAAGCCTTCTTCTTCCTCTTCACCAGAGATTCAACTTCCTTAGTACACCACGGTTCCCTCGCTTGACCACTTCCTCCCTGCCTGACAGGTACATATTTATCAAGGACTCGCAGTAGCTGCTCCTTGAATAAGCTCCACATTTCAGATGTTCCCAGCCCCTGCAATTTCCTACTCCACCCTATGTATCCTAAATCTCACCTAATAGCCTCACAATTACCTTTCCCCCAGCTATAACTTCTGCCCTTCGGTATATGCCTATCCCTTTCCATCACTAAGGTAAACGTAACCGAATTATGGTCACTATCACCAAAATGCTCACTTACCTTCAAGTCTAACACCTGGTCTGGTTCATGCATGCCTGTGCCAGACACCCTGGCAGTGTGCATGACAGCTTTATATGGACAAAGTCAGATGTCCCAGATGTCTTTGAGAAAGAGCCTGGAGTGCAGGGATGGGACATGGGGTATCTGCTTTGAATTTGGCTGATGACACCTGTGCAGGGATCTGGACTGAGACAGAGATCTGATATAATGAAGCCCACTTTGCCAT
Source organism: Carcharhinus amblyrhynchos (assembly GCF_965287045.1). Classification (NCBI taxonomy): domain Eukaryota; kingdom Metazoa; phylum Chordata; class Chondrichthyes; order Carcharhiniformes; family Carcharhinidae; genus Carcharhinus; species Carcharhinus amblyrhynchos. The sequence goes on from NC_137329.1 coordinate 61,699,001, forward strand.
CCGGTCAATCGGGGAACGGTGCATTGGGCTCCTCAAAATGCAGTTCAGCTGCCTGGAGTGCTCTAACAGAGCTCTCCAGTACAGCCCTCTGATATCATCGTACATTGTGGTGGTGTGCTGTGCCCTACACAATCTGGCACAGCAGCAGGGAGACCACCTGGATGAGGAAGAGATGGAGGCAGACCAACCGGACAACACTGGGTAGAAGGCCGACCAGGGGGAGGAGGAGGAAAAGGACTAGGAGGATGACGATGACAACCAGAGCTACCCAGGCGCTGGCAGCAATAAGGATGAGGAATGCGAGGGATTCCCTGATCACCACACATTTTGGGAACCAAGTGCCAGCATTGACACATATGGGTTCCAACCACACCCCACCCCCCCACACATTGTACAGCCCTACGCTCTCCTGTAACACTGTAACTCCAGAGTGGTTAGCCTGGGTTCACTGTGTTAGCAAGTTTCCTTGGCAGGCAGCAGGGTGATGACTACTCACTATCATTATGTGGAGATGCCAGCGTTGGACTGGGGTAAGCACAGTAAGAAGTCTCACAACACCAGGTTAAAGTCCAACAGGTTTATTTGGTAGCAAAAGCCATTAGCTTTCAGAGCACTGCTCCTTCATCAGGTGAGTGGGATTTCAGTTCACAAACAGGGCATATAAAGACACAAACTCAATTTACAAAATAATGGTTGGAATGCGAGTCTTTACAGGTAATCAAGTCTTAAATATACAGACAATGTGAGCGGAGAGAGGGTTAAGCACAAGTTAAAGAGATGTGTATCATCTCCAGCCAGAACAGTTAGTGAGATTTTGCAAGCCCAGACAAGTCGTGGGGGTTACAGATAATGCAACATGAACCCAAGATCCCAGACAAGGCCGTCCTCATGTGTGCGGAACTTGGCTATCAGTCTCTGCTCAGCGAGACTCTGTGTTGTGTGTCATGAAGGCCACCTTGGAGAAGGCTTACCTGAAGATCAGAGGCCAAATGCCCATGACTGCTGAAGTGTTCCCCAACTGGATCAGAACGCTCTTGCCTGGTAATTGTCGAGCGGTATTCATTCATTTGTTGTCGTAGCATCTGCGTGGTCTCCCCAGTGGACCATGCCTCGGGACATTCTTTCCTGCAGTGTATCAGGTAGACAATGCTGGCCAAGTTGCAAGAGTATGTACCGTGTACCTGGTGGATGGTATTCTCACATGAGATGATGGCATCCATGGTGATGATCCAGCACATCTGGCAGATGTAGGTATGGCAGGGTTGTGTGGTGTCGTGGTCACTGTTCTCCTGAAGGCTGGGTAGTTTGCTGTGGACAATGGTCTGTTTGAGGTTGTGTGGTTGTTTAAGACAAGAAGTGGGAGTGTGGGGATGGCCTTGGCGAGATGTTCATCTTCATCAATGACATATTGAAGGCTCCAGAGAAGATGTTGTAGCTTCTCCGCTCCGGGGAAGTACTAGATGACGAAGTGTACTCTGTCCGCTGTGCCCTGTGTTTGTCTTTTGAGGAGATCGGTGTGGCTTTTCGCTGTGGCGTGTCGGAACTGTCAATCGATGAGTTGAGCACCATATCCTGTTCTTATGAGGCATCTTTCAGCATCTGGAGGTGTCTGTTGTGATCCTCCTCATCTGAGCAGATCCTGTGTGTACAGAGGGCTTGTCCGTAGGGGATGGCTTCTTTAACATGTTTAGCGTGGAAGCTGGAAAAGTGGAGCATTGTGAGATTATCCATGGGCTTGCGGTACAGTGAAGTGCCAAGGTGACTATCCTTGATGGAGATGCGTGTGTCCAAGAATGCAACTGATTCTGAAGAGTAGTCCATGGTGAGTCTGATGGTGAAATGGAACTTGTTGATGTCATCATATAGTTGTTGCAGTGATTGTTCACCATAGTCCAAAGGAAGAAAATGTCATTGATATAGCTAGTGTATAGCATCATTGAAGGTCCTCTGCAGTGAAGAGGTCTTGTTCAAACCTGTGCATGAAGACATTGGCATATTGAGGTGTGAATTCGGTCCCTTTGGCTGTTCCGTGTGTCTGGATGAAAAACTAGCTGTTGAAGGTGAAGACATTATGGTCCAGGATGAAGAGGATGAGTTGTAAAATTGCATCTGGAGATTGGTAGTTGTCGGCGTTAAGCACTGAGGCAGTTGCAGCAATGCCATTGTCGTGGGGGATGCTGGTGTAGAGTGCCGAGACATCCATTGTGACGAGGAGTGCTCCTGGTTCAACTGCTCCATGTGTGCTGAGTCTCTGTAGGAAGTCCACAGTATCACGACAAAACCTGAGGCTCTTTGTACAGTAGGTTTCAGGATGCCCTCGACGTAGCTGGAGAGGTTCTCGCATAGGGTCCCACTGCCGAATACCATTGTCCATTGCACTTCAGCGGTCACGGGCATTCGGCCTCTGATCTTTGGATAAGCGCTCTCCAAGGTGGCCTTCATGACACAAAACAATGCAGAGTCATTAAGCAGAGACTGATAGCCAAGCTCTGCACACGAGGATGGCCTTAACTGGGATCTTGGGTTCATGTCACACTATCTGTAACCCCCATGACTTGTCTGGGCTTGCAAAATCTCACTAACTGTCCTGGCTGGAGACAATACACATCTCTTTAACCTGTGCTGAACCCTGTCTCCTTTCACGTTGTCTGTACCTTTAAGACTTGATTACCTGTAAAGACTCGCATTCCAATCATTATTTTGTAAATTGAGCTTGTGTCTTTATATGCCCTGTTTGTGAATTGAAAACTCACTCACTTGATGAAGGAGCAGCACTCCGAAATCTAGTGTTTTTGCTACCGAATAAATCTGTTGGACTTTAACCTGGTGTTGTGAGACTTCTTATAGTACTCACTATTAGCCATGGTGATGATGCCCTGTGCAAACTAGTTTGACTCTTATCTAAACTCTGCATGAATGCTAACAGCTGGGCCCTGGGTAGGGGAGCAGTAAACATCCATACAGGGCCTTGGGTAGGGAAACAGTAAACATCCATATAGGGCCTTGGGATGGGAGGGGTGGTGGGGGGAAGCATCTCCCTGGTTCTGGGGATGCCATGGTAGATGTTGTAAATTGCTGCCATTGCCTACCACCTGCTGTAGCCAGTAAATGATTTGGGAGCCTTGTTTTTCACAGTATCAATACACTGAGAGCCCTCCCCCACTGACATCAATGTGCAGGATCCCTACGGCAAAGTACATTCCAGTTTTTGATTTATTATTGTCATATGTATTAACATACAGTGAAAAGTATTGTTTCTTGTGTGCTATACAGACAAACATAACGTTTACAGAGAAGGAAACAAGAGAGTGCAGAATGTAGTGTTACAGTCATAGCTAGGGTATAGAGAAAGATCAACTTACTACAAGTTAAATCCATTCAAAAGTCTGATGGCAACCCAGAAGAAGCTGTTCTTGAGACGGTTGGGATGTGACCTCAGACCTTTTGTATTTTTTTCCCAAAGGAAGAAGGTGGAAGAGAGAGAATGTCCAGGGTGCATGCAGTCCTTAATTATGCTGGCTGCTTTGCCAGTGGGAAGTGTAGTGAGAGTCAATGGATGGGAGGCTGGTTTGCATGATGGATTGAGCTACATTCACGACCTTTTATAGTTCCTTGCAGACTTGGGTAGAGCAGAAGCCATACCAAGCTGTGATACAACCAGAAAGAATGCTTTATATGGAGTATCAGTATTAGTCACAGCTGTGGGGTGCAATAACATTTATTGGTGCCAGTAAAAGTGCCATCAAAATAAGTGCAAATATGTAACAAGTGAAAGTAAGACTTTAAAGTGCCTAAATATTCTATCTGACTGGTTTACTCCTTCATCCGTGCCACCTTAGTACCACTACAACTGTGTGGCTTACCACTGCATCTCAGTATTTCTCCAGGATGGTTGTGATGACCAGCTACATACCATGCCTCATGCCTTTGACGACCTTGCTGATCTTCCTCTGCAGAGCCTGGACCTTGAGGGCCCTGGCCAGCTTCCAGGTGTCACAGCTGTATCCATGCTACCCTGTTCATCCTGCTGCCCCCGAGGTGCCCTGGTGTCAGGGAGGGAGGAGTTAGAAGATGTAGCCACAGATGTAGTCTCCTGGATTGAAGGCCTGACAAAGCCTCCAGTCCTCATCCTCCTTAGGGTTCCTGTGGGCCCCAGGGTCACTCCAAGGAACGGCGGTACTTCTGCTGAAGTGTTGATGTCACCTGGCCCTGCCAGTCTTGAAGGATAACCTGTGTTCTACCTGAATCGGGGGCCACCTGCCATTGGCTGTAAGACCTGGCCATGCTTTGCAGCCCCTCAGCCATGATCCTAGATGAGTGGGCCATGCTCTCAAATGCTGCTGCCAAAGCCCGCTAGGTCTCCTGCAAGTTCTGCATTGCCTCAGCCTTGATCGTCTGTGGATGAGCCATGTTCTCAAGGGCTGCTACCATAGCCCGCTGTGTCTCAGCGCTATCCCGCTTGGTCTCCTGCAAGCTTGCAACCTGTCAGCCATAAGCTGCAGAATCTTGAGAAGCCTGTTGAGGCCCTCACTGCGGCCCTCTGGGAGTCAGCTGTGGCCTGCTGTGACTCAGCCATTGCTTGACGTTGCCACTGATGGTGATGATTTCCTGCCCCCAACTTTTCACCGTGGATGCCAACCCTTGCACTGTTGGCCTGGGATACACGCAGTGCTAGACTTAGACTTGGTGAAGCCCTAAGCTATATAAAGCTTGGAGGCCCCTTATTAAAAAGTTACACAAAAAGGTCTCACAAAGGTGCATACCAAAACAGGACCTTGGGTTGCCACAAAAAAATTGAAAACATAATTATGTCTTTTAGTTATTTAATAGCAAGATATGTAAAGTGAAAAATACAAATTATTTTCAAATGAATGCATTTACTGATTAGATATTTATCATTTGGCTGGCTTGATCTCTTTCATAGATTATGATATAGGATACCCTGGAAACAATACTTAAATGTAATTTTGAAAATAATTTTAAGATACAATAATATATATGCAAAATGCTGACAAAATAAGTAATCAGGATCACTTTTATTAATATAAGTAATAATGAAATTGTTTGCAAAATCAGAAAACTTGGACTTTGCTGATCACCTTGGGTTTGTGGATCCTTATCTGTTTCTGGAGTAAATTAACTATCAACTTTTGATAATCTTTTGCGTTGCTCTTCAAATTGGTGCTTTCTCTTTCTTTTCTGGTATCCGCTCTTAAATGTTCTCTTCATTATAAACCTTCTGAAATTTTGTGAGGCCCTTGCAGATTGTGAGAGCCTAATCTGTAGCTTGTTTAGCTTATGCCTAAATCCAGCACTGGACATGTAAGACAGGCAACTGCTGGTCCACCAGAAAGCTTTGGGATTCCTCCAAACAGCCTCGCAGTTGGTCCAGTGTTGCTGTCAGCTCCTCTTGCATTCCTTAGCTCTGTTGCTTCATCTCCAGCAGCTGAGGGAGAAATGATTGCAGAGAGCTAGCATGTAGCCTGGGGCCAGCTGAGTCCTCACTTCCGGCAGGCCCATGCGAGCCAGAGGACTCAGATGTTCCTCCTCCACCCAATGTACATCAGCAGATATTTCACGCTCACCAGAGAGTGACCCAGATGCCTCGCCAGTAACTTGATCCACCAATGTGAATGTATCTGGGATGGTGACTTACAAGGTGGAAGCTGAGCTGAAGCGAGACTGGTGCCAGCCTCAGAGTTCCCTTTATCTGCTTCCTCCAAGGAATCTTCTGAGCTGTCTGGAGCTGGATGGGCGGGGGCAACGGTGGGGACTACAATGTCAGATGGCCCCAGTGCATCTGGGTCCCTTCCTGCAACACAGGACATAAAGTTAAGTGCAAGGGAGGGAGAGGAATCTGGGATTCAGGTAACTTACTTGACATTTTTCCACTGAACATAGAACAAAGAGGAGTGCAGCACAGGAACAGGCCTCTAGGTCCTCCAAGCCTGCACCGACCATGCTGCCCATCTGAACTAATACTCCTACCCTTCCGGGGACCATATCCCTCTATTGCCATCCCATTCATGTATTAGCCAAGATGCCCCTTAAAGTCATTATTCTATCTGCTTCCACTACCTTCCCCAGCAGTGATTTCCAGGCAGCCACCGCGCTCTGTGTAAAAAAAATGCCTTGTACATCTCCTTCAAACGTTGCCCCGACACCTTAAACTTATACCTCCAAGTAATTGACTCAAATTGAGTGGAGGATTGACAGGTGTTCACTCCTTGACTCCAGCCCAACCATGCAGTCACTGATGGCTTGGATGTCCTCCTCTCCTGAAAGCTCCAGCGCCCAATCCTCAAAGGGATTGAGGACTCCGAGGTCAGGCTTACGACCTCTTGTCTTCGCCTTCTCCCAGCTGTTATGGGCATTATTCTCCTGTGGGGACAGAAGAACTCACAAAAGAAATGATGGCGTGACTGCTGCAGAGTATCAGGGGTGGCCCTCAGAGGGCAAACGCTGTGATACTCCTGAGGGGGGGAGGGAGGAAGGAGATGTTTGTGGGGTCAAGGACTGGAAGCATGCAGGGTGCTGTGGGTGGGGAGATTTGGGGGCGATTTGGGTTACACATTCACCCTCACTGCCTGGATAGGTCATTGATCTTTTTTCGCACCTGTTCTCTTGGCAAGTGCTAAGCATTCACTGAGGTGACCACTGCTTCCAAGGCCACTTTTCCATCACTTCCTCTGAGACAATGTCCTGCCGGGGGAAGAGGTTGTCCTGCCTTGCCTCTAGAGCACCCAACAACCTGACCAGGTCAGATTTCAGAAATCAGGAGCTTGCCTTCCTGGATGACATTTATCCCTGCACTGCCTGCCTGTCTGTCCATCCTTGGGGTTTTTAATGGAGCTGCATTTTGTTATGGCAGATCAGCTGTGGGCAGTTTGGCAGAGCATTCCAGCAAGTTACATGCAGTTTGCTTGTTAGGACTGAGAGGGAAGCAAGTGAGCACTTGCAGGTGTGCTGATGGGGGCGGTAGGAGATGGATGAGTGCCTCTGTGATGACTGGGGACAGGGACAGGGAGAGGGGGAGGTATCAGACAACCATTGGAAGCAGGGAAAGATGGGGGCCATATGCAGGTGGATGTAGGGTAGGGGGATGAAGGGTCAGTAATGTTGGGGGAGGCTCAATACCTATGGGGGCCAGGGAACAATGAGGTTCATGTGCAAGTGGTTCCAAGGTGGGGGGAGATGGGATGCTGCCACTCTGCCTGTGATCATTGAACGAGGGAGGGGGTGGGTACTGCCACTCTGCCTGTGATTGGCAGGGTAGAGTAGGGCCATGATTGGTCTGGGTGGCAGGGATGTAGGGGGATAAGGGGGCCAGTAATGTTGGTAAAAGGCAGGGGGGGAGCAGAGCAGCTACTTTATTTTATTCTTTTGCTGCGCATGCGCAGTTGGAGGCTCTGGTGGGCTTTCAGGTGTGTTAACACTGCCCACAGGCTTCTGCAGTGAGCAATGGACCCACTCAAAGTTTTGCTGCTAGAGTGTGTATGGGGTGGGGGGCATCGCCCCATACACTGTCCCCAGGCAGCATGTGACCTGTCAATCATGCTCCACCCCACAATGTTGAAAGGACAATAAAAAACCTCAGGACATTGTATTAGTCTAGATTAAGAAGGAACAAGAGGCCCACTATATTAAAAGCAAAGTAATGTGGATGTTGGAATCTGAAACCTAAGCAGAAAGTGCTGGAAAATCTTAGAAGGTCTGACAGCATCTGTGGAGTGAGAATAGAGTCATCCAAAGGGTCATCCAAACTCAAAACTTTGCCTCTATTCTCTGCTGGACTCTGTTGGGCCCCAGCCCAATAATGTGGTCCTGTCATCCCAGAGCTGCTGGAGCTGCAAAGAGAGAGACACAAGCATCAGGAGGGAATGACATCATCTCTCCTTGGACTCCAAGGCTGAGGGAAGGAGTCCCACTGCCTTATGTCTGAGATGGAGCCATCATTTCAGTGTATCGAGACCAATACTGTGACATTGGTGTTTGCACTGTAGACCTTGTAAGACATGCACTTCATGACAGGAGGTGACCACACCATTGTTCATCTCTTATGTTCTCAGCTGCAGATCCTGGGGAAGCACTTAGAAATAGTGGGAGGGTTAGAAAGATTCAGAAGTGACAGGCAATTAGTTGGCATGGGGAAAGCAAACACTAGTGTAGAGAGGTCGCCAATGTATATAGTTACAAATAATGAATAACTACTTTCACTCACAGGACTTGCACCCTGTCATTGCATACCCAAGCTCAGTGGATCCACGCTGACTCCCAATGTTTCATTCCTGTGGAGTGTGAAACTGGCTGTGCCATGTCTCTCACAATTGAGGCAGAGTAAAGAGGCCCTGCTGCAGGCAACCCTAGCCCCAAACCACCCTTCCCCAGACCCCATTTATGGAAGGAGCAAACTCCCCCAGACCCATCTATCTGGACTAAAGCAATTCAATTTTGCATTCCCTCGCTGGATAGCCTCACACTATTGATAGAGTGAGCGTTGTAGGTTTCATTGTGTTTGCCCAAAATAGAAGCAAAATACAAATGAAACTTAAAACATCAAATCAAAACTGATTAAAAGGGTCAATAATGCATTCCAGTCCCTGCGGTGGCCTACATGCACGGAAGGCCTCGATGATGCTTGTGGACACCGTGGACTCCGGGGACATTCGGCTGTGAATGTTGTTGCAGTAGAGAGACAGTCAGGTCAGACAACACCCCCCCCAATCACCCATTGCCTGGACCTATCAATGGCAAATTTGGCCAGGCCCAGGAGAAAGTTCACAAGCAGGTCCTCTTCTTCCCTGCTCCCCTCCATACTGGCTGCCCATAGATCAGCAGCATGAGGCTGAAGTGCAAACAAAGGTAAAGTGAAAAGTTTGTTTATTAGTCACAAGTAGGGCTTACATTAACACTGCAATGAAGTTACTGTGAAATTCCTCAAGTCACCACAATCCAGCGCCTGTTCAGGTCAATATACCTAACCAGCACATCTTTCAGAATGTGGGAGGAAACACACGCAGATACAAGAGAATGTGCAAACTCCACGAGGCAGTGACCCAAGTTGGGAACTGAACACTCAGCCCCCACTAACACTCAGCCCCCACCAACACTCACATACATACATGTACACATATATAGAGAATTCACAATATGGAACAAAATATACCAAGGTATTATAAACTGCATAACCACAAATTAACCAAGTATTATAAGCTTAAATTGTATTTACTGTGAAGTAGCAGTGCTAACCGCTGTGCTAACGTGCTTCCCTCTTTTGTTACAAAAGAGTGACAAAAGATTTTTAAATAACTGAAGGAGACTGCAGTGTAAAACATCCTGTTTAAGCATGATCCACAGACTCCATAAGATGGCAAAAAGGGAAGATCTTTTGGGAGTCTGCGTTACTGGTGAAACCTAAGGTTGCAGGGTGACAGTAATGGCTGCGCTATGAGGTCTTGGGATCCTGCTTTGGGAGAGGCAAAGTTGCAAGGATAGCGTAGGGGTGTCAGTGATAGGGAGTTACCCTGACTCTTGAGGTATAAAGACTCTGTCTCTTAGGGGAGGGTGATGATGCCCTGTGGGTTGACTTAACGCACGGCAGTGAGTGTCCAACCTTTGACCAATGCTATACGCAACATCAAAACAGTCATGCTCGGACCCAACATCACATGCAATACCCTCCACCCAGGTCTCCAATGTTAAGGGGGGGACCCCCTCTGTAGAGAGACATTTACTGGGGATCTCCGCCACTAGGTGGCCCATGCCCGAGCAATGAGCCAAGACGTGGAAGTGGAAGTCATGCAGCAGTAGGCCTTACAGGAAACCACTCTTGTGCAAACGGCACAAAGAGCATTTTCGTGAGATGTACCAGGCTGTGAGGTTCCAGCTCCTGTAGGGGAGATTGGGGCCAATGTGAAATTCTATCTAAGCAAGGGTACACTCAGGCAGGATTCCATTGCACAGTTTCACCTCTTCAGCTGCACATGTAATGTTGGTCTGAGCAGATTGTTTTAACATTATATATGGCATCAGTCGTGATCTGCACACTCATCACTGTACGTTGAACCAATTCTGGGGCATCATCACCCTCCTCCAAGTGACAGGGTCTTTATGCCTCAGGGAGCAGGATAGATCCCCATCATTGATACCCCGCCTCTGCCCTTGCAACCTGTCCTGTCCCAAAGCGGGATCTCAGGTCTTCATAGTTGCACCCAATACTGCCCTCTATTGTGGCCACCTCATACTCAGTCTGCAGATCCAACACAGAAGGGTACCCACTCAGCTACTGTTTGAAAAGTAACTCAACATGGAGGAACCAGGAAGTGATGCCTGATTTGTAGCCAGCACATCCCCTCAGGGAAAGGAACAACCTGACATGAAGGTAAGGCCTGTGAGCAACCCACACACACCCCTTCAATCTCGGCTGCGAGCAGTACTTGTGTGTAGCCACAACATTCTCCCTTGTGCCCTTGGTTGTTGGATTGCCTGGGAAGCAATGGCTATCAGTGCTCACCTTAGGTGATGGCACCAGGTTCACACTTATGTAGAGCTGTTGTGAAGGTGCTGTCATGACGTACACTGATATTTGGTGTGGGCTCAATACCTAAAGTGAGTGCTCGCTAACGACACATTGATACATTCAATTTTGGTTTGTGTCCTTCCCCGGTGTGTTCCACATCATTCCACTGGCAAGATTAGCTCAAAATTCAGAAAATGTAATCCCGTCAGTGAGAATCATGCTCTTCCAAACTCTACATTTTGAGCCTGCACCACCGTTTGTATGGACAGCCAATTCAAGCTTAAAATCCCACCCTAAATAGCAACACAGCAGGGAAAAGAGGGGTGTGGCTGCACTGCTGGCTTTTTCTGCCATTTTTTTGATACACACAGTAAAAAAAGATCAAGGAGGAGGCATACATCATGGATCTGAATGAACACATCCTTCCAGCAACCTTGCCTCCCAAGGCTGCCCAGATGTGTAAAAAATAGAGGCACAACAAAGTTCCCTCCCACCTTACGGACATAGAACCACCGACACCTCCCTGGGAGCAATGCACTGACAGTGCAAGGGTACTTCCCAGGCATGACCCTTCTCCAGTGGGTTCTGTACCCCAGATACACATTATGGGGAATCTGTTGCAATTCATGTTGGTGTGCCCTCATGCTGATATGAATGGACAGTCCAAGTTGGGGGCATAATCAGGTACAAATTCATTATCAAACAGATGCAAATGGCAGCAGGGGGTGGGTTGGGGGTGGGGTGGGTAGGTGAGAACAATCTAGCAGAGAAACTGCTGACATAAAAGCTATTTTGGGACCCCTGCTTGATTCATCACCCCCTCTGCCATTCCCACCCACTAGAAATGGGGATGGGAAATATTAGCCTGAGTGGTATAGAGGATGACTTCAAAAGGTTTCCCTCATGCCAGTGTATGTCCCCACCAACCACCATGGCCCATCATGACCCCTGTGCAAAGCTATGGCACATCCATGCCCATTGACAGTCTATATACTGTATAGAGTCAATGAACATTACTTTGACACTAGGCTGCATAATTGTGTTTTAGAAAATAGTTCATTTATTCATTACTTTCTACTTTATTGAAAAAGATCATTTCTTTGCAATCTGGTGAAAATGTTCATCATTCAGACCCTTTGAAGTATTAAGGACGGAATCTGCAAGCCACTGAACCTTCTAACTTAGTGTAAATGATCATTGTGAAATTGACAGCAGGCGTCAGAGAGCCAGAGTTGTCAATCAATGAATGTTTTCTCTGGGACTTGGGTGATTTACAACATTGAAGAATGCCTGGGTTCTCAGCTAAGAATACAGAATGAGGCTTGACCTGCTGAATATTTACAGTATATTCTATTTTTATTTCATGAACAATGTTTCTAGCAGATAACTTTTGTTTTTCAGCAGCCATCACTTACCATGATGGCTGAAATGTGGCCAATGCAGCAGACAGCCACGGAATTAAGGTATCATTACTGCTGCTAGGATTCTGGACTTTGAACAACTGACAATATTCACATACCTAAGTGCATATTGAGAAGCTGGAATTATTTCCATTTATATATAGTGCTGGAAAGCAAATGTGTGCATTTGGCACCCTGCATCATGGGAAAGCCTGAAGCCTTGCAAACATTTCTAATCATTGCAAATATTTTCTCTGCCAAGAGGAAAGTAAAGTGTTTCTCTATTAAGAGAGACCCTCAGTAACCCCCCATAATACAACAAGGGATTACCAAATGCTAATCTCGCCAGCACCAGCCTCAAAGGAGCTGGATGAAGAAAACATTCATTGCTACATTTCACTTTCCTAGCCACTGGCAATAGTTTCATTCCTTGCCTTGCTCTGAGGCTGGAGGCTTGACTGTAGCAATTGGCCAATTTTGTGGTGAACTCCCTAGAGAATCATAGGCAACACAAATATTGGTCATCATTGGTATTCAGACAGGAGAATTACTTCCTGATTACTGTCGTCTGATTTGTACTCTTTGCTGAGAGCTCTCCCTATGGTGTCGAAATTTGCTGATGACACCAAGATTGGTGGAACGGCAAATTGTGCGGAGGGTGTGGAGAGTCTGCAGAAGGATCTAGATAGGCTGGGCGAATGGGCCAGGAACTGGCAAATGGAATTTAATGTTGGCAAGTGCGAGGTAGTCCACTTTGGTAGGAATAATGGTAGGAAGGACTATTACTTATGTGGCGAAAAACTGCAGCAGGCGACGGTGCAGAGGGACCTCGGGGTCCTTGTGCATGAGTCGCAAAAACCCAGCCTGCAGGTGCAGCAGGTGGTCAGGAAGGCAAATGGGATGCTGGCCTTCATTGCGAGGGGGATTGAATATAAAAGTAGGGAGGTCTTGCTGCAGCTGTATAGGGCATTGGTGAGGCCGCAGCTGGAGTACTGTGTGCAGTTTTGGTCGCCGGACTTATGCAAGGATATTTTGGCCTTGGAGGGAGTGCAGAGGAGGTTTACTAGGCTGATACCGGAATTGAGGGGGTTGAGCTATGAGGAAAGGTTGAATAAACTAGGCTTGTTGAGGGCCTTCATAGCGAGGGGGATTGAATATAAAAGTAGGGAGGTCTTGCTGCAGCTGTATAGGGCATTGGTGAGGCCGCAGCTGGAGTACTGTGTGCAGTTTTGGGCGCCGCACCTGCGCAAGGATATTTTGGCCCTGGAGGGAGTGCAGAGGAGGTTTACTAGGCTGATACCGGAGTTGAGGGGATTGAGCTATGAGGAGAGGCTGAATAAACTAGGCTTGTACTCGTTAGAGTTTAGAAGAATGAGGGGAGATCTCATTGAGATGTATAAGATGATGAATGGGATGGATAGGATAGAGGTGGAGAGACTCTTCCCGCTCAAAAAAGACAGTAGGACTAGGGGGCACAGCCTCAAGATAAAGGGGAGGCGGTTTAGAACGGAGTTGAGGAGGAACTTCTTCACTCAAAGGGTGGTGAATCTCTGGAATTCTCTGCCCGTTGAAGTGGTGGAGGCTGCCTCGCTAAATATTTTTAAGAAGCGGGTTGATGGGTTTTTGATAAGAGAAGGGATTAAGGGTTATGGGGAGAGGGCGGGAAAGTGGAACTGAGCCACGACAGATCAGCCATGATCTTATTGAATGGCGGGGCAGGCTCGAAGGGCTAGATGGCCTACTCCTGCTCCTATTTCTTATGTTCTTATGTTCTTAAGGGTTATGGGGAGAGGGCGGGAATGTGGAACTGAGCCACGACAGATCAGCCATGATCTTATTGAATGGCGGGGCAGGCTCAAAGGGCTAGATGGCCTACTCCTGCTCCTATTTCTTATGTTCTTATGTTCACCCCCATCCCCTACCCACACACAGGCATGCTTGTAAGTATTGTGAACATGAAGAGGATAGTGAGAAATTTCAAGAGGACATAGAGAGGCTGATGGGATGGGTGGACATGTGATAGGCAACTTTTAATGTAGCGAATGAAGTGACACATTTTGCTCGGTAGGACAAGAAGTGGCAAAATACAATAAAGGACACAGTCCTGGAGAAGATGTAAGAGCAGAGGAATTTGGGCTGCCTGTACACAAAGGCATCAGGCAGGCTGGAAAAGTCAGTAAGGTTAAAAGGTTTTGGAGATTCTGGACTTTATAAATAGGAGTACGTAGTGCAGCAGCAAATCATTTATAATAAACCTTTGTTAAAAAAATTGTTTCAGCTTAAACTTGAGTATGTAACCAATTCTGTAGATCAACTGATTATTTGCAGGATTTCTTGTCTGATGTTTTTAGCATCCATTTTTTCTCTGTTAAAAATCTGCTATCATGTTTTGAAAATAATTCACAAATCCTACTTTTTTTTACAGATAAAAATCCTCCCACAGTTTCTAGAACCTGTTATGAGGGGAATTACTACAATAATTTAATTTATCTCACTGATATTTTTGTGAACATAATTTTTGTAAACTCATCACAGTAGCATTCACTTTTCCATTGTTTTTTGCTTCTAGCTAGTAGAAAAGTTATGTCCAAAGGCCTGAGCAACACCAGACATACTTGCTTTCTTCATACCTTTCAACAAGAAGATGCATAGCATTGAGTCACCCCTGAAAATACACTGACAGATTCTAGAGTAAAGATGTAACATCGTCATTTGAAATCTGTATTCATCTGAAATTACTCTCAGCTGTTTAACCAAACCATTTATGTATTTGTTTTTAATGGTTTAATAGTTCCGTCCAATTTGCCAGGAGTGCAAACTTTGAAAACTACCATGGTGGGTGATATTAGCAGACAGGCTTCAGAGTCACAATTTAGTGAGCACCACAGTCACTGAAGCACATCAGGTGGAGGCAGAATTCCAGGAGGGGGTGTCAGCAACATACCAGCAACTGTAAGGCTGACTGAAGGTGTCCTAAAGCCTTCAGGTGCAGAAGATGGTGCTGGCATTGCAGCAAGTCCACTGGGGCCCTCCAGGTCCCAAGCTAACTCTGCAAGAGTGGTGGTTGCAGTGGAAAGCCTATGGCAGGATGTCAGAGCCATGATTGGCAGAGTCCAAGACATCTCAGCCACAGAGGATCATGGCTGGAGGTTGTGAGAGCATGCTCCAGGTGCAGAGGTCCATTACTGAGGGCCTCCAGAGTTTGGTCTACTGCTAAGGGTTCTTACACCATGGTACAGCAAGCGGTGGTGGGTCTCCAGACCTGGAAATGCCAGGTGAACACAGTAAGAAGTCTCACAACACCAGGTTAAAGTCCAACCAGTTTGTTTGATAATAAACCCACAAGCTTTCGGAAACGCTGTTCCTTCGTCAGACGTGTGGAAAGTTCTGATCAGAGAAGGGCATATAAAGGCACACACAGTTTACAGAATACTGATTAAAATGTGAGTCTTTACAGCTAGCCTGCTATTCATAAACTGTGTGTGCCTTTATATGCCCTTCTCTGATCAGAACTTTCCACACACCTGACGAAGGAACAGCGTTTCCGAAAGCTTGTGGGTTTACTATCAAATAAACTGGTTGGACTTTAACCTGGTGTTGTGAGACCTCTTACCGTGTTTACCCCAGTCCAGTGCCGGCATCTCCACATCATGAATGCCAGGTGACACAGAGGCTTCTGAAGCTCATTACAGCGATCTCACCATCCCATGGAATTACCTATGAGCCCATGAGCACCTTGAGCGAGGAGGAAGCGCTGGAGCCCATCCTCAGGCCTCCCTCCTAGGAGATTCTGGCAGTCTCCTTCTGAGTCCCCCTTCCTGACAGTGGTACATCTCAGGGGCAGCAGGTAGACCAGAGTGGCATGGCATCACCGCTAAGGCATGATAGTCAGCTGGGGCCCTCCAGGGACAATCTTCCAGAGGATGCTTGCCAAGCGAATCACATGGGTGAAGGTATACACCATGGTTAACGATGAGATAATTGTCATTATAAATATTCACTATTAAAGAATATTGTACCTCAAAACCACAACTCTTCTGTTTTAGATTCATTTCCCAAAGAAAGTTTGGATGGAATTCTCCCAAAAAATTCTAAGGGGGCAATTCTCCTGAAGAAGTTCCAAGTGCTGAATTGGCAGGAAAAATGGTGTAAATCACGATTGTTTTTCTTTCAGTGGGAGTCCAGACTCGAATCTCCCACACTCTGTTCACTGCAGAGGTCATAATCGTGAATACTATTAAAAGTTCGGGGGCAAGGGCCTATTCACGCTAGGGTCTGATAGTTCTGGACCTCTGCACATGCTCAGTGGCCCTAAATTTTCAGCCAGCAGTTTGCTGGCCAGCCCGGGACCCTCTCAGTGCTGCCCCTCCTACACCCCCATGGCCCAATTGTGGACCCCACATGCATTCCTGGGTCAGCCCCGATCCCCTCCTCCCTCCCATTCTGGAGAGTCCCAACATCTCCTGGCCTCCCAACATTGATGACTCCCTACTTCCCCAACCAGCAGATCCCTTCCCCCCATGGGAGGCAGACCCCCACCCCGGCAGACACCCCCGGCATGTACCCCTCCCAGCCAGCCCCCAATCACCGGCCTCCCTCCAGTCAGCCGATCCTGTCTGCAGAGTGGCAGTGGGATCCCCCAGCCCCATTGAATACCCTGTAGGCCCCACTCCCAGGCCCCGCACTGTTAGCCCTGCTCCCTTGGCATGCCTGTTGCCTGGTAGGCAGTGCCAAGATGCCTCCTGGGCATGGGCACTTTACCCCTTGGGCAGTGCCAGGGGTCATAAGCTGGCACTGCCAGGGTGTCCATGCCCAGTGGGCACCAACCCCACACCATTTGGGGGGCCTCAATTGCCCCTCCACTCCAGTGTGGTCTCCCACTAGTGCCCTGAAAGTGAGGAGCTACTCTGAACCCCATCGGAGTGAAATTGCACTGGTTGAGTGGGAGATGCTATCAGGCCCGAAGAATTCAGTCCTGTGCCCAATAATTACATGCAAATAAAACATTGAGAAAAGATTAAAAAGACTTACCTGGTCTTGGCGCAGGTTTCCTGCTTTGTCCCAGCTGCTTCTGATTTCCAGAGGTGGGAGACATGCGTGCGTCAGGAACGCATGTGCGAATCACATGAATCGGTGCACACACACATTTCCCGACCACACCTGCCAAAATATTAGCCCCCTAAGTGTCAAAGTCACGTAAAAACTGGTGAAAATCCCACTGTTCTTTTCAGTGACATTTTCAAAATGAAACTCCCATATTTTTGTGCATTACAGAGTGAACTAGTGTGAATCATGCAAAGAATCTGGGGCATGGTCCATTCCCCCTGAAGCATAGTTGAGAGTTGAGTGGGCCACTGTATATACAGATATGTCAGCACCGAGATCATCGCATGCACAGTAACCTGTACTGCCAGCCTCTTTGGGAATTGCCACTTTGCCCTTTGGGCAGTGCAGGGGGCCAGGTTGGCACTGCCAATCTGGCAATGCCCAGGGGCACCTCCTGTTACCAATGAACTCCTGGGGGACTTCAATGACCTCCCTTCACTCCATCGGGGTCAGGCCACCAGCTTCTCGCCGCTGAGGAGCTATTGTAAACCCTGCTGGGGTGAAACAGTCCTGATTGGGTGGAGATACTAGCAGACTTAGAGACTTCAGTCTTGGGCCCACTAATTAGATGAAAATCCTCATTAGCATAAAGTGTACAGCGCCGCACCAATTTCTAGCATGGAGTTGATGGCATCAGAAATCCAGCATCCTTAGACTCGCAGAGGCCATGATGCCCAGCGAGGTGTCCGCGAAATGGCCTCAGCTTGAATCTCCCAGCCCGCTGTGCTTATTGCCTCCTTTATCGCCCCATCTGTATTCCGATCTTTCTACAGACCCTCCAATCAATCCCAACTGAGACACATCGAGACCCGCAGTGATAACCTGGAATGACAGCCTCATTACTCACTGAGCTCTCGGCCTTGCCCCCCTCCCCTCCAACTCCTGGAGTACTGGGCCAAACAATGGTGCCCCCAACTTCACACAGGCATGAGCCCAGATTTCTGTATGCAGTCAGATAAGAGGCAGAAGTCAGACTTAAGCAGAGTCGGAGGACCGTCACAGCTTTACTCACAGTGAGTTGCCATCATTCTTCTGCCTTGACAAGTCGCTCGCTGACACAGCCAATCCAGGCCTATCACATTGGTGTGATGTCAGTCAGACCCTCCGTCGGGGAGAGGGAGAGCACTATTCTCGGGAGTGTGGACAAGGGTTCTGGAAGAGTAGACAAGGGTCTTAGGGGTTGAAGTTTTGTTTTGCCGGGGGATGTTTGGAGCTGCTGGGCACCAAGCTTCTTCATCAAAGAAACTGGAAACATTGAGTCCTGCTTCCTAGTCCTCTTGGCATGTTGAACTCTTGCTCTGCATGTCTTCCATCCTCGGGTCCTCCTTAGGATCATCTTCACAAAGAATGACGAAGAAATTGATAAAGAAAGGAAGGATAAACTATGAAGTTGGGCTAGCGCTAAATATAAAAAAGGATAGTAAGAGTTTTTATAAATATATGAAAAGGAGAAGGCTGGCTAGGGTGAATGTTGGACCCTTAGAGGATGGGAGGGGGTTTTAGTGGTGGGGGATGAGGAAATGGCTGAGGCCTTGAATAACTTTTTTGCTTCAGTCTTCACGGAGGAGAACGCGAATAGTTTGCCAGGTGTTAACGATGGAAAGATGGTAGAAGTGGAGGGCCTGAATGAGATCATTGTTACTAGAGAGGCAGTGCTCGACAGACTAGAGGGACTGATGGTGGACAAGTCCCCAGGACTGGATGGAATGCATCCAAGGATTCTGAAAGAAATGGCGGATGAGATAGTGGATGCCTTGGTGATTATTTTCCAAACCTCGCTGAATTCCGGGGAAGTGCCGGAAGATTGGAAAACGGCTAATGTTACGCCGCTGTTTAAAAAGGGTAGCAGGCAAAAGGCAGGGAATTATAGGCGGGTCTGTTGTAGGAAAAATGCTTGAATCCGTAATCAAGGAGAAAATAGCGAGGCGTCTTGAGAAGAATTGTTTGACAGAGCAGGCGCAGCACGGTTTCGTTGAGGGGAAGTCATGTCTGATGAATTTAATGGAATTCTATGAGGATGTGTCTAGTGCGGTGGATAGAGGGGAACCAGTGGATGTGGTGTTTCTCGATTTTCAGAAGGCATTTGATAAGGTGCCGCACAAAAGGTTGTTACAGAAGGTTAGGGGGCATGGAGTTGGGGGTAGGGTGTTAGCGTGGATAGGGGATTGGCTGTCAAATAGGAGGCAGAGAGTGGGTGTCAATGGGTGCTATTCGGATTGGCGGTTGGTGACTGGTGGAGTGCCCCAGGGATCGGTGCTGGGGCCTCAGCTATTTACCATTTATATAGATGATCTGGAGGAGGGAGCCGAGTGTAAGGTGTTGAAATTTGCTGATGACACAAAGATTGGTGGAACAGCAAATTGTGCGGAGGGTGTGGAAAGTCTGCAAAGGGATCTAGATAGGCTGAACGAGTGGGCGAGGACCTGGCAGATGGAATACAATGTTGGCAAGTGTGAAGTTATCCACTTTGGTAGGAATAATGGTGGGAAGGACTACTACTTACAGGGCGAAAAGCTGCAGCATGCTACGGTGCAGAGGGACCTGGGGGTCCTTGTGCATGAGTCGCAAAAACCCAGCCTACAGGTGCAGCAGGTGATCAAGAAGGCAAATGGGATGCTGGCCTTCATAGCGAGGGGGATCGAATATAAAAGTAGGGAGGTCTTGCTGCAACTGTACAGGGCACTGGTGAGGCCGCAGCTGGAGTACTGTGTGCAGTTTTGGTCGCCCCACCTGCGCAAGGCTATTTTGGCCTTGGAGGGAGTGCAGAGGAGGTTCACTAGGCCGATACTGGAATTGAGGGGGTTGAGCTATGAGGAGAGGCTGAATAAACTGGGCTTGTACTCGTTAGAGTTTAGAAGGATGAGGGGAGATGTCATTGAGACATATAAGATGATGAAAGGAATGGATAGGGTAGAGGTGGAGAGGTTCTTCCCGCTCAGAAGGGACAGCAGGACTAGAGGGCACAGCCTCAAGATAAGGGGGGAGCAGTTTAGAACGGAGTTGAGGAGGAACTTCTTCACACAAAGGGTGGTGAATCTCTGGAATTCTCTGCCCGTTGAAGTGGTGGAGGCTACCTCGCTAAATGTATTTAAGAACATAAGAACATAAGAAATAGGAGCAGGAGTAGGCCATCTGGCCCTTCGAGCCTGCCCCGCCATTCAATAAGATCATGGCTGATCTGTCGTGGCTCAGTTCCACATTCCCGCCCTCTCCCCATAACCCTTAATCCCCTTGCTTATCAAAAACCCATCAACCCGCGTCTTAAAAATATTTAGCGAGGCAGCCTCCACCACCTCAACAGGCAGAGAATTCCAGAGATTCACCACCCTTTGAGTGAAGAAGTTCCTCCTCAACTCCGTTCTAAACCGCCCCCCCCCCCCTTTATCTTGAGGCTGTGCCCCCTAGTCCTACTGTCCTTCCTGAGTGGGAAGAGTCTCTCCACCTCTATCCTATCCATCCCATTCATCTTCTTATACATCTCAATGAGATCTCCCCTCATTCTTCTAAACTCTAACGAGTACAAGCCTAGTTTACTCAGCCTCTCCTCATAGCTCAACCCCCTCAACTCCGGTATCAGCCTAGTAAACCTCCTCTGCACTCCCTCCAAGGCCAAAATATCCTTGCGTAAGTCCGGCGACCAAAACTGCACACATGAGGTCACACATAATGCACACATAATGTTTGCCCAGTCACAAACATTAAGACGCGGGTAGATAGGTTTTTGGTAGGCAAGGGGATTAAGGGTTATGGGGAGAAAGCGGGAAAGTGGAAATGAGCCACTTCAGATCAGCCAAGATCTTGTTGAATGGCAGGGCAGGCTCGAAGGGCTAGATGGCCTACTCCTGCTCCTATTTTTTATGTTCTTATGTTCTTATCTTCCACCCCCTCCTGGTCCACCTCCTCTTAGAGGAAGCTGCGTGGTCCTCCCCCTCCAGAATGTTGCCTTGCAGCTGTGCCAAGCTGTAGACAGCACAGACCACCACAGAATGGGGGCTGTATTGAAGAATATTGCCACAGCAGTCCAGGCAGCGGAACTGTATCTTCAGAAGACTTATGTAGCATTCAATGACGGGTTAGTTGGGAGCATGGGTTTCATTATAGTGGGTCTCCACTTCAGGGTCATCCTCCACACTGGCATCATCAGCTGTGACCTCAGCGGGAAGCCCTTGCTCCTCATGAACCATTTAACTAGTGCATTTATCCTTTCTATTGAATGTGTGATATTCTTTAATAGTGATGTATAATGTATGGAGAACCATCAGAGGGGCCAACAGGCAATAACTGACCAAGCTAGAGCCCCAGGCAAGCCATATAAACACCCATCGATTGTGGCAAGTTCTACACGATAGTACAGGCCACAAGGTGAAGATGAGTTGAATCGACAGCAACTACGTATCCCTCCCCAATGAGCTCAATGCATTCTATGCTCATTTTGAACAGGGGGTCTGCGAAACGACATCGTCTGTCCCAGCAGCCTCAGTCGCACTGCTATCTGGGGTCACAATTACGGATGTTAAATTGGCCTTCTTGAAAGTTAACCCATGGAATGTGACTTGGATGGAATCCCCAGCCGAGCACTTAGATCCTGCGTGTACCAGCTGACGAGGATTTTTGAAGATGTCTTTAATCTTTCCTTACTCCAATCTGAGGTTCCTACCCGCTTCAAGAGGCCAACCATCATCTCTGTAGCAAAGAAAAGCCAGGCAGCATGCCATTTTAACTACAGCCTGGTGGCTCTGATATCCATCAACGTGAAGTGCTTCGAAACATTGGTCGTGACACACATCAACTCCAGTCTTCCAGACAACTTGGATCCACCACAGTTTGCCTACCACCACAACAGGTCCACAGCAGATGCTATTTCCCTGGCCCTGCACTTAGCCATGGAGAACCTAGATAACAAGGACATCTATGTCAGACTCCTATTTATTAACTACAGTTCAGCCTTCAACACTATTGTTCCCAAATCCTGAGGTAACTTCCTCTGTGACTGGATCCTGAACTTCCTAACTCACAGACCACAATCAGTAAGGATAGACAACAACACCTCCTCCATGATCAGCCTCAACACCGGTGCTTCACAAAGCTGTGTTCTCCGCCCCCTACTATACTCCTTATACACCTAAGACTGTGCAGCCAAATTCCCCTCCAATTCGATCTTCAGGTTTGTTGGAGACACTACTGTAGTGGGTCGGATCTCAAACAACAACAAGACAGAGTACAGGAATGAAATAGAGAATCTAGTGAACTGGTGTGGCAATAATCTCTCCCTCAACATCAATAAAATGAAGGAGATTGTCATCGACTTCAGGAAACGTAAAGGTGAACATGCCCTTGTCTACATCAAGGGGACAAAGTAGAAAGGGTCAAGAGCTTCAAGTTTTTAGGTGCCCAGTCACAAACAACCTGTCCTGATCCCCCCATGTTGACACTACAGTTAAAAAAACCTACCAACGCCTCTACTTTCTCAAAAGACCAAGGAAATTTGGCATGTCAACTACGACTCTCATCAACTTTTACAGATGCACCATAGAAAGCATTCTTTCTGGTTGTATCACAACTTAGTATAGCTCCTGCTCTGCCCAAGACTGCAACGAACTACAAAAGGTCATGAATGTAGCCCAATCCATCAGGCAAACCAACCTCTCTTCCATTGACTCTGTCTACATTTCCCATTGCCTCAACAAAGCAGCCAGCATAATTAAAGACCCCAACCATCCTGCACATTCTCTCTTTTACCTTCTTCCTTTGAGAAAAAGATACAAAAGTCTGAGGTCACACACTAACTGACTCAAGAACAGCTTCATCCCTGCTGCTGTCAGACTTTTGAATGGACTTACCTTGCATTAAATTGATCTTTCTCTACACCCTAGCTGTGATTGTAACACTATATTCTACACTCTCTCATTCTCTATGAATAGTATGTCTTGTATGTATAGCGTGCAAGAAACAATACTTTTCACTGTATGTTAATACATGTGACAATAATGAATAAAATCAAATCAAAATGATTTGATTTGGCGTGGCCCTACACTCAACCCTGGAACACCTGGATAACCGGGCCACTTATGTCAGACTCCTATTTTTATTGATTAAAGAACTCATTTTATGGCAGCCTGGGGCTTGGCTCCTCCCTTTGCGACTGGATCCCCAACTTCCTAACCCGTCGACCACAATCAGTAAGGATTCCTCCACAATTATCCTCAACACCTGGCACTCAGCCCCTTAGTATGCACCTTATACATTTCTGGCTATGTGGCCAAATTCTGCTGCAACTCCATTTTCAGGTTTGCTGATGACACTACTGTAGTAGGTCAGATCTCAAACAATGATGAGACAGACTACAGGAATGAGAGAGGGAATTTGGTGAAATGGGGCAACGACAATAATCTCTCCCTCAACATCAGTAAAATGAAGGAGCTAGTCATCGACTTCAGGAAATGTAGTGGAGTTCATGCCTCTGTCTGCATCAATGGTGATGAAGCTGAAATGGTTGACAGCTTCAAGTTTCTAGGTGTTCAGACCACCAACAATCTGTTTTGGACCCTCCACAATGACACTCACCACTGCCTCTACTTTCTCAGAAGGCTCAGGAAATTCAACACGTCAACTACGACTCTTACCAATTTTTACAGATGCACCTTAAAAAGCATCATATCCAGATATGTCACAGCTTAGTTTGGCTCCTCCCCTGAAAATGACCACAAAAAACTATAAAAAATTGTGAACGTAGCCCAGTCTATCACACAAACCAGCCTCCTATCCACTGACTCCATCTACACTTCTTGCTGCCTCAGGAAAGCAGCCATCGTAATCACGGAACCCATGCACCCCACCTGGATAAAGATACAAAAGTCTGAAAACATGTACAAACAGATTCAAGAACAGCTTCTTCCCTGCTGTTGTCAGGCTTTTGAATGGTTCTATCATATATTAAGATGATATTTCTTGTCATCCTACCTGTATCTGCAACACTATATTCTGCACCCTATCCTTTACCTTTTCCCCATGTTCTTTATGAACAGTAAGTTTTGCCTGTATAGAATTGGTGCAGACTTAATGGGCCGAATGACTTCTGCACTGTAGGAATTCTATGCTTCTATGCTTAGGAGGTCCAAATTATGTTTTGTGATGGTGCAAATCTTGCCTCTCCCTCCAATGACATAATGGATTTTCTGTCATGTAATATTGGGAAACTCATTGTTGGGCTTCCCCATAGCAATCACCCCTCACATTCAGAAAGTCTGCCCATAGTGGCATAGCATCACCATGGCACAAATCATCACTACTTTTAAAAGACAGGGATCTGGCGAGGGGAATTGGGAGGTGAAAGTGCAGCTTGCCCCATGGTACCACAGCTCCAGAGAGGAGTAATAGGGTATGGTAGTAGCAAGGGATTTGGGTGTGCTTAGAGAGGCTCTGGGCAGGGGGGGGTGCAATGGGCACTGGCAAAGGATGCACGGTGGGGGGAGGGGGTTGCAAGGGGCTTGGTTCCAGCAGAGACCTCAGGGGGTGCCAACAAAGACTAGGGTTTGTTGGTGAGGGCAAGAGGGTCCTGGAAAAGGTGAGGGAGATACCAACAAGAGCAAGGGGAATGAAGGTGAGGATGAGGGAGGTAGCAGTGATGGGGCTGCTGTCAAAGGCAAGGGAGTTAGTGGCTAGGATGAGAGGGTAGCAATGAGAGAGAGGGTGGTCTGGTCGTAGTATGTCCTGGTACACAAACCACAAAGGGTTATGTTGAGAACTTGGAATTAAATGAAAAATAAAGAACTGAATAAAAAAGAAACTGAGGGGCATTTAGCTGCATTGAAGACTTTGGAGATGCATATTAGATCAGTAGCAGGGTGAGACAGGTACTTCGTTAAGTGAAGTGAAGTCTCAGAGTCTGGTGGCCTAGATGATAACCACATCTAGTTTTTTTTACCCTCTCAGATAGTCACGCTGTTGTACTGAATGCAGAAGAAGCTGTCTGGATCAAATGTCAGAAATTCCACTTGAAACTAGAAGAGTTTTCAAAAGGAAGCCACAAGTCCTGTGTAATTGTTTGCTGAATTTGCCTGAGCCTATTAAAACCTATGAGATGTTGTTTTTGAAAGGTGTAGCCTCAGAGTTAGAGAAGTAGATAGATTTAGATGGGCTGGGTGGGGAGTGGGGGAGAGCGCGGGGGTGGTAATTCAAGTATGCTAAGTAATCATTATTGTAGTTAATTGTAAATGTATTTTTTGACTGTTGATTTATTGTGTATTTTAACGCAAAATAAACATTTTATTATTTGAATAATTTATATCCAGACTCACACTATCCTCATTCAGTTTCATCCTGAGTCTCACATTTTTCCAAATTGCAAATATAAACTGTTAAGAACTGATGTTCCAAGTTTCCCTTCTCAGATTTGGGGTGCCCTGACATTGAACACAGCAAGGTTCATAATGGCTAGTATACAGGTTCAGCAGGTAATTAGAATGTTATTACTTATCATGAAGGGAATAGATTTTAAAAGTAGGAAGGTTAGGCTTCAATTATACAGGGCATTCGTGAGACCATATCTGGAGTATTGTGCACGTATTGGCCTCCTTATTTGAGGAAAGCTGTTAAATGCTTTGGAATCAGTTCAGAGAAGGTTCAATAGATTAATACAAGGAATGGCCATGTTGTTTTATGAGGAACGGTTGAAAAGATTAGGTTTATATCTACTGGAGTTTAGAAGAGTAAGAGATGATTTGATTGAAACCTTTAAGATCCAGAGGGGTGTATTTGGAAAGGAGGTATCTTCTTATCGGAGAATCTAGAACTGGGAGTCACTGTTTAAAAACAAGGGAAGCCTCACTTAAGACAGTGTGAGGAGAATTTTTTTCCCTCAGAAGGTTGTGAGTCTCTGGAACTCTTCCTCGACAGGCAGTTTAAGTGAAGTCCAAATATTTTTAAAGCAGAACTTGATAAATTCTTAATTATCAAGGGGATGAAAGGCTACTGGGGTAGACAGTAACGCAGGATAGAACTCACAACCAAACCAGCCATGATCTTTTGAATTAGCAGAACAAATTTGAAAGTGGTTTGCTCCTGCTCCTTTTAATATGTAAGAGATTTTGAGGAGTGTTTTAAAGTAAAAAGGAGATGGAGAAACTTAGGGAGAGAATTCCAGAGAGCAGCTCTGGAATTCAAGCAGCTGAAGCACTGTTGCTAATGGTGAACAAAATTGGGCATGAAAACAAGAGGCCAGAATTAGAGTCCAAATATCTCAGAAATGGCCATAACTTCCAAGATTCCCGATGTTGCATTTCGAGAGTAAACCAAAGATGTGCCGGAGAATTCCTCTTGTATATTCCCACATAAGGGTTTCCCTGACAATTGTTCAGAAGGGTTAACTCCCTCTGGTCAATTGCATTTGGCTGTCACCAGCTCATGAAATGATTTAAATCACTAAATTTGGATAATGTCATGGCAATCTCATCAGATGGCAATTACTTGGCTACAGGAGATTGAAACAAGCTAAACTTGACCTGGAATCCTGCCACATGCCAATACCTTTATACATTCAAAGGACACAGAGATGCAGTATCAGGCCTGTCCTTTCAGAAAGGCACACATCAGTTATCCTTGCAACAATCACCCTCTCACATTCAGAAAGTTAGCCCATAGTGGCATGACATCATCATGGCACAAACCATGACTGATTTTAGAAGACAGGAATCTGGCGACGGAAATTCAGAGATAAGTGTGCAGTTTGCCCCACAGCATCGCTTCTCCAGGGAACAGTAATAGGGCACGGTACTAGCAAAGGTTCCAGGCAGTGCTAGCATGGTAAGGGTACTAGCACGGTACAAGGCAATGCTGACAGAGACTCGGGGGGAGAGAAAGGGGTCTGATGGTGGATACTGGCAAAGGATTCATGGTGGGGAGGAGGTGGAGTGGATGTTGTTTAACAGAGACCTCATGAGATCCCATTGTCCCTTAGCATGTGAATTTACATTGCACATCGCCTTACAACACACTGCACTTGTATAGAACATAGAACATTACAGCGCAGTACAGGCCCTTCGGCCCTCAATGTTGCACCGACCAGTGGAACCAATCTAATGATCCTCTAACCTAAACTATTCCAATGTTGTCCATATGCCTATCCACTGACCATTTGAACACTTTAAAGTTGGTGAGTCCACAACTGCTGCAGGCAGGGCATTCCACACCCTTACTACCCTCTGAGTAAAGGACCTACCTCTGACATCCGTTCTATAATTACCACCCCTTAATTTAAAGCTATGTCCCCTCGTGTTAGCCATCACCATCCGAGGGAAAAGGCTCTCACTGTCCACTCTATCTAACCCTCTGATCATCTTGTATGCCTCAATTAGGTCACCTCGTAACCTTCTTCTCTCTAATGAAAATAACCTCAAGTCCCTCAGCCTTTCCTCATAAGACATTCCACACATCCTGGTAAACCTCCTCTGCACCCTTTCCAATGCCGTCACATCTTTCTTATAATGCAGCGACCAGAACTGTATGCAATACTTTAAGTGCGGCTGCACCAGAGTTTTGTACAGTTGCAACATGACCTCACGGCTCCGAAATTCAATCCCTCTACCAATAAAAGCTAACACACCGTACGCCTTCTTAACAACCTTATCAATCTGGGTGCCAACTTTCAGGGAGCTATGTACATGTACACCGAGATCTCTCTGCACGTCAACACTACTAAGAGTCCTTCCATTAGCCATATATTCTGTATTCCTGTTACTCTTACCAAAGTGAATCACCTCACACTTTTCCGTATTAAACTCCATTTGCCACCTCTCGGCCCCGCTCTGCAGCTTACCTATGTCCCTCTGCAAACTGTAACATCTATCCTCACTGTCTACAACTCCTCCGACTTTGGTGTCATCAAAAAATTTACTAACCCATCCTTCTGCACCCTCATCTAGGTCATTTATAAAAATGACAAACAGCAGTGGCCCCAAAACAGATCCTGCATAATAGGTGTTTAAGTTATGCTGTAGGATCCTGTTACACTGGGAGGTGCAATGGATCAAAGTTGAAATGGGGTCAAGATGCAAGGATGGTTAAGCTGGGAGAGACAGTCCTGATTCAGGGAGTCAAGTAAAGATGAGTGGGTAGTTCAATCAAGGTAAGAGTGGTGGTCAAGTTAAGCTAGAACAGTGGAATTATCTGAAGCTGGGAGTAGCTGGCAGTTAGCAAGCAGGTTGGGGATGAAATATAGCGGGTGGGGGGAGGGGCAGAGATTAAGCTGTGAGCAAGGTCAAACTGAGAAGAAGAGTCAAATTGAACGGGGTTAAGTATGGATAGGGTCAAGCAAGGAATGTGGGTTAATTTGGGTGTGGGAGTCAAACTTGGTGAGCATCAAGATGGAAATATTGTTATTACATAATTGAGTGCAGGGAAACAAAATGTAAGGAGATCACACTATGAACATGTCATATCCGAGGGGAAGATGTTCAAAGAGGAAAGGATGGCTGGTAAACGATTTCAAATTGGGAGATGATGAAACTGGGAGCGGGGTTATGTTGTCCGGAGGTTGAAGCTGAAGCTGAACAGGGTGGAAACTCAGCTTAATCTGATTTAGATTAAAGTGGGATCAAGAGTGAAAGCGGAGCAAGTGAAGCTGACGCGGAGGGCGGAGCGAACGGGGTGTTAGTGAGCGAGGACGAAGCTGTCGGTTGGGCTCGAGCTGAAATGGATTTGAAAGGCGAACGCGCGAGGCTGTGTCCGGGGAGAGGCGACTTCGAGAGAGGTAGCGACGTTGCAGGGAGAGATTCGCGGAGGAGACAGAAAAACAGCGCTGAATGAGAGGAAAAACTGAGCAGAGAAACTGATAGTAGAGTAAGTATAATCGGTGACGGTGCATCAGGCAGTTCCCCTCATTTTCATTGTAAAATATGTCAGTTTATAAAGTGCTAATACGCAGCAATATTTTAAACACTTGCGAAAAGTTGTTGGGTGTTTACACCTTTGGGGACGTGTAAATGGTCCTGAAAATACATGATGTGGAGATGCTGGCGTTGGACTGGGTTAAACACAGTAAGAAGTCTGACAACACCAGCTTTAAGTCCAACCAATTTATTTGATAGTAAAGTCACAAGCTTTTGAGGTTCCCCTCTTCATCAGGTGAATGGAGAGTTCTGGCCTCAGACAGAGCATATAACAACACAGACAGTTTACAAATTACTGATTAGAATGTGAATCTTTACGCCTAACCTGCTAGTCAAGTCTTAAAGTGGCTGACAATGTGAGTGGAAGGAGCACTGATCACAGTTTAAAGAGATGTGTGTTGTCTCCAGACAGTACAGTAAGTGAGGTTTTACAAACCCAGGCAAGTCACGGGGGTTACAGATAGTGTGACGAACCCAAGATCCCTGTTGAGACTGTTCTCATGTGTGCGGAACTTGGCTATCAGTCTCTACTCAGCGACTCTGCGCTGTTGTGTGTCGTGAAGGCAGCCTTGGAGAACGCTTACCCGAAGGTCAGAGGCCGAATGCCCATGACCACTGTAGTGTTTCCCAACAGGAAGAGAACACTCTTGCCTGGTGATTGTTGAGTGGTGTTCGTTCATCTGTTGTCGTAGCGTCTGCATGGTCTCCCCAATGTACCATGCTTCGGGACATCCTTTCCTGCAGAGTATCAGGTAGACAACGTTGGCCGAGTTGCAAGAGTATGTGCCGTGTACCTGGTGGATGGTATTCTCACGTGTGATGATGTCATCCATGTTGATGATCCGGCATGTCTTGCAGAGGTTGCTGTGGCAGGGTTGTGTGGTATTGTGGTCACTGTTCTCCTGAAGACTGGGTAGTTTGCTGCGAACAGGATATGGAGCGCGACTCATCAATCGACAGTTCCAATGCGCCGCAGCGAAAAGCTGCACCGACCTCCTCAGAAGACAAACATGGGACACGGTGGACAGAGTATCCTTTGTCGTCCAGTACTTCCCCGGAGCGGAGAAGCTACGACATCTTCTCCAGAGTCTTCAACATATCATTGATGAAGACGAACATCTCACCAGGGCCATCCCCACACCCCCACTTCTTGCCTTCAGACAACCACGCAACCACAAACAGACATTGTTCGCAGCAAACTACCCAGCCTTCAGTAGAACAGTGACCACAATACCACACAACCCTGCCACAGCAACCTCTGCAAGGCATGCCGGATCATCGACATGGATGACATCATCACACGTGAGAATATCATCCACCAGGTACATAGTACGTACTCTTGCAACTCGGCCAACGTTTTCTACCTAATACGTTGCAAGAAAGGATGTCCCGAAGCATGGTACATTGGGGAAACCATGCAGACGCTACGACAACGGATGAATGAACATCGCTCGACAATCACCAGGCAAGACTGTTCCCTTCCTGTTGGCGAACACTTCAGTGGTCACAGGCATTTGGCCTCTGACCTTCGGGTAAGCGTTCTCCAAGGTGGCCTTCACGACACACGACAGCGCAGAGTCGCTGAGCAGAGACTGATAGCCAAATTCCGCACACATGAGGACAGTCTCAACAGGGATCTTGGGTTCATGTCGCACTATCTGTAACCCCCATGACTTGCCTGGGTTTGTAAAACCTCACTTACTGTACTGTCTGGAGACAATACACATCTCTTTAACCTGTGCTCAGTGCTCCTTCCACTCACATTGTTAGCCACTTTAAGACTTGAATAGCAGTTTAGGTGTAAAGATTTGCATTCTAATCAGTAATCTGTAAACTGTCTGTGCTTTATATGCTCTGTCTGAGGCCAGAACTCTTCATTCACCTGACAAAGAGGGGATCCTCGAAAGCTTGTGAGTTTACTATCAAATAAATCGGTTGAACTTAAACCTGGTGTTGTCAGACTTCTTACTCTGAAACTACACACATGGCATCCAATGATGTGGTCTTATCTACTTTGTCATTTACATTGTTAAAAGATTTTGTAATTTTTAAGAAGTATTGGGAAAACTGAAGGCAATGTCCTTGGACCCTGTCACAAACTTGGTTCCCTCGACTAGTTTCCTCTCGCTGCAAATAGTCCGAGACCCTTGCAGCCCGAAGTCATGAGGTTGGGAATTGGTGCAGGTCTTGAAAAGCAGTGACCTGGCAGACTGAGCACTGAGAGAGAACAAGGAGGTACGTCGCCACTTGAAGGTTTCACCCGGGTGTACGGGAGTCTTGCAAATCGCCTGTGAATAAAGATACCCATGCCGGTGGCAAGGAGCTGAACTCAAGAAGTGACCTCAGAGGTTCCTCTCCCCCACCTGCAGCACATGGGAGTGGCCTGGCTGAACGTCCTCATGTTGTGGGGGAAGATGTCAGAGAAATCAATAAAATGCTACTCTCGGGCAACTGACCTATCATAATGTAGCTTAAGGTGGGATTTTTTGACCTCGTCATAAAATCTGATGTGAAGTGCCTAGCGGAAATGGCGCCTGTTTTGGTGCCAGTTCTCACGGTAAGAAAATTATTGGGAGCCCACTCAAAGCGGGTGGGGAGTCAATTTACATGTTTTTGCGTTCATTATGATGTCATTAACAGATCTTCATGCCCAATCATTCTTTCTTGCCTTTAAACCTTGATTGCCGCAGCTGGAAAACAGCTCTATATAAATTGGAGTCTGATGCTGAATTATTGGGGGGGGGAAGGATGAGGATGAGGAGAAATGTTAGTCTGTAATCAGACTGCTTCATGCCGCTTTGGGTGGGCGCGCACGCACGCGGCGCTGCCTATTACATGATGGCCATGTTGTATTTCAAGTCAGGGGGGCTGTGAGTATGTAGGGAGTTCTTGTTGCTCACGGGGTTCAACCTCGGACTTTCAGCACAGACCCGGGTCAGAGTACTAACCTTAGATCATCGAGATCACTCATGGTCCTAGTGCTCGCAGCTGGAAGAACTAATTTAGTTGAGAGTTTGCTGAAAACTGACAGTGATGCAGCCTCAGGGCTTCTAAAGCAGCATTGTCTGTGGCCACTACTGCATGGGTTCTGGGTCTCTGACTGTGTCATAGGGTTACCATTCTGGAACTTGTGGGGGTTGATGGACATTGTGTTGCTGAGGGCTGTAAGGGGGCTGGATGGGGTGTTTATGTGTGTGTGTGTGTGTGTGTGTGTGTGTGTGTGTGTGTGTGTGTGTGTGTGTGTGTGTGTGTTTTGATTGGGGGGGGACAGCAACCTTTAACCTCTCTGTCTCTCCCCTTCTCCCAATTTTTTCTCCCCTTCCCCTGGAGTCCTACAATCTCCTATAACATTGTGAGACCTGGGTACATGATGTATGCTGTATGTTGCCTGCTATAGCCAGTGATTTTTTTTTTGGAATGCCTTCATTTGCTCAGTGACAGTGTTGGGGAGCCTCCTCCACCCCCACCCCCCGCCGATATCAATATGTAGGTTCCCTCTGGGGTAAGGACATTCCTGTTGGAGACAAGTTAGTAAAAAGTCTGACAACACCAGGTTTAAGTCCAACCGATTTATTTGATAGTAAACTCACAAGCTTTCGAGGTTTCCCTCTTCAGGTCAATGGAGAGTTCTGGCCTCAGGCAGAGCATATAAAGCACAGACAAATTAATCACAGGTGGGTGGTGAAATGATATTTGTGCCAATAAAAGTATCTTAACAATAATTAATAACATGCAAACATGTGAACATGAGACTTTAAAGTACATAACTATTCTGTCTACCTAGTGCTGCCTTTCATCCCTGCAATCTAAGTGCCACTACAACTTCCTAACTTTATGTGACCTACGTCTATGTCTTGGAGGTGGAGGTGACCAGCTGTCCACCCTGTGGCTTGTGATGTGTTTGGTGAATGTCCTCTAGAGGACCTAGAACTAAAGGGCCCTGACTGATGTCCATGTGTCTGGGACATTTCCATGACACCCTCTTCATCCTGCTACCCCTGAGATGCTCCAGTGTCAGGCAGTGGGGAGTCAGAAGTTGCAGCTACAGCCACAGTCTGCTGGCTGGAAGGTCCTGGCACAGACTCAAACCCTTTCTCCTCCCTCAGGGTTCCTGTGGGCCCCTGGGTCACTCCAGGGGACAGCAGTGCTTCTGCAGTGAGCTCCAGAAGCTCTGACACCATCTGGCCCTGCCACTTCTGGAGGACCATCTGTGTCCCACCCATGGTGGTTGGGCCCTCTGCCATAGTTCTCTGAGTCAAGGGGGCCACCTGTCAATGGCTTCAGCCAATACCCTCTGAGACTAAGCCATGCTCTGCTGCCCCTCAACCATGATCCTCTGACTGGCCCACATTCTCAAGGGATGCTGCCATAGCCCACTGTGTCTCAGCTCTGCCCTGATGTGTCTCCTGCAGGCTCTCGAGCCTCTCAAACATGGGCTGCAGAATTTCAAGAAGCCTGTTCAGGCCCTCAGCTGTGGCCTATGCCTCAGTGACAGCCAACTATGACACTGCCATTGCTTGGACTGTTCAGGAAAAAGTTTCGTAAAATTCCGTCATGATCTTGGTTGCATCTCTGATGTCTCCTTCCCTAATGATATTGTCATGTGCCCCGTCCATCTATGAATCTGCATTACACTCAAAGGAATCCGTGGGTACACTGGGCTCGTCCCTAGTTCAGTCAGCAACTGTGACCTGTTGCCACACCTCCATGAACTTCTTCCACTCAGTGAAGTCGTTGGGCA
The DNA here is from genome assembly GCF_965287045.1 of Carcharhinus amblyrhynchos. NCBI lineage: Eukaryota > Metazoa > Chordata > Chondrichthyes > Carcharhiniformes > Carcharhinidae > Carcharhinus > Carcharhinus amblyrhynchos. The sequence continues at coordinate 61,732,652 of NC_137329.1, forward strand.
TGTTTGGGATTTTGACCTTTCAAAACTGACTGTGGTCCATGCAGGAATCCTCCCAATCTCAGCTGCAGGTGGGGGGAGTCAGCCAAGGACAGTGAAGTGAATGACCAGATCAACCAGTATCAGCTGAATCAATGTTCAGCCAGTCAGCCCATGTGACATTGACTCAACAAGCAGTTCCTCAATCTCTCAAGGCGCCACTAAGGATTTCAATATTCTGCATCAGCCCTGTAGCTACTAAATCTGACCATATCTACAGGTCAGTGGATAGGATTTATAAACCTGCAAGTTCTGCCCCACTCTGTCTATGATATCTAACATGTTACATGACAGTCCTTCAGCAATGGCGTCACTTCCAAAGCACACAAGCTCCTGTTACATATACAGGAATGCACCAGAGTCCCTCCAGGAGCCACTCTCCTTTGCACTCCAAGGGAAATGCAGGAGGAGCTCATCTGAGTCCACCATGGGAATTTTGCTGTTGCGGACTTGGATTCTCCATGTGGATGAGAGCATTAGTGATATGAGGGTTCAAGCACCAAGGAGCAACTGCCAGATCACCCTGGTAATAGGGTTGTCAAGTGAGGTGTGAATGCTAGAATGGGTTTCTTGCGGGAGCAGGGTGCATATCGGCCAGGATTAAGTGGAAAGGTTGCCTGTTCCTTGTCTGGCCACGCTGCAGTTTGCAGTTCTGCAGTTTGATGACATCGAGTGAGGTTAGGAATCACCTGACCTCAAGGCCATGTATGTCTCTGAGGGAGCAGGGGCCAGTGTCAGACCCTGCCATCTCGCACTTGGAGGAAGCAGCTTCTGCAAACTGCATTATTCCATCACTCTTCAAATGCAACAAAACTAAGGGAAAAGGAAGGACTTGAGGGCAACAGGATACTTGCCAAAGTTGAATACCTCTCTCATTCTCTGGATGCCCCAGGTCTTGGGGACAATAGATGGTACCCATATTCATAAAATCATAGAATCCTGACAGTACAGAAGGAGGCCATTTGGCCCATTATGTCTGTACTGACCACAATCTCACCCAGGCCCTATTCTCGTAACCCCACGTATTTACCCGAGCTAACCTCCCCCCACCCACTTCCCCCCCCCCCCCCCAACCCCCCCAACATTGGCTATGCTAAATTGGCCTTAATCAACTTACCCCGCACATCTTTTGGTTTTCAATTTCCATCTTGATACGGGGTGTTGATGAATATCTACGTCCTGAACAGCATGCATGTCTGTACGTTCAAGGGTCACTAAGGATATGACTAGTGGAGGAGGATGGACTACCTGCTAAGATCATAGCCAATGTCACTTGTGCAGAGGCCCTAGACTGAAAGGGAAATTCATTACAAGGAGGCCCACTCTGCCACTAAAAGCAATATTGAGCAGTTAGGCATCCTCAAGATGTGGTTCTACTTTTCGGGGCACTTTGGTAGGGTGGGGGCTACAGTATGGCCCCAGAGGGTTTCACAGCAGCAAGGTAACATGGCATTGGCAGACAGGAAGGAATAGGCAGTTTTGTCAGAGAAGTACGAGGACCAGGATGGTGTGGAGAGGGAGGAGGACCAGGATGGTGTCGAGAGGGAGGAGGAAACCGAAGGAGCTGAACATCCAACAGCCAAGGCTGAAAGGGACGTCGGACTAGAAGAGCCCTCATTGCTCCCAGATTCAACATGTAGGAGCTTCATTCCTCACTACCCTCCACTCCCCTAATCTTCATACCCTTCCTGGGCCAGTCACATGTTTTCCCCCCTTTCCTTCATTCTGGTCTCTTTCTCACTCCTCCCACCCAATTTTTCTGCCCCATCTCCCCCTCCCATTCTCCTACAACAGTTGTCCCACTGCCTCCTCCAAGAGTCAGCGTGGCATCAGACTAGGGTGATGAGCTTGGGTTGTCATTTTCAGCTGGTCTCATCACAAGGCTGGAGGGTGATGATGACTTGCTGTAAGAAAAGCTGTGCTGCTCCTCGGTACCTGTAGTCTCTTTGACAACCCACTTACCTCCCGGCTCATCATTGCTGGTCTTGATTCCACCACCACCACCACCACCACCATTTCCCAATTCTCTTCTACTTATGGAATTGATGTAACATTGATGGGCCTGTTAGGTGACAGGTTTATTATGCACCATGTGGTGTCCCCTTCCTCCTAATGACAAGTGTGAAATTTCACCCGTGGCTACTTAGTGGTTGGGAGAGGAGTGAGAGGCTGGTGTGCCTTTGCACACAGGTGGCAACCTTTTACCTGTTTCTCTTTGATTATTCCCCTCCTTGATGGTATGCCCTAGTGGCATATTTCTTCCCCCAGATGCACAGGCTGAACTATGACGTGCAGTTTAGTTAATTTGATTTGCCAAAAAGAAATGCCCATGTAGTGGCCCTCTATCTTATTTTTTTTTCCTTCCCTGCCACTCCTTCCAAGTGTGTCATGGCTTCCATATCAGAAGTGGAAGCAGCTTGCTAATGACCGCAGCCTCTGATCTGTGATACCCCTGGTGGATGGCTCTGTAGAGCCTGGACCTGGAGGGGCCCAGTCAACTTTCAGATGTCACAGGCAACAGCATGCCACCCTATTTTGCCTGCTGCCAGGAAAAAGACTAGTGTCAGAAAGGGGGAGTCAGAGGGACTGGTATTCCATAATTGAAGGCCGGAATTTCCATAATTGAAGGTCCCGGGCTGGATTCCAACACTTAATCTTCCCTCAAGGTGCTCATTGGCCCATGGGTCACTCCAGTGAGCTCCAGCAGCTGCTCTGTAATCAGGTGTTGCCAGTCCTGGAGGATGCCTATTATTTGTACCATGGTTCAATGCCTTCAACCATGGCCTTTAGTGATTGGATGCCAGCAGCCATGGTCCTTTGTGATTGGGCTAGGCATTAATGCACATCATATTCTCCCCCAATGCCACTGACGTGTCTTTGTGTGACATGTCACTACTTTCTAAGGCTGCAGCCACTGACATCACTGAGTGAGCCATGCCTTGGAAGTCATTCTTAATGTTTCGGACATCTTGGCTCAGGCTTTCCACTGTGGATGCCAGCTTTGCAGTGTTGGCCTGGGTACCACTCAATACCTGCACCATCTCTTGTCAGGCTGCAGGATTCCTCCGGTTTTGTCTGCATCTGCTGGAAGCTTGCTGACACCCTCTCCTGTAAAGCTCTGCTTTTGCATGTTGACTATTACTGGGATGATCATTTCCAGAGGTGTGACATTTATCTTGGGGAAGGTCATGGGGTTTTGTCAATGCTCTGGCTGGCTTCTCCTTTGGATTTTCCAGCTTCCAACTGATGTGCATCGTGGCAGTGTGATGCTCACCAGAGAGTGCTCCAGAAGCACGTCCCCTAACGCTTCACACTGAGTTAAGTGTATTTGTACTGCTTGGTTCTGATGAATACAGTGATGGGATATCTATGATTTACTTGGAGCTGTGGCTCAGTGTGCTCAGAGGGGTGGGATGGCAGGATGAAATCCCTAGATGGCCCAACCACAGCTGATGGGGATCTTGCAACACAAAGGACATAGGGCCAGTAGAGATATTAAGTGTTTGGAGGATGGCACATACACTTACAGTTGGCCATCGGGATCACAGTGCTTCGGGCTCTTACTTGCTCAGGGCCTGCCAACCTCACAGTCAGCGACGGATTGCTCTTAGGTCTCACCCGCAATTTCTAGAGCCCTCTCAGAATGGGTGAAAACTTGGCGATGCCCCCATCTGCCTTTGCCTCTTGTTGAAAGCAATTTTTGCTTATGGGGCACAAAGATGACAGAGGTTAACCTGACTAGGACTGGGGGGGGGGGGGGGGGGGTGGATGGTGGGGGGGGGGGGGGGGGGGTGGATGGTGGTGGGGGGGAGGCTGCTGCTGATAGCTGCTGGCAAGCATAGGAATAGGGCCAGGCCAGTCAGGGGTGTGATGTGAACCACGACAGGGTGGGAGGGAAGAATCAGATGGGGATTCTGAGACAATGTTAGAAGGTGGTGTAGTGGGATAGAAGGGGTTTAAGGTGAGATGGCAGAAGCTGAGAGGAAAATGGACACTTACCCTTGCAAACTGGAGCAGGTCATTAATCTTGTGGCATGCATGCCTGCCTTCCTGGTGAAGCTCCTGGCACTCACTGGTCACCACTTCCCATGTCTCTGCAACCTTGGCTGAACACAGTAAGGAGTCTGACAACACCAGGTTTAAGTCCAACCAATTTATTTGATAGTAAACTCACAAGCTTTCGGGGTTTGCCCCTTCGTCAGGTGAATGAAGAGTTCTGGCCTCAGACAGAGCGTATAACAGCACAGACGGTTTACAGATTACTGATTACTGATTAGAATGCGAGTCTTTACAACTAACCTGCTATTCAAGTCTTAAAGATGCTGACAATGTGAGTGGAAAGAGCATTATGCATAGATTAAAGAGATGTGTATTGTCTCCAGACAGTACAGTAAGTGAGGTTTTGCAAACCCAGGTTGTCACGGGGGCTACAGAGTGCGACATGAACCCAAGATCCCTGTTGAGACCATCCTCGTGTGTGCAGAACTTGGCTATCAGTCTCTGCTCAGCGATACTGCGCTGTCATGTGTCGTGAAGGCCACCTTGGAGAACGCTTACCCAAAGGTCAGAGGCCGAATGCCCGTGATTGCTGAAGTGTTCACCAACAGGAAGGGAACAGTCTTGCCTGGTGATTGTCAAGCGATGTTCATTCATCCTTTGTCGTAGCGTCTTCATGGTGTCCCCAGTGTACCATGCTTTGGGACATCCTTTCCTGCAGCGTATTAGGTAGAGTTGCAAGAATATGTGCTGTGTACCTGGTGGAAGGTGTTCTCACGTGTGATGTCATCCATGTCGATGATCCGGCATGTCTTACAGAGGTTGCTGTGGCAGGATTGTGTGGTGTTGTGGTCACTGTTGTCCTGAAGGCTGGGTAGTTTGCTGCTAACAATGGTCTGCAGTTGTTTGAAGGCAAGAAGTGGGGGTGTGGGGATGGCCCTGGCGACATGTTCATCTTCCTCCAATGATGTGTTAAAGACTCCAGAGAAGATGTTGTAGCTTCTCTGCTCTGGGGAAGTACTGGACGACAAAGGGTACTCTGTCCACCGTGTCCTGTGTTTGTCTTCTGAGGAGGTCGGTGCGGTTTTTCGCTGTGGTGTGTCAGAACTGTCGATCAATGAGTCGAGCGCCATATCCTGTTCTTATGAGGGCATCTTTCAGCGTCTGGAGGTGTCTGTCATGATCCTCCTCATCTGAGCAGATCCTGTATATACAGAGGGTTTGTCCATAGGGGATGGCTTCTTTAATGTGTTTCGGGTGGAAGCTGGAGGAGTGGAGCATTGTGAGGTTGTCTGTGGGCTTGCGGTACAGTGTGGTGCTGAGATGACTGTTGATGGAGATGCGTGTGTCCAAGAATGCAACCGATTCCGGAGAATAGTCCATGGTGAGTCTGGTGGGGTGGAACTTGTTGATGTCATCGTATAGTTGTTTCAGTGATTGTTCACCATGAGCCCAAAGGAAGAAAATGTCATCATGGCTGATGGCAGCCTTCTGCCAGCTCTCAAAGAGGGTGGCCGTCCCAGTGCACAAGGCATCTGGAAGTCGCACGAAATATGTGGGGGGAGAACTGGATCGCTTATTCTGAATAGCATGTGCAAATAGCTGGTAGCATTGGCAAGAAATAGACCAGCTTTCACATTACCATGGGCATGTAGTCTCAGTTTGGGAGATTCACAGTCATTGGGTGGAATTTTGAGCATCCATTAGTGGAATTTTGAGTATCCATTAGCTATCAGCATGAGACGCAACATGGGCCTGGCCATTGGAAGCCGGGGTTGGTAAGGGGTTTCTGCTTCAGGCCTTTGTGCATCTGTTATCATGGTGCTCATGGTCTCCAAGGGTTCTTCCATTTAGTATGGACTTTGTGCATCTTGGGTTGCCCCTTGCTAGGGTTTAAGTGATGGCCCCTAGGAGGATCCGCCTTTTTGGAATGGCAGTTGGAAGTGGATGGGAGCAAAAAATCCACAGGGTCAGCATAAGGAGCAGTGACAAGGTCCCAAAGTGGGATTCGGTAACAAGCCAGATTGAATGGTTAATGTGGAATGTCTGACGTGGGAGCAAGAGGACCCTGACATAGAAAGGATGACAAGGCTAGTCACATTTATTTCCCACCCTCAGGTTGCATGATACAGCTGTAGGACATGTGCAGTGTACGACCAATCCCCCTTCTTAAATCATTGGTGCCAAAGTGGACCATGACCTCTGGCTGTTCCTCCTTTCCCAAAATGTTCCGCAACTGCTGGGTGAACATTCTTGACCTGATGTGAAGGAGTTTCTCATCAATCACCTTAGAGTTTCTGATCTGGGTCTTAAGTCTGCTAGTTATACCTTCAAAAATATAATAAATTGGACGGATTCTGTTGTGGGAAAAAATACCACTTCTGAGTCCGACTGGAGGGTCAGTAACCCAGTTTATTTTTAACGAAGCTTCGTGGAGAGAAAAGGGACCAGCACTCTGCAGTACTGGACAGCTACCTTCTCTCAATGAAACAATAGAAACAGTCCGCCTTTTATACCCTTTACACAATAGGTGGACTGGACACGATTATCACATTGTTATAGTCAAATGGGTACAACATTTCTTAGCTCATTATTATGGACAGGTACAGCCATTATCGTTTCAATATCACATTGTTCCATGAATGGGTACATTTCCTCTTATCAATGGCTTAATTTATTCTATTCTTGTAGTACATGGTTCCTTTGTGTTTATGCATTCCTCCCCATTATCCCAGGACTATCTTTATCTCTTTTAAGGTGTCTGGTTCCCTGTTTTAATTCAATTAACTGTCTGTCCTGTGGTTTAAATTTTAAATGATTATGTTTGAAAGTCAGTATCTGTGCTGGAAGTCAGTGCAGGTTTAATGCCTTTTAACCCCTTATGTGCCGGACAGCTATTTTTATGCCAGGTACCCATCTTTATGGGTTTTTTTCCGCCTTCAGATTCAAATTCCCCTTTGTAAAACCATGTTAACTCTATCTAATTATATTGTGATTTTCAAGTGCCCCATTACAACATCTTAATTATAGGTTCTGGCGTTTTCCCGCTTCCATCCTTCCAGCAGCATCTTTGTGTCTTCTACTGTGAAGATATGCACAAACTATTAATTTAGCATCTGTCAAAGAGAAGGACTTGGTGGATGATGAGTCTGGGAAAGGGTGTGTCGACAGTTTGTGTCATGTTGAGATCAAAAAGGAGGAGGTAATGGGGTTCTTGAGCAACAAAAAGGTAGACAAGTCCCTAGGATCTGATGGGATATACCCCAGAATACTGAGGAGAAGCAAGGGAGGAAATTGTTGGATTCTTTGAGAGAAATCTTTGGATTCTTACTGGCTACAGGGGAGGTCCCAGAGGATTGGAGAATAGCCAATGTTGTTCCTTTGTTTAAGAAGGATAGCAAGAATAATCCAAGTGATTACAAGCCAGTGAGCCTTACATCAGTGGTAGGGAAATTATAGGAGAGGATTCTTTGAGACAGGATTTATTCCCACTTGAAAATAATTTGGACATATTGGTGAGAGGCAATATGGTTTTATGAAGGGGGCGTCATGTCTCACTAACTTGATCAAGTTTTTCGGAAGTGACAAAAATGTATGATGAGGGTAGGGTTGTGGATGTTGTCTACATGGACTTCAGTGAGGCCTTTGACAAGTTCCCTCATGGCAGACTGATGCAGAAGGTGAAGTCACATAGAGTCAGGTGAGCTGGCAAGATGGATACAAAACTGGCTCAGCCAAAGAAGAGAGGGTAGCAGTGGAAGTGTGTATTTCTGAATGGAGGGCTGTGACAAGTGGCATTCCTTTGGGATCAGTGCTGGGACCTTTGTTGTTTGTACTATATATGAATGATTTGGAGGAAAATGTAACTGGTTTGATTAGTAAGTTTGTAGATGACACAAAGGTTGGTGGATTTGCAGATAGCTATGAGGCCCATCAGAGGATACAGCAGGATATAGATTGGTTGGAGACTTGGGCGGAGAAATGGCAGATGGAGTTTAATCCGGACAACTGTGAGGTAGTGCATTTTGGAAGATTTAATACAGATAGGAAATATACAGTAAATGGCAGAACCCTTAAGAGTATTAGTAGGCAAAGGGAACTGGGTGTACAGTGCACAGGTCACTGAAAGTGGCAACGCAGGTGGAGAAGGTAGTCAAGAAGGCATATGACATGCTTGCTTTCATCGGCCGGGACATTGAGTTTAAAAATTGGCAAGTCACTTTATAGAACCTTAGGCCACACTTGAAATATAGTGTTCAATTCTGGTTGCCACACTACCAGAAGGATGTGGAGGCTTTGGAAAGGGTATAGAAAAGATTTATCAGGATGTTGCCTGGTACGGAGGGCATTAGCTATGAGGAGAGGTTGGAGAAACTTGGTTTAAGAACATAAGAACATAAGAAATAGGAGGAGGAGTAGGCCATCTGGCCCTTCGAGCCTGCCCCGCCATTCAATAAGATCATGGCTGATCTGTCGTGGCTCAGTTCCACATTCCCGCCCTCTCCCCATAACCCTTAATCCCCTCTCTTATCAAAAGCCCATCAACCCGCTTAAAAATATTTAGCGAGGTAGCCTCCACCACTTCAAAGGGCAGAGAATTCCAGAGATTCACCACCCTTTGAGTGAAGAAGTTCTTCCTCAACTCCGTTCTAAACCGCCCCCCCTTTATCTTGAGGCTGTGCCTCCTAGTCCTACTGTCCTTTCTGAGCGGGAAGAGTCTCTCCACCTCTATCCTATCCATCCCATTCATCATCTTATACGTCTCAATGAGATCTCCCCTCATTCTTCTAAACTCTAACGAGTACAAGCCTACTTTATTCAGCCTCTCCTCATAGCTCAACCCCCTCAACTCCGGCATCAGCCTAGTAAACCTCCTCTGCACTCCCTCCAAGGCCAAAATATCCTTGCGTAAGTCCGGCGACCAAAACTGCACACAGTACTCCAGCTGCGGCCTCACCAATGCCCTATATAGCCGCAGCAAGACCTCCCTACTTTTATATTCAATCCCCCTCGCTATGAAGGCCAGCATCCCATTAGCCTTCCTGACCACCTGCTGCACCTGCAAGCTGGGTTTTTGCGACTCATGCACAAGGACCCCGAGGTCCCTCTGCACCGTCGCCTGCTGCAGTTTTTCTCCACGTAAGTAATAATCCTTCCTACCATTATTCCTACCAAAGTGTACCACCTCGCACTTGCCAACATTAAATTCCATTTGCCATTTCCTGGCCCATTCACCCAGCCTATCTAGATCCTTCTGCAGACTCTCCACACCCTCCGCACAATTTGCCTTTCCACCAATCTTGTTTGTTCTCACTAGAACAACAGAGGTTGAGGGGTGACCTGATTGTCCATGCCTCTCAATCTTGTAGACTGAGTGGATAGTCAGAAGCTTTTCCCCAGAGTGGAAGAATCAATTACTAGGGGGCACAGATTTAAGGTGCGAGGAGCAAAGTTTAAAGGAGATGCATGAGGCAGATTTTTACAGAGGTGGTGGGTGCCTGGAACTTGCTGCCGAGGGAAGTAGTGGAGGCAGATATGGTAGTGACTTTTAAGGGGCATTTTGACAAATATTTGAATTGGATGGGAATAGATGAATATGGTCCCCAGAAGGGTAGGGGGTTTTAGTTAAATCAGGCAGCATGTTTGATGCAGGCTTGGAGGACCAAAGGGTCTGTTCCTGTGCTGTAATTTTTTTTGTTTTGTTCTATTTCCTTTCTTAACATGAATGAACCAGATGGGTTTTCACGATAATCAATAATGATTTCATGGTCATCATTAGACTTTTATTTCGAGATTTTTATTGAATTCAGATTTTACCATCTGCCATGGTGGGATTTGAACACATGAACTTAGATCGCTGCCATGGGCCTCTGGATTACCAGTTCAACAACAATACCATAATACCACCAACTCCCCTAAACTACCCTATAGATCCTCAATTTCTTTCTTTCGTTCTCTTTTGTTGAACAGCAATACAGGTCACAATTCTCCCAAAAAAATTCGAAGTGTCAAATTTGCAGGAAAGTTGGGCTAAATCAGTCTTTTTTTTGTGCAACTTCAGACAAGAACCTCCCACATTCTGTGCACTGGAGAGGTCACTATTCTGATCATCATTAAAAGCTTGGGAGTGGGGCCTGCTTACACTAAAGAGGCTGAAATCTGCATGAGGTATGGGAACCCACACATACTAACATCTCTGGAAGATCGCTAAAAAGCATTGAGATCACTGTCCTCAAACTCCGACAAACATTGCTGGTCTCTCTCCCCATTCCCCCACCCACAACCCCCCACTCCCTCTCCAACAGAGAGAAATCACTGTCCCCTGACCCCATGCTCCACAAACAGACATCGCTGCCCTCTCTCCCCATGCTGCCCCCCACACAGACATCGCTGGCCCTGACTCCATGCCCCCCATACACAGACATTGCTGGCCTAAGTTGCAAGAATGGACACACAGCCAATCATGTCATGAAGATGTCCGGCAAGAAACCTGTCTCAGTTTCCCCAAGGCTGACCAGTCCCACCAGCTTGATGCAGTGGAGGAGAAGTGCTAGCTGCTGTCCCCAGTCAGGGCTGCTGCGAGGGCACATGGGAAGAGGTGGTAGCTGCATTAAATGCCAGGAGCCTGACACCTCGGTCCAGTTAACAGTGCAAGAAGGAATCATCTTCGGGCAACAAGGGTGAGTGTGCATCCGATTTTGAAACCTGCACATGTTTGGAACGGATGTCAAACCATGCTTAGAAACTCGAACAGTAAGAAGTCTCACAACACTAGGTTAAAGTCCAAGTTTATTTGGAATCATGAGCTTATAGAACACTGCTCCTTCATCAGGTGAGTGAAGATATAGGAAGAGACACAATTGCAAGATAATGGTTGGAGTGCGAGTCTTTACAGGTAATCAAGTCTTTATTGGTACAGACAGTGCGAGTGGAGAGAGATAGTCATGAAACCTGGCCACATGTTAGAGTGCCTGCCCTACCTTCCCAACACTCACCGAACCCTGAGTGAAACTGGACCCCCTGCCCACCCCACCCCACCCCGTGGTGCCTTCAAACTGATTGCCCCACACACTTGTGTTCCCAACTCTTACAGCTAAGTGGACCAAGGTGGCAGCATGCATTCAGAGAAAAGATTGGAGTGGCACCAGGGGCAGGCTTCCAGTGCACAATAGTGAGTCGTGGTCGTCATCATCATCATCCTCTGGCCTTCAACCAAGACTGGCAATTATTGCCAGACCAGGCATGTTAACAGGTTTTGGTGTTTCTGATGTCAAGGGAATGGGATGAGAGAGGCTGGCAAAGAGTGTGAGAGGCTCGGGAAGGGTCATGTGGTTTGAGGGGCTATTTTGGGTTTGAGTGGGAATGGTGGCTGCATTTGCTCAGGGTGTGCCGGAAGTGTGTTTGTAGCAGCCCCCTCACTGAACAGCACCAGCTATGTGAAGCAGGCTGCTATCAAGGCACCCTCACTGTGCTGCCCTGCCTGCACCTAGCAATACTGCCAGTCTTTCATCCGCTGGCTCCTCATGTGGAGGAGGTCCACTTCCTTCTCTTCCTCCTCCACACCCCCCCATACCCAAACAGTACCTAGTCTAATCTCCACCAGATTGACATCATGCCAGAGGTGGGAGACTGTGATCCAACCAGAAAGAATGCTTTCAATGGCACATCTGTAAAAGTTGGTGAAAGTCATAGCTGACGTGCCAAATTTCCTTAGTCTTCTAAGAAAGTAGATGGGCTTTCTTTACTATAGTGTCAGCATAGGGGGACCAGGACAGGTTGTTGGTAATCTGGACACCTAAAAACCTGAAGTTGATGTAAACAGGGGGGTGTTCTTTTTTATGCTTCCTGAAGTCAATGACAATCTCCTTTTTTGATTTGTTGACACTGATGGAGAGATTATTGTCATCGCACCAGTTCACCAGATTCTCTCTCACATTCCTATACTCTGTCTCTTCTTTGTTTGAGATATAACCCATTATGGTGGTGTTGTCAGCAAACTTGAAAATTGAATTTGAGGTAAATTTGGCCACATGATCAGAGGTGTATATATAGTAGGGGGCTGAAATGTAGATTATATGGATTCCGGCAAAGCCTTTGACAAGGTTCCACATGGGAGACTTGTAAAGAAAACAAATGTACATGGGATACAGAGAAATTTGATAAAATGGATTCAAAATTGGCTCAGTAAGGAGACAGGATGATGACAGATGGCAGCTTTTATATCTGGAAGCCAGTATCCAGAGATATACCACGGCGATCCTCAAAGTTACAAATGCCCTGTATGCCTGGGCATCATACCATATCACCTTCAACCTGAAACAAGGCCCACTAGGATACTCAGGCTGCAGGATTCAGTGCCATCATCTGAATGCCCCAACTCCAGGCAGCAATCGATGGTACCCATGTTGCCCTTAAAATATCATATTGAGAGGGACTGCCCTTCATCAACAGGAAGGGATTCCACTCCCTAAGCATGTTGGTGTGTGATGACTAGCTCATCATGCATGCCTGTGCACACTTTCCTGGGACCATGCATGACTTATTCATTCTGGCAAACCAAGAGCCTTCAAAGGTAACCCTTGGCTTAAGGTTTGACTTGTGTGAGAGACAAAGGTTACCCTCTAAGGTCATAAGAACATAAGAAATAGGAGCAGGAGTAGGCCATCTAGCCCTTCGAGCCTGCCCCGCCATTCAGTAAGATCATGGCTGATCTGTCATGGCTCAGTTCCACATTCCCGCCCTCTCCCCATAACCCTTAATCCCCTCGCTTATCAAAAACCCATCAACCCGCGTCTTAAAAATATTTAGCGAGGCAGCCTCCACCACCTCAACGGGCAGAGAATTCAGAAATTCACCACCCTTTGAGTGAAGAAGTTCCTCCTCAACTCCGTTCTAAACCGCCCCCCGCCCTTTATCTTGAGGCTGTGCCCCCTAGTCCTACTGTCCTTTCTGAGTGGGAAGAGTCTCTCCACCTCTATCCTATCCATCCCATTCATCATCTTATACGTTTCAATGAGATCTCCCCTCATTCTTCTGAACTGTAACGAGTACAAGCCTACTTTATTCAGCCTCGTCCCCCTCAACTCCGGTATCAGCCTAGTAAACCTCCTCTGCACTCCCTCCAAGGCCAAAATATCCTTGCGTAAGTCCGGCGACCAAAACTGCACACAGTACTCCGGCTGCGGCTTCACCAATGCCCTATACAGCTGCAGCAAGACCTCCCTACTTTTATATTCAATCCCCCTCGCTATGAAGGCCAGCATCCCATTAGCCTTCCTGACCACCTGCTGCACCTGCAGGCTGTGTTTTTGCGACTCATGCACAAGGACCCCGAGGTCCCTCTGCACCGTCGCCTGCTGCAATTTTTCGCCACGTAAGAAATAGTCCTTCCTACCATTATTCCTACCAAAGTGGACCACCTCACACTTGCCAACATTAAATTCCATTTGCCATTTCCTGGCCCATTCACCCAGCCTATCTAGATCCTTCTGCAGACTCTCCACACCCTCCGCGCAATTTGCCGTTCCCCCAATCTTGGTGTCATCAGCAAATTTCGACACCATACACTCGGTTCCCTCCTCCAGATCATCTATATAAATGGTAAAAAGCTGAGGCCCCAACACCGACCCCTGGGGCACTCCACTAGTCACCAACCACCAATCCGAATAGCACCCATTAACCCCCACCCTCTGTCTCCTATTTGACAACCAATCCTCTATCCACGCTAACACCCTATCCCCAACTCCATGCCCCCTTACCTTCTGCAATAACTTCTTGTGAGGTACCTTGTCGAACGCCTTCTGAAAATCAAGAAAGACCACATCCACCAGCTCTCCTCTATCCACCGCCCTAGACACATCCTCATAGAACTCCAATAAATTTGTCAGACACGACTTCCCCTTAACGAAACCGTGCTGCATCTGCTCTATCAAGCAATTCCCCTCAAGATGCCTCGCTATTTCCTCCTTGATGACGGATTCTAACATTTTACCTACAACAGACGTTAAACTAACCAGCCTATAATTCCCTGCCTTTTGCCTGGCACCCTTCTTAAACAACGGCGTAACATTAGCCGCTTTCCAATCTTCTGGCACTTCCCCGGAATCCAGCGACGTCTGGAAAATAACCACCAAAAAAAACCCGTCATGGCTAATGATGCCTTGTGGAGATTATATATTAGTATCACTAGTAGGCTTAAATTAACATTGGAATGAAGTTAGTGAAAATCATCTAGTTGCCACACTCCGGCGCCTATTTGGGTACACTGAGGGAGAATTTACCATGGCTGATGTACTTAACCAGCACATCTTTTGGACTGTGGGAGGAAACCAGTGCACCCAGAGGAAACCCACGCAGACATGGAGAACATGCAGACTCCACACAGACAGTGACCCAAGCCTGGAATCGAACCCAGGTCCCTGGTGCTGTGAGGCAGCATTGCTAATTTCTGTGCCACCAGGCCAAGGCAGCAACTTACCATGAGGCCCATTCTGCCACCAGGATCATCATCAAGCTGTGCATAGATCTTCTAAAAATGCAGTTCTGCTATCTGGACAGCTCAACTGGGGATCTTCAATACAGTCCCAGAGGGTTTCCAGGATTGTGGATTTTGCCCCACAATAGGGCAACATTCTGGAGGAGGATGAGGAGAAAGATCAGGCAGTCTCATTGATGAAGAGAAAGAGGGTGGATTTGAAGAGGAGCCTGAGGAGGACTTGGAGCACACTGGACAGGGAGCCACTAGGGTGCTACAAGGTTGGAGGACCAGGAAGGGTTTCATTGCCTCCAGATTTGTCATTGAGAAGGGCAGCCAAATCCCCAGCACCTCCTTTATCCTCAGACCTTTTTCTTGCCCAGTCCCTTGTCTCCCTACCCCCACCCCCACCTTTTCACCTTTTCAACCTTTCTCTCCCCCAACTCCCTCTCAATCCTTATTTTCCCCCTTGCAACCCTTGTCTATTCTGTCTCCTTAAGAACATAAGAAATAGGAGCAGGAGTAGGCCATCAAGCCCTTCGAGCCTGCCCCGCCATTCAGTAAGATCATGGCTGATCTGAAGTGGATCAGTTCCACTTTCCCGCTTTCTCTCCATAACCCTTAATTCCTCTGTCTGTCAGAAACCTATCTATCCGTGACTTAAATATATTTAGCGAGGTAGCCTCCACCACTTCAACGGGCAGAGAATTCCAGAGATTCACCACCCTTTGAGTGAAGAAGTTCCTCCTCAACTCCGACCTAAACTGCTCCCCCCCACTACTTATCTTTAGGCTGTGCCCTCTAGTCCTGCTATCCTTTCTAAGCGGGAAGAATCTCTCTACCTCTACCCTATCTATCCCCTTCATTATCTTATACGTCTCTATAAGATCCCCCCTCAGCCTTCTAAACTCCAACAAGTACAGACCCAGTCTATTTAGTCTCTCTTCATAGGCCAACCCCCTCATCTCTGGTATCAGCCTAGTGAACCTAAACGCTTGTCTCTATTTCCCCCCATGCTCTCAACCCTTGTCTCCCCACCCTCCCCACAAGTGCGCTGTCCCTCCCTGTCCAAGGTTGAAATTAGGCCTGGGTTGGCAATGTCAGCAGGTCTGCTCACAAGGCAGGATGGTGATGAGTCACTGCCAAGAAAGCTATGTTGTTCCTCATTCACACAATGTCTGACTCCTGTCTTTTTCTGACTTCACAGCTCATTCCTAACTGTACACTTTCATTTGGGACACAATTAGGGAGGGGTGGGGAGGTGCGCAGAATGGTAGAGGTGAAGGAATAGAGTTTCTGCATCATTGAGTAGTGATGGTGTCAATACAGAATAGCAAACCCTGGCTCTCTTGGGCTCCATTTGAATGTAAGGCCATTCTTCCTTTAGGAAAATCTAAGAACAAACTGGAGACAAACCATCCCCACACCCCTCCCTTCCCCCCATCCCCACTGCTCCATTAGTCCATGCACCTACCCCCATTTTTGAGGGTTAATGTACACAGTGAGAGGAATCTTGTGGATTGAAACAATTATGTAACAGTACAAGTGTATGTTGTTGGCCACTTCTTTCTAACTTACTTTGTGATACTGCTCTTGTGCCAACTCAGTGCTACTACAACTTCTTATACTTTCTAGTCCTCTTGCTACTGTTAGGTGTTGTGCAGATGGCACATAAAGTAGAGTGGCCTGCTACTTTCCACATCCTTTGGCTTGTGATCACTTTAGCCAGCATCCTTGGAGGGCCTGAACCTGGAAGGCCCCGACTGACTGTTGGGTTCACAGGTGACCCAAGAGTCTTTATCATGGAAGGCCCCACTGCTTCCTCCCCTGTCTTGGGGTTCTCTCTGGTCCCTGGTCACTCCACGGGTTTTGAAAGCTGCTGGAGTGAGCTTCAGATGCCTCAGCATCATCTGATGATCCAGTTCTGGAGACCCACTATTGTCTGATCCATGGGCCTCTGACTGTGACATTTCCATCATCGAGTGGGTTAAGCTCTGAAAACCATTAGCCATGGTTCTCTGTGTCTAAGCCAAGCTCAGAAATATCTGAAGTATTGAATATAAAAGAAGTATCTCAGAAGTATTGAATATAAAAGTAGGGAGGTCTTGCTGCAACTGTACAGGGCACTGGTGAGGCCACAGCTGGAGTACTGTGTGCAGTTTTGGTCGCTGGACTTACGCAAGGATATTTTGGCCTTGGAGGGAGTGCAGAGGAGGTTTACTAGGCTGATACCGGAGTTGAGGGGGTTGAACTATGAGGAGAGGCTGAATAAACTAGGCTTGTACTCGTTAGAGTTTAGAAGAATGAGGGGAGATCTCATTGAGACATATAAGATGATGAATGGGATGGATAGGATAGACGTGGAGAGGCTCTTCCCGCTCAGGAAGGACAGTAGGATTGGAGGGCACAGCCTCAAGATAAGTGGGGGGGGCGGTTTAGAACAGAGTTGAGGAGGAACTTCTTCACTCAAAGGGTGGTGAATCTCTGGAATTCTCTGCCCATTGAAGTGGAGGAGGCTGCCTCGCTAAATATATTTAAGACGCGGGTAGATAGGTTTTTGATAGGCAAGGGGATTAAGGGTTATGGGGAGAAGGCAGGAAAGTCGAACTGAGCCACGACAGATCAGCCATGATCTTATTGAATGGCGGGGCAGGCTTGAAGGGCTAGATGGCCTACTCCTGCTCCTATTTCTTATGTTCTTATGTTCAGCAATGTCCCTCTGCACCTGGAACATGCCCATGTGCGACTGGGCTCAGCTGTGGACATCACAGAATGAACCAAGCTTTGTACATCAGACATGGTTCAGATGTCTTGCCTCAGGCTTTCCATATTGGCTGGTGCTCACTAGAGGGTGCCTATGTGTGGTGCTCGCTAGAGGGTGCTCCAGAAGCCTGACCAGTAGCAATACCATTTTGGATACTGTTGAGGGGAATGGCCTTTTCAGGGGAAACAGCAACAGCCAAATCCTTTGCACCATTGTTGGTTCTGCTGCAGAGAGGAGGAGTAAAAAGTGTCGGAATGCAATAATTATAGTGTAAGGGGAATAGCTGTTTTTGTGGCTACAAATGAAACTCCAAGATGGTATGTTGCCTCCCTGGAGCTAGGGCCAAGGATATCTTGGAGCAGCTGCAGGGCCGTAGAGGGAGGGCGAGCAGCCAGTGGTCATAGTACACGTTGGAACTAATGACATAGGTTTAAAAAAAAAGGGACAAGGCCCTAAAAGCAGAATATAAGGAGCTAGGAAGCAAGCTGAAAAGTAGGACCTCAAAGGTAGTGATCTCAGGATTACTGCCTGTGCTCGTCACAATGGAAACAACAGATAGCAGACAATGAATATGTGGCTGAAAAGATCGTGTGAGGAGGAGGGTATCAGATTCCTAGGGCATTGAGATTGACTCTGGGAGGATGTGGGACATGTACAAACTGGATGGAATACACCTGGACAGGTAGGGCACTTGCTCAAATAGTTGAGGGCTTAAACAAATATGACAGGGAGATGAGAACTTTTGCAAGGATTTAGAGCAGGGGCAACTAAGAATAAGAGGAAAAGACAGTAAGGAGAATAAGGAAAGTTTGGCTTATTCTGTGATGTCAATGGCTGAGTCCAGTCGCACATGGGCAGAGAAATCAAGGGCCAGAGTCAGGTAAGGACCAAAAAAAGGAAAGGGAAAAGTGTTTAAAGTACACACCTTTAAGGTTTGGACCTGAATGCTCAGAGCATTTGAAACAAAGTGGACAAATTAGATGCACATCAAAGATGAGCAGGGATGGAAACTAAACATCGAGGGATATTCAGAGTTTAAAAAGGAAAGATGGTGGAGTTGTATTGCTGATTAAAGATGATATTGATATGATATTGAGGAAAGATATTAACATAGATGATATGGAATCTGTGTTTCTTGAATTAAGAAACAATAAGAGGCAAAAAGCATTGGTGGGGCAGGTATATAGACCACCAAACTGTAATATTGGGAAAAGCATTAGTCAGAAAATCAGATGCAGGTGTTAAAGGAACATCTGTGATTATGGACGACTTTAATCTGCATATAGATTAGGAGAGTCAAATTAATCAGAGGAGAAATTTCGAAAGTACGTATGGGATGGTTTTCTGGAGCAACAAGTTGAGAAACCAACCAGGGAGCAGAACATCTTGGGCTGGGTATTGTACAATGAGAAAGGATTAGTTGGCAGTTCAGTTGAGAGAACTTTTGGGGACAAGTGACCATAATATGATTTTTTTTTCAAGATGGCTAGTGAGATACTTAACTCTGAGACCAGGGTCCTGAATCTCAAAGGTAACTATGATTGTACGAGGCATGAATTGGTCATGATGGACATGGAAACATTACTGAAAAGAAACACAGTGGACATGCAATGGCAGACATAGGTGAATTCCAGAAGTTATTTATTACTGTTTGGCACAGGAGTGGTATGGAAACTGTGGCCAAACCATAGCCAACAAGGGAAATTAGAGATGGTATCGGTGTTGAAGCATACAAATTGGCAAGAAAAAGGCAATAAGGCTGAGCACTGGGAACAGTTTAAAATTCAGCAAAAGAGGGCCAAGGAATTAAGAACGGAAAAATAGATACAAAAGTTAGCAGAGAACATAAAAACTGACTGTAAAAGGTTTCGATAAGTATGTAACGAGAACAAGATTGATTAAAAATGAATGCAGACCCCTTGCAGTCAGAAACAGGAGAATTCATAATGGGAAATAAAGAAACAGCTGAGGAACTAAATTTTGTACTTTGATTCAGCCTTCACAAAGGAAGACATGAGAAACTTAACTGAAGTGCTGAGAGAAACATATTTTAGTGAGGAACTGAAGGAAATAAGCATTAGTAGAGAAATGGTTTTGGGGAAATTGATGGGATTGAAGATGGATAAATCTCCAGGTCCTGATTATCTTCATCCCAGAGCCCCAGAAATAGTAGATCCATTGGTGGTTATTTTTCATATTTCTTTGGACTCTGGAATAGGGCCTATGGATTGCAGGGTAGCTAATGCAAGCCCAATATTCAAAAAGCGGAGTAAAGAAAAAATAAGGAACTAGAGATCAGTGTGCCTAATGTCAGTACTGGGAAAGTTGCTCGAGTCCATTATCCAGAATTTCATAATTCAGCATTTGGAAGGCAGTGGTATAATCAGACCATGTCATCATGGATTTCATGTTTCTTGATTTTCAGAAGGCGTTTGACAAGGTACCTCACAAGAGGTTATTGCAGAAGGTAAGGGGGCATGGAGTTGGGGATAGGGTGTTAGCGTGGATAGAGGATTGGTTGTCAAATAGGAGACAGAGGGTGGGGGTTAATGGGTGCTATTCGGATTGGCGGTTGGTGACTAGTGGAGTGCCCCAGGGGTCGGTGTTGGGGCCTCAGCTTTTTACCATTTATATAGATGATCTGGAGGAGGGAACCGAGTGTATGGTGTCGAAATTTGCTGATGACACCAAGATTGGGGGAACGGCAAATTGCGCGGAGGGTGTGGAGAGTCTGCAGAAGGATCTAGATAGGCTGGGTGAATGGGCCAGGAAATGGCAAATGGAATTTAATGTTGGCAAGTGTGAGGTGGTCCACTTTGGTAGGAATAATGGTAGGAAGGACTATTTCTTACGTGGCGAAAAATTGCAGCAGGCGACGGTGCAGAGGGACCTCGGGGTCCTTGTGCATGAGTCGCAAAAATCCAGCCTGCAGGTGCAGCAGGTGGTCAGGAAGGCTAATGGGATGCTGGCCTTCATAGCGAGGGGGATTGAATATAAAAGTAGGGAGGTCTTGCTGCGGCTATATAGGGCATTGGTGAGGCCGCAGCTGGAGTACTTTGTGCAGTTTTGGTCGCCGTACTTATGCAAGGATATTTTGGCCTTGGAGGGAGTGCAGAGGAGGTTTACTAGGCTGATACCAGAGTTGAGGGGGTTGAGCTATGAGGAGAGGCTGAATAAAGTAGGCTTGTACTCGTTAGAATTTAGAAGAATGAGGGGAGATCTCATTGAGACGTATAAGATGATGAATGGGATGGATAGGATAGAGGTGGAGAGACTCTTCCCACTCAGAAAGGACAGTAGGACTAGGGGGCACAGCCTCAAGATAAAGGGGGGGCGGTTTAGAACGGAGTTGAGGAGGAACTTCTTAACTCAAAGGGTGGTGAATCTCTGGAATTCTCTGCCCGTTGAGGTGGTGGAGGCTGCCTCGCTAAATATTTTTAAGACGCGGGTTGATGGGTTTTTGATAAGCGAGGGGATTAAGGGTTATGGGGAGAGGGCGGGAATGTGGAACTGAGACACGACAGATCAGCCATGATCTTATTGAATGGCGGGGCAGGCTCGAAGGGCTAGATGGCCTACTCCTGCTCCTATTTCTTATGTTCTTATTTTTAATGATTCTATTGGGATTCTTTTGAGGATGTAACTAGTAGAGTTGACCGAGGAGAACCAGCGGATATGGTTTACTTAGACCATCAGAAGGCTTTTGACAAAATCTCACATTTTGGTAGCCCATAACAGGCTACCATGTAAATTTAAAGCACATGGATTGCAATGGAGTATAGGGATAGGGATGTTTTGCTGCAGTTGTATAGGGCATTGGTCAAGCCACACCTGAAGTATGGTAGTGTCTTGTATTGGATAGAAAAATATCTATCAGGTAGCGAGCAAGGAGTTATCTGTTTCTGATTGGCAATCAATGACTAGTGAGGTTCCATCTGGGCTAGGACCCCAACAGTTCCCATAATATATTAATAATTTGGAAGTAATTGATTGTATTATTTCAATTTGCAGATGATACGAAGTTGGTTAGTAGGGTGAGCTGTGAGGAGAATGCAGGGATGCTTGTGTGATTTGGGCAGGCTAACTGGGTAGGCATGTGCGTGGCAGATGCAGTATAACGTGGATAAGTGTGAGGTTATCCACATTGGTAGCAATACTAGGAAGACAGATTATTACTTGAATGGATATAAATTGAAAGAGGTGGATACTCAGTGACACCTTGGAATCCTTGTGCATCAGTCACTGAAAGTAAGCGAGCAGGTATAACAGACAATAAGAAAGGCAAATGGTACATTGACCTTCATCGTGAGTATAGCGATAGCGGTGTTTTCCTACCATTGTATAGAGCATTGGTGAGGCCACACCTGGAGTATTTGTGCAGTTTTGGTATTCTTATCTAAGGAAGGATGTCCTTGGTATAGAGGGTACAGCGAAGATTTATCAGGCTGATTCCTAGGATGGCAGGTCTATCATGTGAGGAGAATAGTTAAGATTATATTCACTTGAAGGGCCGAATGGCCTATTTCTGCTTCTAGTGTCTGTTTCTATAGCTACTGAGATAAGTGTCTCTGCGCCGGTGCTTGGTGCTGGTGAAAGCTGCAGGGAATTTGGTGCTCTCCCAGGAGCTGCCATCTGGGCCACTATGGGGACTTGATTGCGGGGCTGTGACCCCTAGATGGGTGAACCTCATTTCATTGAGACCCAGGAAGAGAAAGGAGATAGGGTCAGCTTTTGGGAATATCAAAGATATACAAAATAATGACTCACTTGAAATAGGTTATCCAGGTAACTCATTGGACTCCCACTTGGGGTGATCCAACCTTGCTGTCAGCCACTGCTTGCTCAGAGGCTTCCCTTGCAATTTCCAGTATCATCTCCTCAAATGGGGTGAGAACCTATAGCTCAGGCATGACCTCACCTGTCTTCTCCCCATCACTCCGGTTGTGTGAAGTCTCGTCCTAGGGGATGTTGTGAGATGGTGGCCGCTTGGCTTCGGGAGCTTGACATCAGGTGGAATGTGCGGGCATTGGGACAAGCAGGTGAAGGGAATTGTAAGAGGGAGTTCAGAATAACCTGGGACTAAAAACTAACAGATCAGGGAAGGTTAAATCAGTGAATACAGAATAAGGAAATCAAAAGTGCCTGCAATATAGTTTTCATCATCGCATTGACATGGGATCTCCTGCGAAACATTGGGAACAGGGTTTTCCTCTTCACATCAATAGCCTCCAGCATCCTGTTAATGTCTGCATCCAGGAAGGGAGGTTCAGCACTTTTCACTGCCATGTTGATGAACTAAGAATGGAGGTTGCAGGGAGTGCATATACGCTGCTCCTGCTTATCAGGGCTAAGTGGTGATTCCCGACTCCAGTGAATCAAGTGCTGCTGGGGTTGGATAATCCAGGTCATTCGTGAAAGGGCCATGCTGGCCTATTTGAATAGGCTGAATTGCACCAGTGCAGCGCTGCCAGCATGAACATGATTCACTCCCGTTCTTACCCCAGTGGGAGCATTTAGCGTGAAAGCAGGTGAATTGTGCTTTCGTCATTTATTGGGAAAATTCCGACCCTGATATCTAGATCTAGTGTTTAATTTCTGGCTCAGAATATTCCTGTCATTAGCCTTTGAAAGCATCATTTTTCATTTTGTTCTGGGTAACTATGCTCATGGTAGAGCCTTAAACTTTGCTAAGGGATAAGCTTATAAGTATGCAAGTGACACTCAGTTCCTTTTTGGAATGTGCCTTTACAGTTCCAAGTGTAAGATTCCATGAGCGACATGACAAGGCATGTCTCCAATGCAATTCATATAATGCTTTAGTGGTTACTTTGCAATATCATGCATAATTTAACTTAGGTTGGACCACTTTTAGTTCAGCAAAGTTCATTTTTAAATAAGCAAGAAATAACTGTTTGAAGTACATAGCTTATGATTTATTTCATGTCTTGAGATCATGTCAATTCTAAAAACTTATTCTCTACACTAATACTGCAAATTTGTTTTGCCCAGTGTGATGATACTGTGCTGTTTTAATATATTGTGAGTATAAAGTGGGGCTGCTTTAAGAGAGAATATTTTGTTCAAAGAATCCATTTTGTTTGGTAAGCATGCAGCAGATGGTAAGAATGCAGACTAATTACTGATGCTAACTAGGAATGTGTTACTTTGTAGAGTTAGTTGGTAGACCTTTTTGTTTTTTGAGCTTCTCTGGGGTTTTAGACTAGGTATGTAGAATCTTGAGTTTTGTTTTAAGTTGATTGACAGAGACAGAATCATGTAACTAATAGGCGGAGCTAAACTTGCAAGTAGTAAACAGTTTCATTTTTATTTTAAACGAAGAACAGTTGCTGCCTGGGCAGCCAGGGGAAAACAGCATCTCTCTGTCCCTCCAGACATTTGGAAAGTGCCAAGCCAGGCGACCTAAGTCAAAGCAAGTATGCCTGTCTTTTTTCTGCTTAATTTTGAAGAGGGATTTAAGTCAGTAAGAGAAATATTACTTGACTTGTAGGTTAGCAGTTAAGAATTAGATTTTGTCATGTTTCAGTACTGTTGAATTGTTAAAAGTTAAACTAATTCATTTTTTATAGTTAAATTGTGTTGTTAAATAGTTCGTTTTGATAAAAGCTTCCCAATGTGTCAGCAGAATTGCACCTGAAGCGATACGTCTTATTCTCACACTAATTATCGGAGTCTAATCTGCATTCATAATTTACCTTAGGATTCCCGATCTGGTACACAAACACTGGTCTATGCAAAGATTAATGTTCTCCATTTTTATCCATATCATATAGACCTCTAATTTCTTGATTTATATTCTACACTACAACTGCTGTTGGGTGGTGTGTAAACAACTCCCACCAATGTGTTTAGCCCTATTCTGTTTCCTAAAAATAGCCAGAAACTAGAGGACAGTAATTAAAACTAATATGTTGCTTATTTGAGACAGTGATAAGGAGAACTGTGAAGTCACCCTCATTGCCTACCTCCTCCTCCTCCTACCCCATGCTGGGTCACCCCCTCAGCTCAAGCAATCTTGGCAGCTCTTGTGCACCACCCCATCCCTGAACTGTCTTGCTGATTGACTCCCCTCAGCCCCTGCATCCCCCTCACCTCTGGTGCTCCACCTTATCTCTCAGCCCTTTGCTGGTGCCACTCTCTTGCCTCTCGGACCTTTGCCGGTGCCTCTTCTCACTTTTCAGCCCTTTTCTGGTGCACCTTCGTGCATCCCAAGGTCCTATGCCAGTTCAATCCCACTCTTGCATGTACCCTCCCTGATCTGGCAGGCAGTGGTAGCCTGTGATGAGTTGCATACTTGCCTCTGAACTCACCTCAGAGGGGAACTTGGTAGGTTCCCGTTTTTAATAAGTAGTCGTAAATGGTGTGTGATGTCATGCCTTCCCTGATGGATTCTCGAGCTTGGGGGCGTGATTGTACAGCAGGCCCAATAATTATATAATAGTGTAATTAAATATTGTGCCTGAATTTTCTTTTCTGAAACCTTTTTTATGTCATTGGCAGGCTTGGACAATTGCAACAAGAAATCCTCCAGCTATTTGGAACTTTTATGATACGTTTTCCATTCCCATCGTCATTGACACCCACTGCGAACGTGAGCGCAAAGTCCCGGCCTCTTTATTTGAAATGGCTTTTCAGTGTTTATTTGGACAAGTTTAAGATGTGTTAGGTAAATTCAAGTTTTCTTCATTGGGTCTTTCTTGGGCTGTGTTGCATCAATAGTTTTATGCAGGAGGGAAATATTTCTCAAAGAACATTGTTACACTATATGAGCATTTCAGTGATGTTCCAATGTTATTATTTTGCTCATTGGCTCTGTACCTAGTAAGTACAAGAAGAGTGCTTCAAATATTCAGCAGATGTCAGGATGTAAAGTCTATGTCTGCTCCTAAGTACATTAATATCTGAATCTTCATACTGTAGAATGCAGAAGATATTTTCTACTGGAGAACTTGCATGTACCTGAACCCTTGCTCAGTGCTCTTACCTCTTTTAAGGACAAAATGCTATGATTAATTACCGCATTGAACATATGCTCAAATTAACATGCGCCTTTTTGAATAATGGCAATTGAATTTGGTGTGGTTTTTAATGTACTAGCCAAAAGCACAGCATGGTCCCCCTCCACCCAACCACCATCACCATCACCATCACCACCACCACGACGTTCATGAATGAACTTACCTGACATAATTCCCACAGCTTTCAGGAACACACACTCTCCCACCAAAGTAGCATTGACAGAGAAAATTGAATTAAGGCTTGGATAAGATGCTCTTTCAGAGAGTTGGTGCAGATACGATGGGCTGAACAGCCTACTTCTGCACTGTAGGCGTTCTACGCTTTTATAGTATGGTTATGTATTGAAAACTATTTACGCGCATACTTATACATACTTACTGAACATGTTTGTATAAATCACATTGACTGCACAAAATGATTTTACAAGATAATTGTAATTCATTCTGTTCATTCAAAAATATTGATCTGTTTGTATCTTCTGTATTTATATAAAGCTAAAAAATTTTAATTATACTGTGAAGATAATCATTTTTTGCACACTTATAATAAGTTATATGTTGAGATATTTTAAATGGTATTGCAAATATGAAGGGAATTACAATTAAGCCATTGTAATTTTTCTTTAAGTGAGTATGGTAATTGTAGTAACTATGCTTGGCAGCTAATGGCTATGTTTGAGGTTTTTATAAGTGACGTGTAATTAATTTAATTAGAATAATCCCCCAGTTCCAAGGTTTCATACGAGTCAGCCGTACAGCTAACAGTGTGACATCAGGGGATGGATTTCACCTTTGGAGTCAAATTAATCTTGTCCTTGCTGAACATAACATGGAGCAATCCAACAATGGTAAGAGAAGAACAAACTATTATTAATTAGACTTATTAATTTATGTTGTTTTGTTTTGTTTGTAATGCAGCTTTGTTTTAATACAGGTGAATAATGCAACAACAAAGACATTGCAAGGTTTGTTTCTTGTTCTGAATATCCAGATCATTTTGGATTGAAGGTAAAATTTACTTAACCCAACGGCTGGGATTTTGCACCCCTGCTTGCCATGGACATAAATGGAAATGGGGACACTAAATCTTGAGAGCCAAGGAACAGGATTTGTATTGATGCAATTTGCTGTAGTAATTGTCATATGCCCCCCTCCCCCCACACAAACCAACCCCACACCAGTGACATAAGTGTTCTTACCAGTAAAGCCAAGTTCATGCCACGATGGGTGGCTCTGCTGCATAGAAGGGGAGGAAGATGAATGCCAGGGCTTTGTGACAGGGGATTCAGTCAGAAGGGATACAGATCGGTGATTCTGTGGCCACAGACATGGATCCAGGATCGTATATTGACTCTCTGGTGCCAGGGTCAGAGATGTCACTTAGCGGCTACAGGACATTCTGGAGAGGGAGGGTGAATAACCAGTGGTCGTGGCACACACAGGACCAACGAAACAGGTAAAGGGATGAGCATCTGCAAGCTGAATATATGTAGGAGATAAATTAAAATTCAGGACCTCATGTAGTAATCTCAGGATTACTCCCAATGCCACACAGGAATAAGTGGACAGATCAGATGAATGCATAGCTGGAAAAATGGTGTACCATGCAGAGGTTTATATTCTTGAGACATTGGATCAATTTTGGGAAACATGGGCCCTATTCAAGCTAGACAGGATGCACACAGCAAAGCTGAGACCAATATACTCGTGGGGGCTTTTGCTCGTTCCACTGGGGAGGTTTTAAATTAGTATACAGAGGGTGGGAACCAAAGGGTAAATTAGATGGGTCAGATTCAAGTCAGGAAGTGGGAGATAGAATATTAGTTAGTGATGTAGTCAGTGACTGGAAAGACAAAAGAAACAAACATTAAAAAGTGTCCAGCAAAGGAAATTGCTGGGGTTGAGCTATTTATACGTCAATGCAAGTATTGCAAATGAGGCAGATGAGCTAAGAGTACAGATAGACACATGACAGCAAGATATCGTTGCTTGCTATAATGGAAACCTGGCTAAAGGAGGGGCAAAATTGGCAGCTCAACATTCAGTTGATATAGAGTGAGCAACAAAAAAGATCTATAGTATTATTGGTTTTAAAAAAATCAATTACAGTTGTGAGAAAGGATGAAATACTAAAAAGGTTAACAAATGAAGCTTTATGGGTTGAGCTTAGGAATAAAAAAGGGGCAGTCACACTACTGGGAGTATACTACAGATCACCGAATAGTGAGATGGAGATAGAAGATCCTAGAGGGCCATTTGGCACATCTTGTCCATGCTGACTCAAAGACACCCAGGTGCCCTTTTTAAGTTTCTCTTCCAGCATATAGCCCATAGCTCTGCAACTTTCAGCACTTAAAGTGCAGATCTAGATACTTTTTTAAATGATTTCTGCTCCACCAGCAACTCAAAAAAAGAAAAAAATGCACCCTCTGCATAGAAAAAGTTTTCCTCATGTCCCCACGAACTTTTCTGCCGCTTAGCTTGAATCTATGTCCTCTGGTTATTGAACTCTCTGCCAAGGGAAACAGGTTCCTCCTGTCTACCATCTTCTTACCCCTCTCAATTTTGTATACCTCAATCATGTCATCCCTTAGCCTTCTATGTTCCAAGAAAAACAATCCCAACCATAAGGGGCACTTGTTGACAAAACGAAGATTGGCTGTGTATTGGATAGTATAGAGAACAGCTGTAAATTCCAAAATTATATAGATGGGTTTGTGGAGTGGACAAGAAAGCAGCAGAGTTCAACTCTAAGTCTGAGGTAATTCAGGTGGGGTCAAACTATAAAAGGGAATACACAATAAAAGGGAATATACTAATATAGTAGATGAAGTGAGAGATCTTGGCATAGCTTGCAGGTGCAGGTAGTTAAGGATGTAAATAAGGCATTTGGATGCACTTCTTCATTTGCAGAGGTATACAAAACAAACATAGGGTTATAATGATAGAACTGTATGAGACTCTGGTGAGGCCACAACTGGACTATTGTGTGCAGTTCTTGTTACCATTTTATGGGAAGGACATAATTGTTCTGGAGAGAGTGCAGAGAAGACTTATTAGATTATTGTCAGGGCTGGAGAATTGTAGCTATGGAAAGAGACTGGAAAGGTTGGGTGTTTTCCTTGGGACAGAGAAGGCAGGTAAGGGGTGAGGGGTGACATGACTGATGTATGCAAAATTCTAAAAGAGACAGAATAGACATAAAGAACATGTTTCCCTGAGCAGAGAGTTTGAAGAGCAGGGGTCATTAGATTTAAGTGGCAGAAAGGAGAGAAACCTGTTTACAAAGAGGGTAGTGGGTATCTGGAATTTTCTGCCTGAGATGGTTGTGGAGGTAGAGATCTTGAACTCTTTTTTTAAAAAATACCTGAATCTGAATTCTTTGGCTGTAGGCAGCAGGCTATGGGCTGCATGCAAGAAGAGTTGATTAGAAAGGGCACCTGGGTGATTTTGGGTCAGACTGGACAAAATGGGCTATATGGCTCCTTTCTGTAATGTATCCTTTCTGTGCTTCTAAAGGAATCCTATTTGCATATAATCTCCAGGTTATAATATCTCACAACCCTAAGACATCCAGCCCCTGTAGTATGACGTCATGCAGGCATAGTTTACAGTAGCTTTTCAAAAACAGGGAACTGGTGACTGCACTGCCAAGGAGAATTATGAGGTGAGTGTTCAATTTCCCATTGGCTACTAGTGCACCCAAGGAGTGAGATCGGATGGAGATCTGCAAATGGACTAGCACTTTGGGAGATGGGGAGAAGATAGGGTACAGTGGGCCTGGAGGTCTGGAGTTTTAATGCGAGGAGTGTGACGGTAAAACGGATGAACTTAAGGCCTTAATGTTCGCGTTGACACTAAGATGGTTGGATTGGAGGGCAGCATGATTTCTGGGTTGGCCATGTGTTGCTGTCCTGAAGCCCCAGTGACAAAAACTTCATCTTTGCTGAGAGAAATATGTTTAATGAGGAGCTGAAGGAAATAAGCATTAATAGACAAATGGTTTTGGGAAATTGATGGGATTGAAGGTGAATAAATTTCCAAGTCCTGATAATCTTCTTTCCAGAGTATTTAAAGCATCCCTGGAAATAGCAGATACGTTGGTGGTTATTTTCCAAAATTCTTTGGACCCTAGCTATCCTCCAATCTGTAGGAACTAATATAAGCCCCCTAAAGGGAGATGGAGAGAAAGCAGGGAACTATAGATCAGTGGGCCTAACTTCAGTACTGGGGAAATTGCTAGAACCTATTATCAAGGATTCCATAATTCATCATTTGGAAGGCAGTGGTGTAATCAGACAAAGTCAGCATCTATTTTATAAAAGAGAAACCATGCTTGACGAAACTATTGAAAATCTTTGAGGATTTAACTAGTATAAAGTTGACTGAGGAAAACCAGTGAGTGCAGTTTATTTGGACTTTCAGAAAGCGTTTGACAAGGTCTCACATAACAGGCTAATATGTAAAGTACCTGCAATCCCATATGCTTTAAATGTCTTGAGATGGATAGAAAGCTGGTTAGCAGATAGAAAGCAGACAGTTGCCATAAATGGGTGTTTACATGATTGGCAGTCAGTGACTAGTGAGGTTCTTCAAGGATCTGTGCTAGAACCCCAACTATTCACATTTTATATATATATATATATGATTTGGAAGAGGAAACGGAATATAATATCTTCAAATTTGCAGATGATATAAAGTTGGGTGGGAGGGTGAGCTGTTAGAATGGTGCAGAGATGCTTCAGCATGATTCGGACAAGCTGAGCGGGTAGGCATGTGGGTGGCCATTACAGTATAATGTGGATAAATGTGAAGTTATCCACTCTGGTATCAATATTAGTAAGACAGATTATTACTTGGAATGGGTGTAAGTTGAAAGAGGTAGATACTCAACGAGACCTTGGACCTTGTACATCAGTGAAGTAAGCATGCACTTCAGCAGGCAGTTTGAAAAGGCAAATGGCATGTTGGCCTTCACAGTGAGAGGATCTGAGTATAGGGATAGGAATGTTTTGCTGCAATTGTATAAGGCATTGGTGAGGTCACACCTGGAGTATTTTGTGCAGTTTAGGTGTCCTTGCTATAGAGGGAAAATGGCAAAGGTTTAACAGGCTGATTTCTGGGGTGGCAGGTCTGTCATATGAGGAGAGACTAAGTTAGGATTATATTCACTGGAGTTTAGAAGAGTGAGAAGGGATCTCATAGAAACTTACAAAATTCTAACAGTGTTAGGCAGGGTTGATTCAAAAAGAATATCCCCAATGTTAGGGGAGTCCAGAACTGAGGGTCATAGTTTAAGGATAAAGGATAACCTTTAGGACTGAGATGAGGAGAAATTTCTTCACCCAGAGGGTGGTGAATATGTGGAATTCACTACCACCAAATGTAGTCGAGGCTAAAACCTTGTCTGATTTCAGGAAGAAATTGGATATAATTCTTGGGGCTAAAAGGATCGAGATATGGGAGGAAGAAGGGATCAGGATATTGAGCTTGATGACCAGCCACAATCAAGATGAATGGCAAACCAAGCTCAAAGGGCCAAAATAACCTACTCCTGCTTCTAGTTTCCGTGCTTCGGTCTAAGTATAATTTTCTCTTGAGTAGCCCGTGAAGCATGTTCTCCATAACTCTTTGGAAAATAGGGCATGTTGATGAGACCCCAAAGAGCACGCAAGTTTCCTCGTAGAGTCCCTTCTGTGTTGATCGTCTCATATTTCCGTGAGTTATCGCCCAATTTAAGCTGAAGATAGGCGTGGCTCATGTCAAATGTGGAGAATGTCTTGCAGCCAATTAGCTTGCCATTCAAATCTTCGATTTGGAGCATGGGATTCCTATCAAGTTGGGAGACCCAAGTAACAGTAATTTATTGTCTCTACCAAAGATGAACTGATTTGTTGGGCTTAAGGGCAGGGACTATAGGCACAGTCCATTCTGCAAATTATGTGAACGTTATATCTAAATTTTTCAAGCCGGCCTAGTTCAGTTTCTACTTTCTCTAGCATAACGTAGGAGATTGGTTCAACTCTGAAATAACTAGATGTAGTATCGAGGTCAATATAGATCTTGACCTTTTCTTTTCCCCAGGCCTCCTTGGATAACTCCAAGGTATCTACTAATAACTTTGTACACCACTCCCACATTCAATCTGAAGATCTCCAACCATTTCAGACAAATTTGCTGGAACTAATCTCCCTCATTAGGCTTGGTCCATGCCCCCATACAACAATGAATGGGAGATGAGCTGATTACTGTGTGTAAGTTACTGGGACCATTGTGGTGCCTTTTATTTGTAAATATACCCCCATGGAGGTGGCTAGTCTAGCCTTCATGACTTCCAAACTCAGCAGCTGGATGCCAGTTTGTAGATGCTATTATCAATGATGGGGACTGCATCTCCTGCATCCACCTCCAACTTCAAGGGATGGCCATTCACCAGAAATTCTATCATTATTGGGGCAACTTTTGTTGTGATGATGCCTGTCTCTAGAAGAAGGGCTACCTGCACGATATGGTCATATACTGCCCTTGGCTTTTTCACTAGGCAGCACACGTTTTGCCTGTTCCTGAATCTTCTCTTTGGGTGTGTCCACTGACAGTGCTTGCAATAATCCGTGTTCTGGCAACTGCACCTTCTTGGAGCATGTTCTATACTCTTGGAGTCTACTTTCTTAGGACACAAAGGAAATTCGGCATGTATGCTACAACTCTCTCCAATTTTTACAGATGCACCATAAAAAGCATCCTTTCCAGACTTATCACGGCTCCTTCTCTGACCAAAATAGCAAGAAACTACAAAGGGTAGTGAACATAGCCCAGTCCATCATGCAAATGAGCCTCTCATCCGTTGACTCCATATACACTTCCCACTGCCTCGGGAAACAGCCAGCATAATCAAGGATCCCATGCATCCTGGACGTATTCCTCTGTCAGGAAAAGATACAAAAGTCTGAGATCACATACCAATTGACTCAAGAACAACTTCTTGCTTGCTACAATCTGACTTTTGAACGGACCTACATTATATTAAGGTGATCATTCTCTACGCTCTAGCTATGACTGTAACACTATATGCTGCACCTGCTCCTTCCTTCTCCCTTATGACTCTATGAATGATATGTTTTGTCTGTATAGTGCTTAAGAAACACAGCTTTTCAATGTATGCAATTACATGTGACAAATGAAATCAAATCAAATTGCTACTGTCTTGGCTATCTGGTGATAAAGGTTCCTATATTGAAAAGGTCCCTTTAACACTTGATGTACACAAGCACTCTCCAGTGAGGGCTGATTACATGAGGTTCCTTCCTCTTGTAGAAGGAAATTGGTGCCTGAGGCCCCCTGTAGTTCCTGAGCCCTTTTGTTTTTCAGAGCTCTCAGGTTATAAGGCTATTTCAATAGCCTTTTTAAAGTCCAAATTGGATTTTACCAACTGCTTCTTTTGGATAATTTTGGGCCAGTTATGCCACAAATCCAATCTATCTCTCAACATTTCATTCAGAAGCAGTTCTAATTTGCAATTTTCTACCAATTTCTACAATCTAACC
Source organism: Carcharhinus amblyrhynchos (assembly GCF_965287045.1). Taxonomy (NCBI): domain Eukaryota; kingdom Metazoa; phylum Chordata; class Chondrichthyes; order Carcharhiniformes; family Carcharhinidae; genus Carcharhinus; species Carcharhinus amblyrhynchos. Next base: position 61,765,502 of record NC_137329.1, read on the forward strand.
AAAAACTCCTTGACAGGTTCATCCAGCCATATTGAAGTGACATCTCTGGAGTATAACAGAGGGCTTTGGAATATAGTGGTTTTTCACCAGGTCTGCTAACTCATTAAAAGTTTTGAAATTAGGGGCATCTCAATTGGTAAGAATTTTATCATGTTAAAAGTTGGGGTCCTATATGCTGCCAACAATACCACCTTTGTTTCATCTCCTTCAATGTTGTTAGTATGGAAGAAGTCATGCAGGTACTCTTGAAATTGGGCTCAACTGATCCCACTGGTATCATAGGGATTAAGTTTCCTGAGAAGAGGCATAATTTTCTTTCTAGAGAAGATTCCTAATTTGTGGAGGTTGTCCATAGGGAGGGATGGAGGAAAAAAAAGTTATCTCATCATCATCGACGTAGTAATTCAGCCAAAAGGCAGTTTGAGCAGCAGGTTTATAAACTCCCGCTTTCTGCTTCTCATTGGGCGAGCCTCCGCTCACTCAATAAGGAAGCTCGTATTCCATGAAGTCCACTGAAATCTACCGATGATACTCCATGTCCTTCATGGCCACTATAACACCAAGTAATCAGACACTTTATTGGACGTTCCGAATAAGGCTCCAGTGAAGTGGAAATCCCTCCCCAAGAGCTGCTGGACAATCACTTAGATCTGCCAGAATGTTTGACCATCGATTCCAGACAGTAGGATGTATGGTGGGGAGGGTAGAGGTCAGAAATGCGTTACTGGCCTGGGTGCAAGACTACAAGGGTTGACAGCAAAGGTATGAAGATGGCTTCCTTCAGGTACCCCTTCCCAATGCCATGTCCTCGATCAAGTGCAGAGTGCCTGTGAACGAGGGACACTTTCCTGTAGGCCACTGGCCGATCCAATATGGTTTGCTGGGTAGCCTCCCTGGATTGCAATTCCCCCACTTGCAGCTGGTTAAATATTCCATTTAATGATGGCTAATCATGATTGAATATGTTTGTGTATAATTTTTAAGACAAAGTTCTTTTTCTTGATGTTGGGAGGAATTGTTGAACACTGGTAATGCTTTGTATTGGAAATTGATGGAACATAGGCATTCTTCTATTGATGTGGGAATGCCGGCGTTGGACTGGCGTAAACACAGTAAAAAGTCTGACAACACCAGGTTTTAGTCCAACCGATTTATTTGATAATACTCACAAGCTTTCGAGGGGACTGCCTCTTCGTCAGGTGAATGGAGAATTCTGGCCTCAGACAGAGCATATAAAGCACAGACAGTTTAGAGATTACAGTAATCTGTAAACTGTCTGTGCTTTATATGCTCTGTCTGAGGCCAGAACTCTCCATTCACCTGACGAAGAGGCAGTCCCCTCGAAAGCTTGTGAGTATTATCAAATAAATCGGTTGGACTAAAACCTGGTGTTGTCAGACTTTTCACTGTATTCTTCTATTGGGCATTGAATAGTGGATTAACAAAGGCTGGCCACCTGCTTTCCTTTCAAAATGATGTGCAAGAAAATGGAAAGTTCAGATTTGATATTTGGAATTGATAAAGGAGGGTAGAAATATTTGCTCAATATGATTAAGAAGTTCAGAAACTCAAAATTATCATTATTGATTTTTCTGGAACTTAAATCTTATTAATTGATTTTCAGATTATTTGAAAGCAAATTTTGAAGACAATCCTGACGTGGATGTGTTTACTAAGATTATAGAGGCTAACAAATGGATAAGTAAGCATCAAATGGATCTTTCTTCTGAAAGAAAATGTGCTTAACTGATATTTAACAAAGAACATCAAAAGACACAACAAGTCATTCTGACTACGTGTGAAGCATTGCTCAAATTGGAATTGCAATATATAAAATTGAAATTTTTGGTTAGATTCCTACTTCATGCAGAATTGGGTAAATGATTCGTGTGGAGATTGATAGAGCAGAATAAGCCACAATGTACAATGTTACAGATTCCTTAAATCACCAAGGTCAAGGGCTTTCAACAAGGACTACAGCATAGGTTTACAAGAATTATACTTTAGCTTCAGGGGTTTAATCATGAAAGATTATACAATTTAGATGTATTTTCTCTAGAATTTAGAAGATTAAGATCTGATCAAAGTCTTCAAGATACTAACAGGAAACAATAGGCTAGATAAAGGTGAACTATTTCTGTTAGTTGAAGATACTGAAACTAGGGGCATAGTCCCAAAATTAGGGCCAGACCATTCAGGAGATATTAGGAACAGTTTCTGCACACAAAGGGTGGTAGAGTTTTTGAACTCCCTTCACAAATGTGAAGTTGATATTAAATCAGTTGCTATCTTTAAATTTGAGAGAACTTTTTTAAGTAAATGGATTATGACCAAAGTAAAGGATTATGACCAAAAACAGAAAAATGGAGTTAGGCCACTGATCTTATTGAATGGAGGAACAGGGTCAATGGGCTGAATGGCCTATACATGCTCCTAAGTTGATGAAGAGTTCCAGTAACCTCATTATAACATGGGACAAATTTCCAAAGATATTTTGTCGCACCAAGTGTGCTTGTCCATGGCAAGGCCATCTGTTGTATAGCCCTTGTCTTACCTGGATCGGGCTTTACACCATTGTTTGTGAGTAAATGGTGCACACAGGGAACCGGGCTGACTCTGAATTGGCATTCTGCAAGATTAAGCTTTATTGGAAGGACCAAATGAAGATGTACATCATGTTCTCGCAGAGTATGCCCCCAAACAAGGATGTCATCAATGATTTTGCATGGTTGGTCTGCAAAGAGTTACTGTTGATAAATCTGTGCCAGTGACGATCTCATAGGGCATGCAAAGAAAACGGTATATACGTACTGGAGACTTGAATGTGGGTAGTTCTGAGCATTCCTTATCAAATGGGATCTGCCAGAACCCACAGGAATGCTGAACACTTTTGGCATTTGGTATGTTTGTTATCACTTGTTCTATTGTTGTCTTAGGATGGGGTCATCTAAGGAGCACTTTATTCAAGTGCACTGCGGCAGTACATATCCTGACCAAGCCATCTTTTGTTACTGCAGCAACATTTCTGAAACCCGTTCCGTCAGTTGTCTGTAGAGTCATGACACCTAAGGCACAATTTTACCATTTTGATTCGAAATGCTGAATCTGGGTGTGACTCGGATCTGACTTGTAAACCTATTCTCAGGTGCCCCCATATACACTCAGCCTGAAAAAAGTTGCAAGTATAAATCGTGCAGTGGGCGGGGCTTATCACACCCAAAACACTGCTGCTCCGATCATAGCTTTCAACTGGGCATGCACAGTTTAAAAAAAAATCACGTCACTGCTGGGCCGCCCTGGCCAGAGAATGATCTGGCCTCCCTCTTCCTCTCCTGCCCGCCGCCCCCAACCAGAGAACGATGTGACCCATTTCCCAACCCCTCCACCACCGATCTGAGAGAGCCAAAGGAAGATCTGAATTTACCTCTTCAAAAGCTGGAGCATCCAAAACAGACCTTTGCTGAGCACGTCTGTTTCATGCCAAATCTGGATGGGCGAACGTGCTGGCAAAGGGGAAAATGCAAGTAAGTTTGGGCGCCCAGCTCATTAAGTCAGTTTAAATGCAAACAAATGCCCGTTTTGAGCACGGTGCCAATCGCGGCCATTTTCATGCCTTGGTAAAGGGCAAATCAGCACGGACATGGCCACTGATCAACTTTACCAAGTTTTGCGCCCGGAAACAGGTGCAATGCAATGGTAAAATTGGACCCCTAGTGTCATCATTCAGTGCAGCTCATTAACAACTTTGTGGTACATGGCTACTGGTACTCTTCTTGGAGGATAGATTGTTGGTGGTATGGAATCATCTCATTTCATGGGGACGTAACTGGTAATTTACCAATGATGTCATAGTTGAAAAAATTTCTATACATTGTCATCTATGGGGTTTGGGAGTTATAGAACATGCATTCCTGGAGCAAGTTGAATGAGCCCCACTGCATTGCTGTCACGAAGCCCTGAATAGTGGCTTTACGTTTTGATCAACTATATGGAACTTGAAATTTTCTTGTGTGCAGTGGGAGGGTTGCTACGTCTTTGGTGCTGTTAATCATTTTTAAAGCAGACATAGAACTTCCCTTTTTTTTGTTGCTGAAATCTGAAGTAACTATGTACCTGTACTAAGAAACTATTGCATGTGTGCAATTTTGCATGTGCAATTGTTTAAAGTCAAAAGTAGACCTTCAGGGAGAAATTCTCCCAAAAGTGCTGAATTGGTGAGAAAACTGATCTAGATCACCACTGTTTTTTCAATATAACTTCACATCCAAATCTCCCCACTTTGTGTAATACAGTAATCACAACTGTGAATATCATTAAATGTTCGGGGGAGGGGCCTATTCACACTAAAGAGCATGAAATTGGTACAATGAACGGGAACCCATGTATGCACACATATCTGGGAGAAAACTGAAAAGACCTCCCAGCATCCAACCCCCACAGATTTTGCTGGCTCCCACAACCCTCCCACAATCATCATTGGCTCCACAATCCCCCACAGACATCGCTGACCTCATCGCTGCTCCTTCCTCCCCATACAGACATCGCTGGCCTCTCCCACCACCACCCCACACTCAGACTACCCACTCACCCCATGCCCCCGTCAATCCAGATAATGTGGGTATCCCATCCCTTGAACATACTGACCTCACTGCTGCCCTGCAGAGAACTTGTGTTGTGCTGGCACGCATTCCCTCTCTTGAACGGAGCCCTGACTATAGAACCCGCCTTGGACACAGCAGCTTATCGATTAGGAGCCCTGAATATTGGACATTCCTTGGACACAGCAGCTTATTGAATGGCAGCCAAGCAGCACCCTGAGGGATGAATAACACTCAATTGAAAGCAACCTTCAAATTTTTTCACAAGGATTCATTGCTGACGGGCCCTTGACTGGCAACACTCACTGCACCTGCACTCCACAAATAAGCCAGAACTGTATATAAGCTGCCAGTCACGCCTCAAAGATGTCTTCCAGGAAACCTGCCCCAAGATTCACCGAGGCCAGTCAGGACTGCCTGCTTGATGCCATGGAGGAAAGGTGTCAGCCGAACTTCCCCAGCCAGGGCCCTCGCATACAAGTTGTATTTAAATACATATTTTATTAATTTATGCAGTTCCTCGCTGATTTCCGCCGTGGAGCTGATGGTTCCAAAATCTGGCTGCCAGACACTCAGAGGCTGTGGCGCCCAGCGGAAAGCCTATGAAACGGCCTCCACTTGAATTTCCACAAAAGCGGTACAGCGGGCTGGGATAATTGCCCCCATGATTCTTTACACTGGCATTATGATGGGAGGTCATAACAACTTTCAAACAAGGAGCAATGAACTGAGCTGCATGGATGGCATTCTTCTGTGGGGAGCTAGAGTGGTTGTCTCCATGCATGGCAGGAAGTTATTATTGGAAAAACTATAGAGTGCCCATCCAGGGATGTCCAACTTAAAATATTGGCTTGCAGCAATGTGTGATGGCCTGGTTTAGACACAGACATAGAGAACATGGTTTAAAAGTGCAACCAGTGCCAGGTTCAACAAAAGCTTCACTTAGCAACCTCCATGCTCCCTTGGAAATGGCCAGGTCAGCCATGGGCAGACTCCATGGGCAAGATTTAATGGCCTCGCTCGAGCAAGACCAGAAATTCCCATCTGAGGTCAACGAGCATTTCCATTGTTCACCCCAAAACGTGGCAGGCAAGATGATAGATTTCCGTTGCATGTTGATTTTTGTAGGCTCTTTCTTGGGTAAAATTATCATAACTCCAGGAGTCAGCTGTAAAGGAACAGTGCTTTATTGCACAAAATAAAGTGAAGCAAAACCACAAGCCTGTGGTGAACACACCCTCAACCAGGACAATGCTGTAATCGACCCACTCAGGGGTTGCTTTATACAGGGGTCAGTTTCTAAAATTTCGCACTTGGACCATGTCTCCTGGCAAAAAGTTTTATCAGCTTTTAGTTTATCTTGGTCCCATTTTTGGACTTCTTGCTTTTCATCAATTCTTCCACTTAAGTTCAAGAAGGTAAGGCTTAACCTGGTCCATAAATGTCCTAATTTCCCCTGCTGGTAAATGATTCCAATATCTGTCACAAAACGTCTGGGATACCAAGAGTACTAAAAGATTGCCTAAGTCTCACAATCGTGTCTGTGAGGTGGTGGATGTTATCTGGTGCGCCTCCATCCACTAAGAGTGAGCATCGATTACTATCAGAAACATTGAGCCCACAGATGGTCCTGCGAAAACTGCATGCACACAAACTCATGATTTTCCTGGCTATTCCCAGGGTTGGGGGTGTAGTGAAGCTACTGATGCTGACTTTTGGTTTTCTTGGTACATTTAGCACGTTTTTACCATCTTCTCTACATCCCCACTATTCCAGGCCATAAGATATAGTTTCTTGCTGACATCTTCATTTTTGATACTCCTGGATGGCCATTATGAAGTTCTTGAAGGATAGGCTTTTGGATGGGATGTGTATAACCAACTGGGCTCCCCATAGGATAATGTCATCTTCTATGTTAATTCAGGGTATTTTGTTGCATACAGCTTCAAGCCTTATACAGGACACTCTTGCGTTCCTGCCTTTAATATTATGTGGCTTAATTTTTCCAATCTGGGATGGTTTCAAGTCAAAGTCCAAATTTGTTTTGCCAAAAGTGGTAAGCTTGTGGGCAAAGGTAAGCGACTCAGGGCATCTGCATAGGCAACTTATGTCCCTGATCTATGTTCCAGAGTGTACTCATAGTGCCTAAATGATAGTGCCCATCGCTATATTTGAGCTGACACTGTAGGAGGAATTGTTTTGGGCCTGGAAAAAAGGCTCAACAGAGGTTTGTGGTCTGTTACAATGGTGAAATGTTGACCATACACATACTGATGGAATTTCTTCACTGTGAAGACCATTGCAAAACCCTCTTTTTCGATCTACGTGAACTTTCTTTCTGAATCAGCTAACGTCCTTGAAGCATATGCAACCAGAGCTCCATCCTTTGGACAATACTGCATCTATCCTATAAGTAAAGGTGTCATACATTATGACCAATGGTCTTTCCAGGTTGAAGTGGATCAACATGTTATCCAACTGCAATTGATGCTTGATCCTCACAAAAATGTCCTCTTTATGGTTCTTTCCATGCCCACTTCTGATGTTTGTGTAAGGATGCCAGTGAGGTTGCCAAGTTTAGAATGAACTTTCCATAATAATTTACGAGGCCAAGAACCAATTTTAATTCCATTGTATTCCTTGGTGTTAGAGCCTCTTTTATGGCTCTTACCTTTTCTTTGAGTGTAGGCCTTCTTTGTCAGCCCTCTATCCAAGGTATGTTACTTCAGCTGCTTGAAAAATACATTTTCTCTTTTAAGTCTGACCCCGGCTTTGAAAACCATTGTAAGACTTCATCTAAATGCTCTAGATGAATATATTCATACAAACCCTTGTGCATGTTTACTGTCATATACTTTCTTGATACTTCTAATTCTAATTGGAGGCATATGTGACTCATTTCCAGCTTTGTTAAAATCTGGCCACCGGATAATTTTGCATAGAGATCGTCTATTCGCAGCATTGGATATTCGTCCAAATGAAACGCTCTGTTCACCATCACTTTATAATCACCACAGAGGCGGATTTTGTTATCTGGCTTCAACTCCAGACTAAGGAAAATTGCACACTCAGAAAATTGCACAGGTTGAATTATCGCCAGCTCTTCTAATCATATTAGTTTGGCCTCTATTTTCACTTGTTGCGTGTATGGAACTGGTCTTGCCTTAAACAATCTCAGTTGAGCATCCAGGTCTAAGTAAATGGTTGCCTTGACACCTTTTATTTTTCCAAGGCCTGTCTGGAAAACCTCCGGCTACTTTCCTGTTACCTCATGTAAGATACCAGCACCCATTTTGAAAATTTGTCACCAATGGATACTGCTGCACTTGTTTCATCATCCATATTCAATGGGTGGCCATTCACCTGGTTGCATGCACATTATTGTTGTGCTGGCTGCTGTCTAAATTGTGAGACTCCCTGTTGCCCAGTAAGTATCGCATCTTAACAGCCCTCCTCAAATAGGCTGTCTGAGAGGGCTTTGCAGACTTTTAAAGCAGCCAGGAAAAAAAAACAACCCAGCATCCCTATAGATCATGTTATCCTGTTTTCCCATTACCTATAGAACGATGCCGCAAAGGACCATGAGAGTAACTCCTGCTGATTTGCTGATGGGTAAATGCGTTGGAACCCAATTGGACCTGCTGTTCCCAAATTTGATAGGGAGGATGGATGCAAAGCAGAGTGTTTAAATGAAACATGATTCAACCAAGCCTAAGAAAATATTCAAAGTGGATGATCTAGTGTATGTTAACATTTTTGAAACTGGTCAGAATTGAGTCCTAGGGGTTGTTGTGGCTAGGACAGGCCCAGACTTGCATGAGGTAAACGTTTAAGGTAAAATACTGAAGAAGAATCTAGATTACTTGGGAAGAAGGGAATTGCATAGAGGCCAGTGAGGTATTATACTCCGAGTAATTACACCAGTGATGTTGTATTGGTTGAAAGCAATATGGAAACAAGTCAGCTTGAGGAAAGGTGGAGTAGTCTTCGAGTAGGAATTGGGGAAGTCATCTGCACTGCTGCATCTTTATAAATTGGAAGGTCAATTTCTGAAAGTACAAACAAATCTGCCTGTACTGTTGAGGCACCTCATACTGAGCAAATCACTACCAGAGGGAGAGGAAATCCCCGACAGACTGCCTTTGGCAGCAATTCTCTCAAATCAACACAAAGAGCCCACGTCAGTGAAAAAGCCAAAGTGCTTCCCTCTGGGGCTGGAAATGTCTCAGCTGGAATTCTGCCATCTAGTGGATTCATCCTACAAATCATACCAGCCAGCCCTGATGTTCAGGTGAAAAGGACCAATCTCTGTGGATGGAAAATTGCTCCCCCACACCCTTCTCTCCCCCGCCGCGCCCCCCCCCCCCCCCCCCCCCACCCCAAAACAATGGAAATGGTGACCCTTCCACTGATTGGGGGAACACCATCTACAACATGGAGTGGCATCCTCCACCCCAACCACTCAAATAACGTGTCACCTTCTCCCCCACACCACGCCAGCATGAGGGTTAAGCCCTCACCATCCTGACCCACAATCCCCTCAAGTCCTCACTCAGTTCTTCTCCCTGAACCCTCCGCTCAGCATTCTCAGATGCATACTCAGCCTCCCTTACGCCTTAGACTCAGACTATCATTCAGGCCCATTGGCAGTGTCAATGGTGCACTGACACCCTGCCTGGTGCCTTGGACCCCAAGTGGATAGGTTGGTCAGAGAGGTGCAAGCAGGGCCCATTTGCCATCTGCCATTGCCAGGCTGCAGATGAAGGGTCCCCAAAGGTCCTGGCAGTTGGGTGGACTCAGAGTGGGGCAAGGAGTTGACCTTGCCACTCTCCTCTGGGATAGGGTTGTCATGGCTAGACTGAGATAACAGTTGTGAAGGGAACCGCCCCTCCCCCACTCCACCTCCCCTCACCAGTGAAATTGACATGTCCACTCTGTCAGAGGACTTCAAAGAGGTCTACTGACACCTGCAGCTTCTGACAGAGAGGGAAATACCTGCTTCAGAATGGAGTGCTACAAAGAGTTAAAAGCTTGCCCAGTGACCAGAGGGCAAAAAGATTAAAGTGAAACAAACACAGAAAATTATGGGAAATCTGAGCAGGTCTGACAGCATCTTTGGAGAGAGAGTTGAGCCAATGTTTCACATCAGGGTGACCCTTCGTCACAGCTCTTCAAAGTTTTCACAGCCAACAGACAGGAATGAAGATGTTTATCACAGAGCTGCCTGAAATCACCATGCCAGCAGCAATTTTAAGCACTGCAAGAGCTAGAAGGGGCAGTCCAGCAACAATATCCCCATCCCAGGGGACAGTGGTGAGATTAACTCCTTGCCCCCAGTCTGATCCAACTCCTAGAACTCTTGGGGGATCCTTCTTCTGCAGTTTGGCAGCGGCAGAGGGCACATATGCTTTGAACATATCTCTTGACCTTCTTGGTGTCCAACATGCTCGGTCCATGATTGTCAGGACCTGGACTAATGGCCACCTGGTGCAGATCCTGCTGGGAAGGTGGGTTGCCACTCAGTCTTCTCTGATCCAAGGATAACAACTCAAACCTATCCAACCTCACTTCATAACTCCTCTGCAGCCTCTTCAGTACAATCACATTCTTCCTATGATGTGGTGACCAGAACTGCACACAGTACTCGAGCTGTGGCCTCACCAAAATTCTATACAACTCAATTGATAAAGGCAAATGTCTCTTATGCCATTTTCACCACTGTAATAACATGCCCTTCCATCTTCAGAGATCTCTGGACAAACAAATCAAGGTCCCTTTGTTCCACAGAACTTCCTAGTGTCCTACCATTCATTGAATACTTCCTTATCAAATTACTTGTTCCAAAATGTTTCACCTCACATTTGACAAGGTTAAATTCCATCTGCCACATATGTGTTAAACAGACGCATAGAGGCTTACAGCATGGAAACAGGGTCTTCGCCCAACTTGTCCATGCCGCCTTTTTTTTGTAAACCCCTAAGCTAATCCCAATTGCCCTCATTTGGCCCATATCTCTCTATACCCATTGTACCCATGTAACTATCTAAAGGCTTTTTAAAAGACAAAATTCTACCCGCCTCACACTCACCATCCTCTGTGTGAAAAAGTTGTCCTTCTGGACACTTTTGTATCTCTCTCACCTTAAACCTATGCTCTCTCGTTTTAGATTCCCCAACCTTTGGGAAAAGATATTGACTTTCTAGCTGACCTATGTGCCTCACTATTTTATAGACCTCTATAAGATCACCTCTCAGCCTTCTATGCTCCAGTCTCTCCTTGTAACTCAAACTATCAAGTCCCAGTAGCATCCTAGTCAATCTTTTATGCACTTCTTCTAACTTAATAATATCCTTTCTATAATAGGGTGACCAGAACTGTACACAGTATTCCAACTGCCTTACCAATGTGTTGTACAACTTCAACAAGATACCCCAACTGGTGACCAATGACACCAAGCGCGCTGAATGCCTTCTTCATCACTCTATCCACATGTGATTCCACTTTCAAGGAGCTATGAACATGTACCTTTCCGGTGGGCATTATCTAGTAAATATTAATACAAATGAGTCAATAACCATCCTGTCATTAATTCCACCCAATAACAGTCCACATCCTGATCTCATGGGATTTCATTTGTTATTAATTATGGATGTTGTCTCTCTTCTGTTGTCCAGCAACATGGGACGTGTGAAATGGGAGAATGATTACCACCAAATTGAACCCATATGACTCTCATCCGATCCTGAGGAATTCTTTGTCTGTTTGCCTCCTGCATTATCTCGGAGTTGTCTGACCCTATTCATAAGGCTCGTGTTGGTAGCCATCTTATTCCCGACTACCGCTGGTAACATTACTGCTTTCAATAGATCTATTGTCTCTTACCTTTCCCACCAGAACCTGCTGTATTTTGTCACTGACTGAAGTTTCACAAAATGTAACCATAACCAAAAGCAAAGCACATCCATCTTGAAAATTCAAAATGCATCTTTTAAATGAGAAATACTTGTTAATCATACAAAGCTGCCTTCTATGGCAACAGCCCTGGCTGGCTTTTGTTCTCATAGTCCAAGATCATTCATTCTAAAGTTAGTGTTTCTAAACCTATGGCTATGTGTGCTTATTAGCCTAATTAGCCCCCTACATCCGTTGCCCCCTACATCAGTTCCCCCCTTTTGGCCATTGACCAAGGACCAAATAAATTGATGTATCTACTTGATTAATCTTAGTCCTTACTAAGTATTTTGACTTTCAAATTTCTTCTCTTCCTTACCTGACCTGCTGTCACTACTGTCAACAGAGAGTAGCGCACTTCTATATTTGATCATGTATACAGTTGCTACTAACAGTAGGAACACAAAGAAAATAATATAATCCCTTCCAGGGTCGATGTTCCTGGAGAGCCTATCCAGCTTGAGAGACAACGACCCAAAAAAAAGTTCAGAATCTTTGAATTTCTCCACCTCCTTCTTGATGTGCACAAGCAGATTAGCAATGTTTACTGAACTGTCTGGTATGTAAGTGCAACATGCTGATCCAATTACTGCATATGTCCCCCCTCCTCGCTGCCAAGACACAATCCAATGCCATTAGTCCTTCAGTATGCATGGCAACCATCTCACCATTGATCATCGTGGGGGCAGCTTCTGTATTGGCAACTTGTTCCCAATGGAGCACACAATTATCTCTCATATGGTTCTAACCACTCCATGCTGGGTAAATATTATGCTGAAAACCATTGCCCTTCTGTCATAGCTTGTCGATGTCTTGGAAGACAAAGAAATTTATATATGTACTGAAGTTTCTTTAGGGTAATAAAATCCCTTCCATCCAACAGGAAGCCAAGCGTAGACTCCATCTCCACAAATCAATACCATTTTAAGTTGGATATTATGGTTCACCTGAAGCAATACGATATATTAGATGAATGTCATTACAGGGTGGATTCAAGCTTGGTTTACTCCTTGGGCCTATTGTATAATCACTTTCCTAATCCCTGAGTTTTCCCAGAACTTCCCAACTTTTCTGTGCAATAGATTTCTCTCCGTGTAGGTGTTGATTTAAATCTAGACTAGAAGCTGATCTTATTAAATAATAAACAAATGTGTACTCCTACATACAATTAGCTTTCCTGCACGGACCTCACTGTTGTGAAACTACTTCTTTACCTCCTAATTTAAAAATTTTAATATGTAACATACTTATTGGTGTGCCAAATATAACTATTGATCTGTGTTTTCTGAGGAAGATGTTGAATGATCTTAGATGCTGGACCTGTTTGAGCCAATATCTGCATTTTCAGTATTAGAAAAAATGGAAACATGTACATTCATTACAACAATTATAATAATCTCCCTTTGCACCAGTTTCAACTGTTGGTCAATGTTAAATGAAAAAAATTCAAACATATCCCACATTACAATCACAGTACGCTTGATGTAGTCTTCTTGTCATTATTGTTGGGTATGAGACCATAAGACATAGGAACAGAATTAGGCCACTCTACCCATTGAGTCTTCTCTGCCATTCAATCATGGCTGATATCTTTTCTCATTCCCAGTCTCCTGGGGCCTTTTCCCCATTACCCCTGATCCCCTTACTAATCAAGAACCTATCTATCATGTCGTCCCATTGACCTGCCGCTGGGCTGTAGACTTGGGCTTCGTCTGCCTTTTTTCAACAGTTCTCACAACTCTATAAAACGTAAGTTTGACGCCTCGCAGCATTAAGTTAGCTCCTTATCAATTCAGTCATTCCTATCGCTTCCCTTCTAATACCACCTCCCGGATTATTTTGCACTATTATCTGACTTAACCTAATCTCTAATCTACAAATTCAAATTACTACCCAACTGACCTCCAACCCTTTTCTGTCTGTCATAAGTTTCACCATTACCATATCCCTGGTGTGGGTAACTTAGGACTACTCTACTCTGCTAGTTTTGTCAAATCTCTTTGCTGCTGTAAGGTAACTACCTGTAAGAGAATGTAAATGATTAATCAAATCTCTCTGTGACACTGTGTTTCGGCTGATTTCAAGTCTCCCTTCCCTCAATATTGCATCCTCTGGGAGGCACATTATTGTTCCAGTTATCAGATCAAAAGGTGTTAATCCTGTTCCTCAAGGAGTAGTCCATTTCGTAACAATATTGTAGGCAAAGCCCACACCCAATTGTTTCCTTGTTGTAAAATAGCCTTGGCTAGACTGTTCTTCAACATTCTGTTTGTCTGTTCTGCTATCCCTGAATTCTAGGGGTGGTATGATATGTGAAATATTTGCTTTATTCCAATATTCTACAGGCTTCTCTTAAAACTTTCCCTGTAAAATGTGTTCTCTGATCTGAATCTAACTGAAGAGGCATACTCCACCTGGGCATTATCTCATTTACTAGTATCAAAGCCACTGTTTTGACTGTTGCATCTCTACATGGGAATGCCTCTATCCATCGAGTAAATAACTACCAGTAACAGATCTTTTGTTGCACTCTGTGTAAGGGTAAAATCCATCTGTAACTTTTCCCATGGATCCTTAGGCCATGGCTGATTACCCATCTTGACTTTGTAGAGACAACCCGATTCTACTAAGGTGCACTGCAGGCACGTTTGACAGGATTGTACATGCGGTCCCTGCTCCTATGTGTTAATCCATGATATGCCTCCAATAAAATCTGTTGTATTACTTCTGGGGCTATTATTTTGTCTTCCCTCCTCCATACACCATCTTATCCCCTCTATCCTCTACGTTTTTCCCATTCCTGCTTCTCTTCCTCTGATGCTTGTTCCTGTATGTGCTTTGCATCAATGTCTGTGACTTCTCTGGCTTGTGCTGATGCCACATTTGCTGTTTGGATTGCTTCCAAATTCTGTTCTAACAGGTTTCTAGCTGTCATATTTGCTGTATTGTTTCCTTCTTGGACCGGGGTGGAAATCCTCTTATGAGCCTGTATTTTTATTACTATGCTTCTAAGGGACTGTGAGCTGCCTAAAGTATATTCCTGATTAGACATTCAAGTTGGATACAAATTCGCTTCTTTCCCATGCTGTCATGTAGTCATGGACTACGCCAAAAGGTGTATCAACTGTCTGTGAATAAGTTTACTCATTTTCCTTTATCCCATTCTAAAGCATTAGTCAAAGCTAACAACTCTGCTACTTGTGCTGAATTACTCACTGGGATTTGTTCTCCTGCGATTACTGTTCCTTTACTTTTCAACACCATCCATATCGTGTGGGGTTGGCCATTGACATACTTCCTGGCACCATCCACATACAAATAAATCACTCCGCCCCTGGTGAGTGGTTCCTCTGCTAACCCTTCGCTCACTCCTTCTGTCATTTCCACTATATATTCATGCTCTATTCCTTGCACTGTTAACCTTTCTGCATGATTTTCTCTTACATCTCTGCTGATCTCTATATGTTTGTCTCCTGGCAAAAGATTTGCCTCCCACTTTGAACGTCTTCCAACGGAATCTTCTTTTAACCTCCCTGCTTCTAAAAGCTGAACGATTATGTATGGGCTGTAGAGAATTATTTTTCCTATCAAGGTAAGTGGCTTGGGCACCCTCACAGCCCAGAGGCACATGCTAAAGCCCTTAGACATCGATGCATTCCCCTGGCTACTGAATCTGTCTATCCCTATGTCATTGGGTTACTACTGCAGCTTTTGTCTCCTGATAAAAAAAAATGTGAAATAGCTTGGTAGGATCAAGTAGGTCCAGGGCTGGGGCCTTTGCCATGGCTTGTTTTATATCTGAAAAGGCTTGTGCTTCTGTGTCCTCCAATATTACTTCCTCACTACTAGCCTTTCCTCTCTTAATCGGGTTCTGTTAAGGTTTGTCAAGTACAGCATAATCCTCCACACAATTCCTGCAATAGTTAAAAGGCTCCAATGTTTATCTTACGCCTTCCTGATGAGAAGTCTTTGCACATCAAATATAACCTTCTTGCGGTTCCCTGGAATCTCTCTTTTTCTTACCAACTTCTACAACATAATAACATCTCTGAAACAGAAATCAACCTTCCAATTTGATTCTGGACAGTAATTTATTTTGATTGCTCGTTCATCTTCTTAAATAACACTATCATTTGGTAAGAATTATCTCAAGCTGAGAAAACAGTGTTGTGAGCTTTCAACTGTCCATTAGATGTCTATTTTATCTCATTTTCAAAAGCTTGTTCCTTCATCTATAGCTTCACTTAAACTGCATTTTACTTAAAATCCCTTTAAAGGTCTCTTTTTATTGTTGCTCTCTGTATTCACCAAATGAATCCCACCTTTAATCCTGTCCTACTCTGTCTACTATCATCTCTTCCATAATATCTCTTTTATTACCTACCCTATTCACTTCCCACATGTCATCTGTAGCTCGCTTACCTGTTCCTTTCCTTTAAATGTTCATTTATCCCATTGGATCATTTCTCTCATCTCTTTCTTATTAGCAATCTACCTATCATTAAATTCAGACTTCCATTCTACCTTATGTAACGCTTCACTAAATACCTGAATGCCCCCTCTCCCCTCTTTTATGTTTTGATTTAAACTAATGATTTTACTCTTTAAAAGATACCACAAAATCTGGGACAGATGTGTGGGACAGAATGGGTTGACTCTCGACTTGTTTCAAAATAAGGTGTAGTACATTTTCTCAAATGAATGCCATTACATCAAAACCTTGTACTTCTGAATTAAAGATTAATCCTTATCTTTCCATTATTAAGATTAATCCAAGACAAGATTTAGCATCACTTTTAAATATCCCAGTTCTCAACCATACCTGCTAAAGACTATCGCACTCTCTTCACCTTACAACTTTTCAGACACAACATTTTGCCATTTTTAGACTAATTCAGACACAAAGAACCCAAATCCCTCTCAACTTCTTAACCTCTTTTTTAAATAATGACCTTGGCCACTGATTCCCCCCCTCCCCAAAAGTATTGAAGAATTCAAGATTTTAGTACCTTATTTTGATTTTTAAAGTGTCTGCATTAGTCTTAATTCTGCTGTCACCTGCAGTTCCCAAGCATCCACACGAGGCTGCTCTTGGTCTCACCCACTGCCTGTCTACCATTCTCTCTGGGCCCGATTTTACCATTTTAATTTAAAGCGCTGGTTGGACTTGAATCTGGGAGTGTTTCAGATCTGGGAGTGTCTTAGACTCATTCTCTAGTGCCCCCATATGCACTGTACCTGCAAAAAATATCAACGCATCCGAATCACATTGCACAAGCCTGTGGGTGGGGCTTAATGCACCCGAAACACTGCTGTTCTGATTGGTGCCTTCAACTGCGCGTGTGCAGGAAAAAAAATAGAATAATGCTCCTCTACTACTTAGCCCCTGGGCTAGATAGTGCCTCCCCCTGGTCCCCACTCCACAACATGACTGATCCCCTTATCCCCCCACCCACCTGCCACCCAGAATAATCCCAGCCACCCCATTCACTCGACCAATCTCAGGCCAAGTGGCAGTGGACCCTCCTTCCCCCACACCAATGTCAGGCAGAGAGAGATCCACCCTCCTGCACAGGAGATGGGCACAAGGTCCCCATCTCCCCTGGACTCCAATGACCATGTGACACTTCCGTCTCCCCTGTCCCCAATCATTGAGGAATCCCCCCCGACTCATCAGCACACCTGCAAGTGCTCACTTGCCTTCCCCTCAATGCTAACAAGCAAACTGCATATAACTTGCTGGAATGTTCTGCTAAACTGCCTGCGGGTGTTCTGCCATAACGAGGAGCAGCTCCATTTAAAACTTTAAGAATGGACAGGCAGGCAGGCACTCCTGCACAAAATGTGCGCAAGGCCAGCCCCCAATCTTCTGAAGGCAACCTGGGGAATCTACTGAACGCAGCAGAGGTGAGACAGGACACCCTCTTTCTCCCTGAGGAGGACGCAAATCCGGGAGGGGCTGATGGAAATGTAGCCTGGGAGAAGGTTGCTGCCTCAGTCAGTGCTAGAGCACTGGCTCACTGAACCATGAAGCAGTGCTGGAAAAAAGTCAATGGCCTCATCTGTGCAGCAAGGGTAAGTGCTGAACACCATTTTGCATCTTCGCCCAAATCTCCCCCAGATCCTCCCATCCCCAGCACCCTGCATGCTTCCAGCTCCTGACCCCAATCACCTCCTTTCTATCCCTTCAGGAGCCCCACTGCACTTGCCTTCTAAGGGCCACCACCTGATACTCTGCAGGAGTCACGCCATAGGAGACGACCGACCATAACACCTATGACAGGGCAAAGACAGGGGATAGTGAGCCAGACCACTGGTCCTCACCTTCATTGAGGAGTGGGCGCTGGAGCTGTCGAGAGAAGGGGAAATCGGGCTCTCAATGACAGCATGGTTGGGCTGCTGTCAAGACGTGAACACCTGTCATTTGTCTACTCGCTTTGAGGCAACCTCTCAGGGACACGAGTTTTGGGTGCGAGGGGCAAGATTTAAAGATGAATGAGGCATACTTACTTGCACAGAGAGGGTACTGGGTGTCTGGAACTCGCTACTAGGGGAAGTTCGCAGATACAGATACAATAGTGACCTTTAAGGGGCATTGCTATAGCGATGGGAATAGAGGCATATGGTCCCTGGAAAGTTAGGAGGTTACAAATCAGATCTTGCTGTGTTGTAATTTTTTTGGTGCATTGTTTTACATTCAATGGAGAAATATGAATCACGTGTTTAGCATCCTGGATTCCTCTCTCTCCCTTGCACTTACCCTTGTTGCAGGGTCACGTCTGGATGCCTCGAGTCCTTCTGGACCCCAGGCCAGTACTGCAGCACCTGCCCATCCTGGTCCAGACAACTTGAATGATTCCTCAGAGGATATGGGTGAAGGGACTTCTGAGGGTGGCATGGTTTTGGCATCAGCTTCCACCTCACAATTCACCATCCCAGATACTGACATATTGGTGGGTCCAGTTAGTGATGAGGCTTCTGGGTCATTCTGGTGAGCACAACACATGATAATGTATATCAGGTGGAGGACGGAGTCCAAAGCTTCTGGCACGTGGGGGCTTGCCAGAGGTGAGGACTCAGCTACATGCTGGTCCTCTGAGATCACTTCTTCCTCAGCTGCTGAAGATGCAGCAACAGAGCCAGGGAATGCAGGATGGGCTAACAGCCACAATGGACTAACTGCGAGGCTGTTGGGAGGAGTCCCAAAGCTTTCAGGTGGACTGGTTATTGCCTGCCTTGCATGCTTCTCAGGCCAGCATTGCAAAGGTGGGGTATGCAGTGGAAAGCCTGGGGTAGGGGATCTTCACTATAAGTGGCAGGCTCCAAGTGATGGCTAAATTGCAGCAGGCCCCAGCTGAGGGGCTGAACAGGCTTCTCGAGATTCTGTGGCCCATGGATGAGAGGCTTGAGAGCTTGCAGGCGACCCAGCGGGACAACTCTGAGACATAGCAGGCTTTGGTAGCTCTTGAGAACATGGCCCAGTCATAGAGGTTCATGGCTGAGAGCTTGCAGAGCATGGCTAAGTCTCAGAGGGCACTTGTGTGGCCATTGAGAAGTGGCCCCTGACTTAAGTGGCCATCACAGAAGGCTCGACCACCATGGATAGGGTGCAGAAGATCCTCCATGACTGGCAGTGCCAGGTGACACCAGAACTTCTGGAGCTCAGTACAGAAGCACAACCATCCCATAGAGTGACCCAGGGGTCCCAAGGAACCCCAAGGGAGGGGGAAGGGCTCGAGTCCATGCTGGGGCATCTCAGGGTCAGCAGGATGAAGAGGGTGTCATGGAAACATCCCAGACACCTGGAAGCAGGCCAGAGTCCTCAAGGTCCAGGGTCTCCAGAGGATGCCTACTATGCGCATCATAGGCCACAGGGCCTGGTAAGCAGCTGGCTCCCTCCGTCTCCAATGTATATTTTGGGGAGTCACTGAGACATAGGGGTAGGCCATGCAAAGTTAGGAAGTTGTAGTTGCACTGAGCTGGCACAGATGAAGGGCTAGTTAGAAAGATATTTAAACACCTTAACATTTTCTGTTCACAAGTTTTTAGGTTACAACGTCTTATTTAAACACCTTTATTGCAATTAAATGTTTTTTCACCACCCACCTGTGACTAATTTGCCTTGAATAGGAATCCTCTTCAATTGATGATCACCAAAGGGATGCTTCATGTTGATGTCAGTTTGTGAGGCCCCTCAGTGCTGTGTCACTGAGAAGAGAAGGCATTGGTTCCCCAGATCCCACAAGTGATCCCCACCTGCCCCAGGGCCATGCATGAGGGTTTCAGATCCCTTACCCGCTACACAGATGTGGGCCCAGGTGCCAGCGTGCATGCAGAGCTCATGTAGGAATCGGACAAGTTTGCACCAGGGCATCATCATAATGGTGCTTAGCGAGTTGCCATCACCCTCCTGCTTAAATCCCAGGCCCACCAATCTGGTGTGACAATGTTGCAGGATATGGAAGGAATTTGGGGGGGAGGGGGTGCTAGAACCCACAGACACAAACTCCTAGCGAGTGAACCATCTGGTGATCAGGGCCTCCCTTGCCACCTTCGCATGCCTCATTTGGGCTGCCAGCCCTCCAGCCTGATTGGTGTTCCTCAGCATGCAGTTGCTCATCTTTCTCATTCTCCTCTTCCTTCTCCTCCTCCTGCTGGCCATCATCCCTGGAGACGCCCAGCTGGTCAGCCTCCATGTCCTCTCCTCCTCCAATAGGTCATCCCTCTGTAGAGCCAGATTGTGCAAGGCACAGCACATGACCAATATGCAGGAAGAGATCACTGAGTTGTATTGGAAGGCTCCACCAGTGTGGTCCAGGCACCAGAGTCACATTTTGAGAAGCCCAATGCACTTCTCCACTATTTCGCGGGTGGCTACATGGCCCTCAGTATAGCGGGTCTCTGCCTTAGACACAGGTCTCTGCCTCAGACACAGGTCTCCGCACAGGCACCATCAACATGTCTGAAGTGGGTAATCTATATCATCCACGAACCACCCCCTGCAGCCTAGGCTGCTCCTCAAATGCCTCTGGGATGTCCAAGCGCCCAACTGTCATGCACACTACTGGGATATGTTGCACAGATGTGCATAATGTTCATAATGTGGTTGCACATAAGTTGAACATTCAGGGAATGGAATTTCTTTCTGTTGATTAAAATCCACAGATTCTGTTTGGGGCCTTGAGGGTGACGTGTGTGCAGTCGATGGCCCCCCTCTATGTTAGGCATCCCCACAATGTCTGCAGACCCTGCAACCTGGGTTTCCTGATGGGCCCGGTCCAGGTTAAATTTGATGTACTGCCTAGCCTGGGCATACAGGGCTTCTGTGATCTGCCTGACGCAGGTGTGCACGGCTGACTGGGAAATGCAACATATATCTCCGCTTGGGGTCTGGAAGGAGCCAGTCACATAAAAGTTCAGAGCAGCTGTCAACTTGATGGCCACTGTGAGGGGTGCCCCACACCTCCCCCCACTGCCTCTCAGTGCCAGGTCCTGCACCAGGTTGCACAGGTGTTGTACTGTCTCCTTTCAGAGGTGGAGATGTTGACAGCCCACTGTGTCTGACATCTGTTCAAATGACACTCGTGCATGGAACTGCTCGGGTCTCTGCTTCCTCCTTCTCCTGCATCCTCCCTCTGGATGAATGGTGGTCACCTCCTGCCTTTGGTGGTCATCTCCCTCTACTCCTGCAAATGATAAGGCCCAAGCTTCCTGTGTCCGCAATTCTTCCTCCAACTTCTCCTCTTCCTCAGCTCCAGCAGCAACCATAAGAACAGCAAGATTGATTGGTTACATTGCAAAGCCATCTTGTCGCTCTGAATTGGGGGCAGGGGAGGAAGATGGAAAGGAACACATATAGAGGTTATGGAACGCTGCTTGCCCCAAGCACATCACATTCCTCCAACCACATACTCCACACAATCACAACCCCTAATTCCCCAAGCCACATGCTCCCCACAATCGCAGCTCCCCTAGCCACATGCTTCCTACAATCACAGCTCCCCAATTCCCCCAGCCACATGATCTCCACAATCACAGCCCCCTCCCCCCGCCGCCACCAATTCCCCAGCCATACGCTCTCCAGAATCACAGCTTTATGCACATTCTTCAGCTGGAAGTGAGCTGAGTGCACTAGGACCCAGCCACACCACAAGACCTGAGCTCTATCCTGAGATCCGGGTCCATGCTGCAAATCAGACATCTGACGCCCTACTGAGCAACAGCCCCACACACTCGCAGAGCCACCACTGACCTGAGACAGAAAATGGCTGCAACAAAAGGACACTCATGAGCAGCAGAGAGCTCCTCACTAACCCTCACTGATGGAACGCCTGAATCGGACTTTTATGGAGCATGTCTGTTTTGCGCTGATTTTGGATTGGCGAATGCATTGATAAAGGGGGAAACACCGGTAAAGTTGGGTGTGCAGCCCATTAATTCAATTGAAATGCATTCAAATGCATTTCTCTGCGTCTTTCTCTCTGTGTCTGTCTCTCTATGTCTCTGTCTGTCTGTCTCTCTCTCTCTGTGCTTCTCTATCTGTTAACCCCTTGAGCCCTGCTCTAAGCCCACCTGGAACTCTCACTATTCTCCTCCACTAGTCCTACCCCCTCCCCCACCACCCTTGGGGACTTCTCATTGTCTTTTGTAGTTTTTTTTTAACACCCCTTAGCACAAACTCACCGTTGTCAACTTTTTGTTGGAGTCTCGCCACCTGACGGTGCTGCTGTCTCTTTTTTGGAATCTTGTCATCAGATGGTGCTGCTTACAGTGGGTGCGGCTCTCTCTAGGTCTGCTCCCGGACCGATCTGTGTTTTTTCACCCCCAGACCACTGCATTAAGTGTGGCGAACTTCTCATATCTTCTCCGACCCTTCAGTTAACCCTTCAGCCCACAACCCCTCACTGTGATTCAGGTATGTCAGCTTACCGTCCTGATGGCCTGACAGGGGCTACTCTAACTAATTGGGGTGCTCCATATAAAAACATACCCCCACTTAGGAGTCCTATCCTGCCACATGACACAGTGACATCACCCTGCTCCGCAGCACCAAATTTTAGATGGCTATGTATTTGCTCAGACTTAAGCTAAATACAAAGACTCAAAATGCAGTGTACTGATGTTGGAAACATCATTATTTAACCAAACGATTGAATGGGTGAATGATGTGAGGAAGCCCTGCACTCAAGATAAAGAATGCAGGCATCCAGATATCAGTAGGAAAACAATACCCCTGTGAAGGCATACATTTACCAAATCATATCGCTCACCTATCTGGTGGGCATTATCCAGTAAATATTAATACAAATGAGTCAATAACCATCCTGTCTTTAACTCCAGCCAATAATAATACATATCTTGACCTCATGGGATTTCATTTGTTGTTAATTACAGGTATTACCTCCATTCTGTTGTTCAGCAATATGGGATAGTGGACAGTGAAATGAATGATTCCCACCAAGTTGAACCCACGTGACTCTCGTCCGATCCTGAGAAATTCTTTGTCTGTTTGCCACCTGCGTTATTTATTGAAATTGTATGACCCTATTCATAAGGCTTGTGTTGGTAGCCATCTTATTCCCAACCACTGCTGATAGCATTACTGCTTTCAGTAGACCTATTGTCTCTTACCTTTCCCACCAGAGCTTGCTGTATTTTGTCACTGACTGAAGTTTCACGAAATGTAACCAAAAGCAAAGCACATCCATCTTGAAAATTCAAAATGCATTTTTAAATGAGAAATATTTGTCACTCAACAACAGCCCTGGCTGGCTTATGTTCTCATAGTCTAAGATCATTCACTCTAAAGTTAGTATTGTGTTTGTGTTTCTAAATCTATGGCTATGTATGTTTATTAGACTAATTAATTCCCCTACATCAGAGGTGAAAGAAGTAGATTTATACTTATGAGATGGGAAAACTGATTAGTGGGCAAGTGGACTCAGATTGGTAGAGGCGTTGTTGTGAATGCTCCAGTTGACAAAAGACCCTTTTCATCGCAGGCAGAAAGAACAGGCACACACAACGCACCTATTTCAACTGAACAATATAAGAGACAGCCATCCACTGATTCATTTCCTGGGTGATGTCTTGACCAATCAGTCAAGCTGCCTGGTTTAAATTCCAAACAATGTCTGGCAATTAACTGTCAGTCAAAATTGACTAGTGCATTCTCCATAGCAATGCCCTATGAATTAAAGTGCACTTACCAACTAGTCTGCTTGCAAAGTGTCCTAATAAATGCAAGAAGTTTCAAAATATCTCTTTCTTCAGCAGTAATATGTCAGGGTTGCAAACATAATATGGGACAAACTCACTGTAGGAAAAATGTCTCTCTCTGGAACAATCCAAGAATTGCTTTAGCATTTTGGGAACTAAAAGCAAGTTATTTCCTCTGCTGCATTTTTTTCCGTTTTGAATGCGATTGCTGGTAATATTTTCCTTGAACAAATATTACCCGATCAATTCAGGATTTTGCAATTTTAAGGAATACAGAATGTTAAATTTGACCTTTGCTAAATTGACTTGATATGGAACATATTATGCTTGCAATTTTGGAGACGTTAGCTGAAGTGTGCCTTTAGTTACCATTGTTTTGGCTTTTTGATAAACTTCATAAGTAAATGTGCGTAATCTCACAAATGTCTTCAAAACCTGGGTGAATCTTCAAAAATTGTATATTTCTATTCCATATTTTCAGTAATTTGAACTTTTTTTCTTATCTTAGAGCAAAGCAACAAAAAAGATATTTTGTATGGAGATGTTGCAGTTGGAGGAACCAAAAATGCCATCAAATGTTTATTTGGCCCCAGACACTGCTTGTGGCCTCGTTCAAGGGATGGAATTGTTTATATACCATATACCATCGATCAAACCTTCAGTAAGCTGAGTTATCTTTCTTAATATTTTCTGCTGATGAAAGGATAAATATGTAATAATATTATGATAAAAAATAATCAGACATAAACTTACATTAATTTTTTCACAAAGCTTATTTAATACATCAATTAGCATATTAAAATTTGAATTTATTAATCTGGTAACTCTATTGCTATGGCACATTTAGTTGTATAGAGAATTTATAAACATGTTTTTGATCACTGGATTGATTACTTTGCATAGTATTTCAATATTGCATTATTCTGAATTTAGAGTTTCTTGATTACTACATTAATCCAAGTGTGAGAAATTATTTCTGAATTTGTTTAGGGGCAAATTGAGCATTGCCTTTATTTATGCCATTGTACATGTTAAATGTGTTGTGATATGTGGCTTGCTATATCTATCACCAAAATCTTACTTCCATATATGCCAGCGGGATCTTATGGTCCCACCGATGGTGCACCTCCACTGCGGGTTTCCCAACAGAGAGAGGTGCATTCAATGGGAAACAGCTGCTGGTGAGTGTCACAGAGAAGGAGAAAAATCCTGCCCCTGTCATAGAATCCCAGACAGTAAGTTTAAGGTTTTTTTTAAAGTTTATTTATTAGTGTCACAAGTAGGGTTGCATTAACACTGCAATGAAGTTTACTGTGAAAATCCCCTAGTTGCCACACTACAGTGCCTGTTTGGGTACACTGAGGAAGAACTTAGCAAGGCCAATGCACATAATCAATACAACAAATGCACCAAAAGAAAACCCACACAGGCTTGGGAGAACGCGCTGTGGCACAGTGAGTAGCGCTGCTACCTCACAGCGCCAGGGACCCGGGTTCAATTCTTGGCTTGGGTCACTGTCTGGGTGGAATTTGTATATTCTCCCTGTGTCTGTGTGGTTTACCTCTGGGTGCTGCACTTTCCTCCCATGACCCAAAAATATGCAGGTTGGGTGAATTGGCTATGCCAAATTCTCCCTCAGTATACCCGGACGGATGCTAGGGTGTAGTGACTAGGGGATTTTCACAGTAACTTCATTGCAGTCTTAATGTAAGACTACTTGTGACTAGTAAATAAACTTTAAGTGTGCCTCACCTGCATCTGGAATTCTCTGGACCGGCTGCAGTAAATGGAGATTTAGCAGGGTGCCAAATTTTCTGTTCTTGCTGGCAGCAGCAGCAGGGCATGTGAAACTGGAGAATTTGGCCATTATGTCTTAACTTTAGACTGTTCCTACTCCACTCTCTGGAAATCATAAGATTTCTCCTGGAAACCCCTCTCATTTCTCCACTCTGGAATGGCCAGTTGTTATTCAGTTGTGTTGCTTTATTTTAGCGATAGAACGGAAAAAAAGAGTAGTGCAAATTGGCTACTTGTTTAAAGTGCTATTGAATTCTTTAGTTCTGTTGATGGAAGTAGGCTGGTCACCACAAATTGCCCCTGAGCGCCAAAGGTATATATTCACTCCTGAATGAACTCATTTTAAGTGCTGCATTTTTATCTGAAAGTTAAGATTTTGGGGATAATATTTGGTAACAATAAGTGATGTGAGAGCATAGCATGTGATTGCTCCATGCTAGTATGTTGTTATTCATAATTGTAATTTCCTCTTGTAGCCAGTGAATATTTAACTTTTAATTGGCTGCGTTCATCAATTGGGGTCCAGAAGTGTTATTTCCTAGCATTGCTTAAGGCTAACTTGAATTGCTTGAAACCAACCTGCACTCTTTTAAAGAAGAAATGTACTGTAGCAGGAGTAGCTGTTGGAAACTTTTGAGCTAAATATAATCTGTAAAATATGGGAGAATGATGGTTCAAACATGGGAGAGAACAGACACCAAGGTTTTCTGATGCTGCATTGGAGGTCTTGGTGGAGGATGTAGAAAGGTGTACATATGTTTGGACACAAAGCAATGCAGCAGTCGGAGCAGATAGCCATGGAAGTCAATACCAGGAGTTTAACCTCAAGCACTTGCAAAGAGTGTCGCAAAATGTTTTCTGAACTCTCATGTGGTCAAGGTCAGTGTATTAGGGTCCTGGGCCAGAATCTTAAATCATATAGGAAGCCAGGCTAGACCCCAATGATTTTTCTATTTTGGCACAAATGAGAGGATAGGATGCTTCTTCTTTAAAAGAGTGCAGGCTGGTTTCAAGCAATGCGAGCTGGCTTTAAGCAGTACAAAGAACAACCCAGCACGGGAAACAGGCCCTTCGGCCCAACGAGCCTGCGCCGCCGCATCACCCTACACCTATTCTACCCTGCGTGTCTACGAATGGAACCCCTAACTTAGCCAGATTCAGGGGAGAATAGTGTCAATTTAGTAAACCAATCAGCCTAAGAGCACATCTTTGGGGTGTGGGAGGAAACTGGAGCGCCCGGAGGAAACCCACGCAACCACAGGGAGAATGCACAAACTCCCACAGACACAGGCCCAAATCCATGTATCTGCACAGCCAGCAGTGCTAGTCACCGAGCTGTTGCGGCGCCCGTCTACCGGTCCACGATCAAGCACACACACCGACACGAAGTACTAGGCCACTCCCGGAACCTCCAAGAGCAGCCCACGCATGACCCACCGTGTGCATGCCCCTCGTTTGACAACGAGGTGGGCCTCCACCTGCGGAATAAAAAGACAAAAACGTTAACTTACAAGTCTGCATTTCTGGTGCCTCCCGAGGTTCTGACCTTATTTAATACCCCCTACTATAACCCTCCATCCTCGTTTCACTCATGTGTTTGTCTAACTGAACCTTAAACGAGTCCAGCGTTCCTGCCTCCACCACCCTCCTCGGTAGCGCGTTCCATACCCCCACAACTCTCTGTGTAAAGAACCTTCCTCTCACATCCAAATTATACCTCTCCCCCCTCACCCTTAAATCATGACCTCTCGTATTTGTACCCAGTCTCGGGAGCAGCCTCTCACTATTGACTCTATCTATTCCCTTCAGTATCCTATATACCTCTATCATGTCCCCCCTCAACCTCCGTCTTTCCAAGGAGAAAAGTCCCAGTTTCTCCAACCTTTCCTCGTACCCCAGCCCCTCCATGCCAGGCAACATCCTGGTAAACCTCCTCTGAACCCTCTCCAGAGCCTCCACGTCCTTCCGGTAGTAAGGTGACCAGAACTGGACGCAGTACTCCAAATGCGGTCTAACCAACGTTCTATACAACTGAAGCATTAGACGGCAGCTTTTATACTCTATACCCCTACCTATAAAGGCTAGCGTTCCATAAGCCTTCCTAACAACCTTCTCCACTTGTGTCGCAACCTTCATGGATTTGTGAACCTGCACTCCCAGGTCCCTCTGTATGTCTATACTCCTAATCGGTCTACCTTTTATCACATAGCTCCTCTCTGCATTATTCTTTCCAAAATGCATCACCTCGCATTTGTCAGGATTAAATTCCATCTGCCACCTATCTGCCCAATGCACCAACCTATCTATATCCTGTTGTATCACCTGACATTCCACTTCAGTACCCGCCAACCCTGCCATCTTGGTGTCATCTGCAAACTTGCTGATCACACCACCTACGCTCTCTTCCAAGTCATTTATGTATACTACAAAGAGGAGAGGTCCCAGTACTGAGCCCTGTGGCACACCACTGGTCACTGGCCTCCAGCCCGAAAAGGTCCCCTCCACAACTACCCTCTGTCTCCTATTGCCCAGTAGTAGGGAATAACATTTTTGGACCCCAACTGATGAACGCAGCTAATTCAAAGTTAAATATTCACTGGCTACAAATGGAAATTACGATTATGAACAACAACACACTGGCATGGAGCAATCACACGCCAAGCTCTCACGTCACTTATCGTTGCAATCAAATTTTATCCCCAAAATTTAACTTCCAGATAAAAATACAGCACTTAAAATGACTACTCCAAGAGTAATTTCACTGACAAATTAGGGATCTTTTATAGTAAAACAAACTTTGTTTAATGCACAGTTTAAGTATAACTCTAACAAATGAAACAACTTAACTATTACCAGTTGAACAATGTGTAAACATGAACAGAAACAACTAATTTCTAAGTTATCACTTTCAGTTCCAAAAAAGCAACATTCTTCTTACAGATACAAAAATCACTTTAAATACAGTTAGCAACCTTAAATATATTTATCAGGAGTGTACACAGTCTCAAACCTTTCAGAGAGGTTTTGATTTGCAGAGCGGCCTGCAGAACTCTGTTGTTAAGCAAACCCCATCCAGCACTTAAAAGCTGTTTTCTCTCTGCAATATACCTAGTTCCTTCTATTAACCCCATTATCACATAACCTTGTTAATTTAAACCCACCTAACACTCCTTTCATTAAAAACCCAAGGGAACTATTTATTTTTGTAATCTAAGTATGGGGAACATGTAGGCGTGCAGGTGAGAGTGAAATAACATGGTCACAAGACCCCCCCTCCTCAGCTTACTCCTGCAACTGTCCAATCTCTGGAAAACAAGCTAGACAAACTTAAAGCTTACTTTTCAAAGGAAACTGAGAGACTGCTGTGTACTCTGTTTCATGGATATATAGCTCAATCCTGCTTCACTGGACTGTACCGTACAACCATAGGGCTTCTCAATCCACCAAGTGGACCATACGGCAGCCTCAGGCAAAGCTATGAAAGGTGGGGTCTACCTTCTAATTAACGCGTCTTGATATCTAAACTTAATAACACTGGCAAATTTCTGCTCCCCGGACCTAGAATACCTGATGCTTAAATGCCATCTCAACTACCTTCTGCGGGAGTTGACCTCTGTCATCTTGACAAAAGTTTACATTCCACCCCATGCGGACTTGAAGACCATGCTGGAGGAAATATATAGCACCACAAGTAGCCTTGAGATGAAACATCCTGAGGCTTTGTTTAATGTGGCCAGGATCTTCAATCAGGCGAAGCTCAAAATTGTCCTACCAAGATACCACCACACATCTCCTGTTCTACTAGAGGCCTGAGCATCCTAGACCATTGCTACACAAACATCGAACATGCCTACTGCTTTATTGCCCATCCACACTTTCACAAATCAGACCACAAGACTTTACTCCTGGCTTACAATCAGAAACTAAAATGGGAGAATCCATCTAAGAAAGTTGTGCAGTGGAGGTCTGAGGAATTTGATGATCTCCTACGTGTCTGCTTTGAGTCAGTATATTTAAAATATTTAATATTTAAAAACTCAGTGACCAACCTAAATGAGTACTCCACTGACTTCATTAGTAAGTGTGTAAAAGGCTTGTGCCAAAGAAGCAAATCCATGTGTTTCCCAACTGGAAACCATGGATGAACACTGATATCCACTGTTTGCTGAAGTCCAGGTCTAGAGGCATTCACGTCAGGCAACCCTGACCTATACAAGAAATCCAGATACGATCTGTGGAGAAGCATCAAAGATGCCAAGAAACAGTACCAGACCAAGCTGGAGCTCCAGGCTAGCCATACAGACACTCACCAACTATGGCAAAGTCTGCAAGACATAACAGGCTTCAAGACAAAGGCATGTAGAATTGGTACTCCTCCATGACGAGCTGAATGCATTGTATGCCTGTTTTGAGCAAGAGGTCAGCGAAAACATGCCTTCTGCCCTAGAAGCCTCAGTCAAATTGGTATCCGAGTTCACCATCACAGACATTAGAACTGCCTTCTCAAAAAGGGACTGGCCCAGATGTGGTACCCAGATAAGCACTCAGATCCTGCGCAGACTAGCTGGCAGGGTATTCACAGACATCTTTAACCTTTCTTTACACCAATCTGAGATCCTTATCTGCTTCAAGAAGAAGACCACCACCCCTGTTTTAAAAAAAAGAAAAAAAAACAGGCAGCATGCCTTTTTTTAAAGTAGTGTCACAAGTAAGCTTACATTAACACCACAATGAAGTTACTGTGAAAAACCCCGAGTCGCCACACTCCAGCACCTCTTCGGATACACTAAGGGAGAATTTATCATGGCTAATGCACCTAATCAGCACATCTTTCAGACTGTGGGAGGAAACCTATACAGACACGGGGTGAATGTGCAGACTCAGCACAGATAGTGACCCAAGCTGAAAATCGAACTCGGGTCCCTAGTGCTGTGACTGCAGTGATAGCCACTGAGCCACGCTTCCGCCCTTAATGATTATTGCCTGATGGCTCTGCCATCCATCATTACGAAGTGTTTTGAAAGGTTAGTCATGGCACAGATCAATTCCGGCCTCCCAGACTGTCTGGATACACTACAGTTCGCCAGTAGCCACAACAGGTCCATAGTAGATGCTATCTTCCTGATCCTACACTCAATCCTGAAACACCTGGATAACAAAGACACCCATGTCCGTTTCCTATTTATTGACTACAGGTCACCCTCCAATATCATTATTCCTACAAAATTCATCTCCAAACACACTGGCATGAGTCTTGGCACTTCCCTCCTGAATCCTAGGCTTCCTAACCCACAGGCCGCAATCAATAATGATAGACACCTCCTCCAAGATCATCCTCAACACCAATGCCCCACAAGGCTGTGTCCTTAGCCCCTTACTATACTCCTTGTACACCTATGACTGTGAGGCCAAATTTCCCCCCCAACTCAATCTTCAGGTTTGCTGATGATATCACTCTAGTCGGTCAGATCTCAGATAATGATGAGACGGAGTACAGGAAAGATAGAGAATCTGAACTGGTGTGATGACAATAATCTCTCTCTCTGTCAGCAAAATGGAGAAAGTCATCAGCTTCAGGAAGCATAAAGAAAACATATCCCTGTCGACATCAAAGGGGATGAAGTAGAAATGGTCAACATCTTCAAGTTTCTAGTTGTCCAGATCACAAACAACTTATCCTGGTTCCTCCATGTCAATGCTATAGTTAAGAAAGCTCACCAATGCCTCTACTTCTTCAGGAGGCTAAGAAATTTGACATGCCTGCTACAACCCTTACCAACTTTACAAATGGAATTTAATGTTGGCATGTGCAAGGTGGTCCACTTTGGTAGGAATAATGGTAGGAAGGACTATTATTTACGTGGCGAAAAACTGCAGCAGGCGACGGTGCAGAGGCACCTCGGGGTCCTTGTGCATGAGTCGCAAAAACACAGCCTGCAGGTGCAGCAGGTGGTCAGGAAGGCTAATGGGATGCTGGCCTTCATAGCGAGGGGGATTGAATATAAAAGTAGGGAGGTCTTGCTGCAGCTGTATAGGGCATTGGTGAGGCCGCAGCTGGAGTACTTTGTGCAGTTTTGGTCGCCGCACTTATGCAAGGATATTTTGGCCTTGGAGGGAGTGCAGAGGAGGTTTACTAGGCTGATACCGGAGTTGAGGGGGTTGAGCTATGAGGAGAGGCTGAATAAACTAGGCTTGTACTCGTTAGAGTTTAGAAGAATGAGGGGAGATCTCATTGAGACATATAAGATGATGAATGGGATGGATAGGATAGAGGTGGAGAGACTCTTCCCGCTCAGAAAGGACAGTAGGACTAGGGGGCACAGCCTCAAGATAAAGGGGGGGCGGTTTAGAACGGAGTTGAGGAAGAACTTCTTCACTCAAAGGGTGGTGAATCTCTGGAATTCTCTGCCCGTTGAAGTGGTGGAGGCTGCCTCGCTAAATATTTTTAAGACGCGGGTTGATGGGTTTTTGATAAGCGAGGGGATTAAGGGTTATGGGGAGAGGGCAGGAATGTGGAACTGAGTCACAACAGATCAGCCATGATCTTATTGAATGGCGGGGCAGGCTCGAAGGGCTAGATGGCCTACTCCTGCTCCTATTTCTTATGTTCTTATGTTACTTTACCACAGATACACCAGAGAAAGCATTCTTTCTGGTTGTATCATAGCTTGGTATGATTCCTGCTCTGTCCAAGACAGCAAGAAACTACGAAGAATCATGTATGAAGCCCAGTCTATCATTAACATTTAAAGTTTATTTATTAGTGTCACCAATAGGCTTACACTGCAATGAAATTATTGCGAAAATCCCCTAGTCGCCACACTCTGGCACCTGCTCAGATACACAGAGAATTTAGCTTGGCCAATGCACCTAACCATCATGTCTTTTGGACTTTGGGAGAAAACTAGAGCACCTGGAGAAAACCCACACAGACATGGGGAGAATGTGCAGACACTGCACAGATAGTGACTCAAACTGGGAATTGAACCTGTGTCCCTGATGCTGTGAAGCAGCAGTGCTTGCTACTGTGCCACCATGCCACCCCCAAACCAGTCTCCCATCCATTGACTCTATCTACAATTTCCGTTACCTTGGAAAAGCAGCCAGGATAATCAAGGACCCCGCACACTCCGAACATACTCTCTTTTTCCTTGGGGAAAAGCTACAAAAGTCTGAGGTCATATACCAATTGACTCAAGAACAGCTTCTTCCCTGCTGCCATCAAACTTCTGAATGAACCTACTCCATACTGAGTTGGTTTTTCCTCTACACCCTAGCTATGACCGTAACACTACATTCTGCATTCTCTCCTTCCCTTTTCTACGTATGGTATGCTTCATCTGTATAGCATGCAAGAAACAATACTTTTTCATTGTATACTAATACATGTGACGATAAACCAAATAGAAAGTCAATTACCTCTCTCCTAAGTAAACAGCACATGGCTAAAATGAATAACTATCCTGATTTCCCACCACCTGAACTGCATTCCCTCTGGACATTCCATTTATTGTAGAAAAAACAGAATTTTAAAACAGTTCCCTCAATCATAAAACATATATATATAGCAATCGAAATCTATCGTTCTAAATGATTTAGACGTGTCACTAAATGTAGCATTATCCTCAGCCATTGTTGAAATCATCAACCTCAAAATTCTTAACGGTCAAATCTCATCTGTGACAGTATTGTGTCTTTAAGAAATGTATTTTAATTGTGTTTCTCTGCAGGATGTTTTAGCAGTTCCTGGGATTTTGTCAGCACCATGTTGTCTGTAGCCAGTGTCCTCTGTTTCAGTAATAATAGTATAATTGACATCATGGTTGTTTAAATCTGAACTAATGCAGTGTTTTTTGTTTTTAATATTCCTCTGGGGTTGCAGAGTAGAGCTTGACTTGGGATAATTGCCAAATCCAGTAATATGGCGAGGGCAGCTGTTTTTCATAGAGCATTCCAATTTTAGTTTCAGCTGCTTGAAGCTGAAACAGACAGCTGTGTTTTTGCCCCCTTCGGAGTTGGAGATTCTGAAGTTGCCAGAAACTGGTTTTGCCTCTCTAAGGCTTTGCTGTTTGGAAAATACATCTTTCTCTGAAACTGCTTTTGGGTTCACAGCCCAGAGTCTTAAAAAGCTGGAAATCAGTCATCACATGATGATAGTTGTTTTTTGTGCTAACTAATGCTGAAGAAGGGTGTATGTCTGTAGGATATTGCTTTATTTGGAACAACAGCGATAACTAGCTACTAGAAGTTATATTGTGCCATGTTAAGCCTTGTAATTGGTAGAAGTTATTTTATTTCCTTTTGTTATATTCTAACTGTGTTCTTAAATAAACTTTGGTAAAAGCTTCCTCATGGATCACTTGAATCATACCTAGAATGAAACATCTTGGGCCAGATGTTACCAAAGATTCGCGCTCGTTTTCGGGCGTGAAATCGTGGTAAATTTGAGTGTGGGCGTGTAACGTGATCTGCTTGAAGTCGGGTGCAGATCGCGCCTTTACTGACACCCAATTTGCCACGCCCCAATCGGGCTTCCCGACAATTTAAATGCATTAGCATGCATTTAAAATCGATTTAATGAACCGCCACCCAACTTTACCGCCAAATCCCACTTTACCATCTTCTGGTCTATTCTGGATCCACGCTATAAGCGACGTGCTAAATAAAAGGTCGGAAGCTGACACTTCCTCAGTGTGGGTTGGTGAGGAGGTAGGTGCATGGCGTCCGAAAGCTCTCCGGTACTTATGGTTGTGTTGTAGTTGTGGCCATTCCACTGTCCCGGTCAGTGGCGGCTCTGAGTATGTTGGGGGGCGGGGAGAGCTCTTGCTGTTCTCGATCTCCAATGCCTGTCTGGCAGCATGGAGCTTGGGTCCTGCAGTGCAGCTGGGTTCTAGCACCGCAGCTCACTTCAGACTGAACATAGAACAGTACAGGCCCTTCGGCCCTCGATGTTCTGCTGAGCTGTGTCCGAATCCAAGATCAAGCTATCCCACTCCGTCATTCTGGCGTGTACCATGTGCCTATTCAAAAACCGCTTGAAAATTCCTAAAGTGTCCAACTCTACTATCACAGCAGGCAGTGCATTCCACACCCCAACCACTCTGTTCATCCTATCAGTCTGTATCACACACATCCTCAAAAACATGGCTCCTCTCTTAGTGAACACTGAAGAAAAGTATTTATTCACCACCTCTCCTAACTCTTCTGAAGGCTGAAGGATTTGCATGAAGTTCAGAATACACTGCTGCAGCCCTCGACGATACCAGGGGCTGTGACTGTGTGGAGCACATGGCTGGGGGGATTGGGAGGGCATGGGGGGGGGGGGGGGGGGCTGTGATTGTCGAAATGCTCAGGGCAAGCAGCGTTGCATGACTCCAACATTTATTCATCCCTGCCTCCCCCCCCAATCCACCTCCCTGCCTTTCAGAGTGATGAAATGGCTTTTGCGATGCAACCTGTTGATCGTGCTGTTCTTCTGGTTGCTGCTGGAGCTGAGGAGGAGGAACGGGAAGAAGAATTGCGGGTGCAGGACGCCCGGGCCGTACTACCTGCAGGACCGGAGGGAGCCGACATCAGAGGCAGGAAGTGGCTGCCATTCACCCAGAGCGAGGGCTTTGGAGAAGGAGGGAGCAGAGATCCCGGCACTTCCGTGCATGGGTGTCCTCGAGGAGATGTCAGACACCGTATACCGCCGACGTCTCCAGCTCCAAAAGGATACTGTATGACACCTGTGTGACCTGTTGCAGGACCTGGTGCTGAGGGGCAGTCGGGCATGTACTCTCAGCGGCTGTCAGATTGACAGCTGCTCTGAACTTTTACACGACTGGCTTCTTCCAGAGCCCAAGCGGAATGTCTGTGGCATCTCCCAGTCTGCAGTCCACATGTGTGTCAAGCAGGTCACTAAGGCCCTGTATGCCTAGGCTGGGCAGTACTTCAAATTCAATCTGGACCAGGCCCATCATGATGCCCAGGCTGCGGGGTTTGTTGCAGTTGCGGGGATGCCGAATGTGCAGGGAGTGGTCGACGGCACCCATGTCACCCTCACGGCCCCCCCTACAGAATCCACGATGATTTGTCAATAGGAAAGGGTTCCACTCCCTGAATGTACAAATCGTGTGTGACCACAACATGACCATCATGCACATCTGTGCCAGTCATCCAGGCAGCGTGCACAACAGCTACATAAGGAGGACCGACATCCCACAGCATTTGAGGAGGAGCCCAGGCTGTGGGGGTGGCTCCTGGCTGATATGGGTTACCTGCTTTGGACATGACTGAGGCAGAGACCCGCTTTAATGAGGCCCATGTAGCCACATGCGCCACAGTAGAGAGGTGCATTGGGCTCCT
Source organism: Carcharhinus amblyrhynchos (assembly GCF_965287045.1). Lineage (NCBI taxonomy): Eukaryota > Metazoa > Chordata > Chondrichthyes > Carcharhiniformes > Carcharhinidae > Carcharhinus > Carcharhinus amblyrhynchos. The sequence continues at coordinate 61,801,414 of NC_137329.1, forward strand.
CAAGATGCAGTTCCGGTATAGCCACCTGATCTCCTCCTGCATAGTGGTGGTGTGCTGTGCCTCGCACAATCTGGCTCTGCAGCGAGGTGACCTCTTGGAGGGGGAAGAGGACATGGAGAAGGGGAGGAAGAGGAGGCTGAGGGCACCGTGGAACACCTGCCATAAGGGCGGCTAGGGAGGCTCTGATGACCATGCAGTGCAGTTGCCAGAGGATGGTGAATGTGGGCCTCCTCCTCCTCCTCTTGCCAGTTATCCGGCACATTGTCACAGAGTGGTGAGCCTGGGTACTATGTGCTTGCGATATATTTTCTGGGCAGGGGGCTGATGATGACTCGCTAAGCAGTATTCAGATGATGCCCTGGTGCAAACCAGCCTGACTCCTGCTGGACATCCACATAGACGTTAGCACCTGGGCCCACGCCTGTCATATGGGTAAGAGATCCGAAACCCCAATGCAGGGCCCTGAGGCGGGGGGGGGAAAGAAACGGGAGGTCATAGCCTGTGGGGTATGAAAGCTTCTTTGCTCAGTGACACACATTGAGGGGCCACCCCAACAGATATCACTTTGAGGCATCCATCGGGTGATCATCAATAGAATGCTCAGGTGCTTACAGTCTTTCTAACGAGTGTCCTTCAGCCATGCCATCTCAGTGTAACTATAACTTCCTAACCTTACGCTGCCTCACTACGCCTCAGTGATTGCCCAGAATGTACATCGGAGGTGGAAGGGGCCAGCTGGCGACCTCGTCCCGTGGCCTGTGATGCGCTTGGCGGGTGTCCTCCAGAGGCCCTAGACCCTGAGGGCCCTGGCCGGCTTCCAGGTGTCTGGAATGTTTCCATGACACCCTCTTCATCCCACTGCCCCTGAGATACCCCAGTGTCAGGAAGGGGGGAGTCGGAAGGTGTTGCCATAGCCACAGTCTCCTGGCTGGAAGGCCCCAGCAGTGCTTCACTCCCTTCCTCCTCCCTTGGGGTCCCTTTTGGCCCCCAGGTCACTCCATGGGACACTGGTGCTTCTTCAGTGTGCTTCAGAAGTTCCAGCATCACAGGGCACTGCCAGTCCTGGAGGACCACCTGCATCCTACTCATGGTGGTCGACCCCTCCACGGTGTCCACTTGAGTCATGTGCCATCTCTCAATGGCCGCAGCAAGTGCCGTCTGAGACTGGGCCAGTGGTCTGCAAACCCTCGGCCATGGCCCTCTGAGAGAGGGCCCCCTTCTCAAGGGTTGCTGCCATTGCCTGCTGTGGCTCAGTGATGATCCTTTGGGTCTCCTGCAAGCTCCCGTGCCTCTCAGCCAAGGGCCACAGAATCTCAAGAAGCCTGGTCAGTCCCTCTGTTGTGGTCTGCTGTGACTTGGCCATTGCTTGGACCCTGCCACCCATGGTGAGGATCCCTTGCCCCAGACTGTCTACTGCAGATGCCACCCTTGCATGTTGGTCTGGGAAGCACACATGACAAGCAATAGCTGGTCCATCTGAAAGCTTTGGGACTCTGCCCAGCAGCCTCGCAGTTGGTCCAGTGTGGCTGTCAGCCCCTCCTGCATTCGCTGGCTCTGCTGCTGCATCTCCAGCAGCTGAGGGAGGAGTGACATCAGAGGCCCAGCATGTAGCCTAGGGCCAGCTGTGTTCTCACCCCCAGCAAGCTTCCGCATGCCAGAGGCCTCGGACGTTTCCTCCTCCACCCGATGCACATCAGCAGCTGTGTCGTGCTCACCAGAGAGTGACCCAGGAGCCTCAACACTAAGTGGATCCACTGATGTGTCTGTTTCTGTGATGTGACGTGAGGTACATGCTGACGGATAGACGGTGCCACCCTCGGGGGTCCCTTCACTGATGCCCTCCGAGGACTCATCCAAGCTCCTGTTCCCGGGGTGAATGGGAGCTGTAGCCAGGGCTTGCAGTCCAGTAGGCCCTGGGTCGTCAGGATCTGCCCCTGAAGCACAGGACACAAGATTAAATGCAAGGGAGGGAGAGGAATCCGGGATGCCAAATACATGAATGATATGGCTCCCTTGAACATAGAACCCCGAACCCAGACAATTACATCAGAGGAGCAGGCCCCTCAGACGTACAACCCTGTTGCGACCAGTCTGCCCATCTGATTTTTCCACCCCCATATGCCTCTGTTCCCATCCCATCCACATAGCTGTAGACATGCCTTTTAAATGTCCCTATAAGTTTCCACTTCCATGACCTCCCTGGCTAGTGAGTTCCAGGCACCCACTACTATCCCAGTGCAAATAAAATGCCTCATACATCTCCTTTACACCTTGTCCCTTGCACCTGAAACCTGTGCCCCCAAGAAGTTGCCTCGATGCGAGTTTAGGAATGACAGGTGCTCACGTCTGGATGGCAGACCGACCATGCTGCCGCTGACAGCGAGCATCTCTGCGTCCCTTGTGAGCTCCAACACCCACTCCTTGAACTGGGTGAGGTCCTGGAGGCCTGGCTCACCACCCCCTGTCTGCGAATTCACCCGAGTGTTGTGCTCGGTCTTCCTCTGTGGAGACAGAAGGAGCCATGGAATAAATAGTGGCATGATTCATGCAGAAAATCAGGTGGTGACCTTTAGAGGGCAGACTCAGTGAGGCTCATTGGGGGGAAAGGAAGGAGGTGTTTGGGGGTCAGGAGCTGGAAGCATGCAGAGTGCTGGAAATAGGAGGATCTGGGGGATATATGGGGGACCGTGCTGAATCCGGTTCAGTACTCACCCTTGCTGCACAGATGAGATCATTGATTTTTTTTGCAGCACTGCCTCGCAGATCGGGGAGCCAATGCCCTGGCACTGACCACGGCGGTGACTGCCTCCCAGGCCGCAAGACTATCAACCCCCTTCGGTCTCTGTCCTCCTGGGAGGAGGAGGGTGGCCCGTCTCTCCTCTGCTGCATCCAGCAGCCTCCCCAGGTCATAATTAGAAAATGAAGGACTGGTCATCTGCTCATGGTCCTGTGCTGCCTGTCTATCCAATCTGAGGCTTCTTATGGAGCTGCCCCTCGTTAGGGCAGATCAGCTGCAGGTGGTTTGACAGAACATTCCATGTTCCATGTGGTTTGCTTGTTAACATTGAGGGGAAAAGCAAGTGAGCACTTGCAGGTGTGCTGATGGGGACGGGGGTGCGTTCAGCGATATAACAAAAGCGAAAATGGCGCAATTCAAATATCCGAGTTTCTAAGTATTTTAGAGGTTTATGAGTTAACACCAGGTATATTTTATGAAGGGAATCCTTAGTCTGATATGTATATATTTTAACCAGTAAAGGAGGATTTAGACATTTCCTTCTAAGATATTTGTTTATGAGGCTCATAACTGGTAATAGCAGGTACGAAGGTAATGTCATCCTGTGGAGCATTATATGTGAAACATTGAAGATGAGTTTGAAGCTGAAGCGAGATAGGTAAACAGTTGAAGTAGGAGACACTGCAGGGACAGTAGTGAAGTAGTGCAGTGAGGTTAATTTTGGATTGGTTTAGCAAATAATTGGCAGACAGGATAGGGAAAATGTTCTCTGTCTGTACTTTTCATGCCTGTGGTTGTAAGAGTTAATGATAATGTTAACTGACCATATCAGACAATACTCCAAGCCAGCACTCTTGATGGTATCATATAATTGTTTAATTGGGAACATTAAGAAATTCTCCACAGGTGGATTATTTCAAACTTGTCTCTGAGGGTTTAATACTGTTCTGCTTTCCCATCCTCTTGATTTTGTCTCAAACCAACTATCCCAGAGAACTCCTTCCGAGTTATCTGTTCTTCCTCACTTTTACCTTGTAGATCTGGTGGTCACAGTTCGTTTTTGTTAAAAATATCTTCAGATTTTTTTAAAAAATAAAGGAAACAACTTTAACCAAACAGAAAAGCCCAGTAAAAATATACGTTTTAAAAATGTTTTCAGTCAATCAGGGTGTAATAGGAGGAGTGTGAAGCCAGCAGTGAGTTTGAATGAGGCAACATCAGTAGATAGCAGGCTAACTTGTCCACTTCTCTGCTTTCTTTGTCTTCCGCGCCCAGGCGCACTGTTTCAGATTTTTTTCGAACTGCGCATGCGCAGTTCAGAGCTCCGATCATTCAGGCATTGCTAAGCCCCGCCCACAGCATGGACTGGACCAGACTGGAGCTGGCAAAAAGCGTATGGGCGCGTTGGAACGAGGATTCCGGGCTCGGGTCCGTTTTACATCCGGATCTGGCCCTTAGCCTCCCATTGGTAAAATCCGGCCCCTTATTTTCACAAATGCCAAAATCAAATGTAAAACTTAAGGTCTAGGCTAACTCCACAAAATACCTAGGGGCTTATGGCTTGTGTCTTAACAATGTTCTTGTCAATGTTTCTTGTTAGTGTACTCTCATTCAACTTTCCATTCTTTAATCAGTTTGTTGTTTTTCCTTAGCTGAATTCTAAACAGCTCCCAATTCTTGGACTGCCATTTTTGGCATCTTTATAAGTTTCTTCCATTGATTAAATACAATTTTCAACTTCACTTGTGAATTAAGTTTAGTTAATTTTTCCTGTCAGCCTTTTGTCCCCTAAAAGTAGGTGAATTTATTGTAAATCATGTGTTAATTCTTATGCTTCTCAAACTCAAATTTAACACTGTTGCAAGCACCAGGTCCAAACCACATAGTTTTAACACATCATGCACTATTCAACCATGAATCATTCAAATATTATCACAACTCTACCCTTACTAGATCTCATCACAACAGTACTATTGTGCTTATTATTTGCTTCAGAACACAATAGTGCAACCTGGGCAGGCAAAGGCGGAAGACCAAGAAAACAGTGATGAGGATACACTGTCATTTGATTTCACACTTACAGCCACCAATAAGATACTGATATTGTGCATAGCTGAGAGGAATAACATGGAGATGTGATCTGTATATGGTGAGACATTGGGTGTAAGTGAAATGATGGGGTAAGTGAAGCAAGGGATAAGGATAGCACAGGTGCCAGTTTGCCAGAGGTAAAGTCACATATAAGTTCTAATAGAACATAGCGCAGTACAGGCCCTTCGGCCCTCGATGTTGCATCAATCTGTGGAACTAATCTAATGATCCTCTAACCTAAACTATTCCAATATTATCCATATGCCTTTCCAATGACCATTTGAATGCCCTTAAAGTTGGCAAGTCCACTACTGCTGCAGGCCCACACCCTTACTACCCTCTGAGTAAAGAACTTACCCCTGACATCCGTCCTATATTTATCACCCCTCAATTTAAAGCTATGTCCCCTCATGTTAGCTATTCCTAGTTGGTTGAAGAGGTAAAATTATAGTTGGTTGAACAGGTAAAATATAGCAAAAGGTACATTAGAAGAAAAGTAATAACAGACATTTAGGGAGATATTTTAGAATTCTGAATAAAGAACATAAGAACATAAGTAATAGGAGCAGGAGTAGGCCATCTAGCCCTTTCAGCCTGCCCCGCCATTCAATAAGATCATGGCTGATCTGAAGTGGATCAGTTCCACTCACCCACCTGCTCCCCATAACCCTTAATTCCCTTATCAATCAGAAATCTATCTACCCGTGACTTAAACATATTCAACGCGATAGCCTCCATCACTTCAATGGGCAGAGAATTCCAGAGATTCACCACCCTCTGAGAGAAGAAGTTTCTCCTCAACTCTGTTCTAAACTGCCCCCCCTGCTTATTTTGAGGCTGTGCCCTCTAGATCTGGTTTCCTTTCTAAGTGGAAAGAATCTACCTCTATCCTATTGGACCCTTCCATTATTTTGTAAGTCTCCATAAGATCCCCCCTCAGCCTTCTAAACTCCAACGAGTACAGGCCCAATCTATACAATCTCTCCTCATAAGATGACACCCTCATCTCCAGTATCAGCCTGGTGAACCTTCTCTGTACTCCCTCCAAGGCCAATATATCCTTTTGCAAATAAGGGGACCAAAATTGCACACAGTACTCCAGCTGCAGCCTCACCAGTGCCTTGTACGTTGCAGCAAGATCTCCCTGTTTTTATATTCTATCCCCTTCGCAGTAAAGGCCAACATTCCATTCGCCTTCTTGATAACCTCTGCACCTGCAGACTGAGGTTTTGCGATTCATGCACAAGGACCCCCAGGTCCCTCTGCACAGTAGCATGCTGCAACTTTTCACCATTTAAATAATATTCCATCCTACTGTTATTTCTTCCAAAGTGGGTAACCTCACATTTGCCAACGTTACACTCAGTCTGCCAGGTCCTTGCCCGCTCACTCAGCCAAATCTCTCTGCAGACTTTCCACATTCTCCATGCAATTTACTTTCCCACTCATTTTCATGTCATCAGCAAACTTTGTTACCCTACACTCAGCCCCCTCCCCCAGATCATCTATGTATATGGTAAACAGTTGAGGCCCCCAGCACCGATCCCTGTGGCACGCCACTTGCCACCAACTGCCAACCAGAAAAGTACCCATTGATTCCAACTCTCTGCTTCCTGTTAGATAGCCAATCCTCAATCCACGCTAACACTTTACCCCCAACTCCCCGTGTACCCTAACCTTCTGCAGCAACCTTTTGTGAGGCACCTTATCGAACGCCTTCTGGAAATCTATAAACACCACATCCACCGGTTCCCCTCTGTGTACTGCACTAGTCACATCTTCATAAAAATCCAGTAAATTCATCAAACACGACTTCCCCTTCATGAATCCATGCTGTGTCTGCTTGATCTTTTCTAGGTGTCCTGCTATTTCTTCTTTAATGATGGATTCTAGCATTTTCCCAACTACGGACGTTAAGCTAACCGGCCTGTAGTTACCCGCCTTTTGTCTGCTACCTTTTTTAAACAGCGGCATAACAGTAGCTGTTTTCCAATTCGCCAGCACTTCTCCAGAGTCCAGCGAATTTTGATAAGTAACTACTAATGCATCTGCTATTACTTCTGCCAGTTCTTTCAGTACCTTACTTCTGCCATTTCTTTCAGTACCAGTAACAAAGATATATTCCATTGAGAAAGAAAAATATCAGAAAGAATTATCAAACATCCATGGTTAATTCAGGAAGTTAAGGATGTATAAAATTAGAACATAGAACATAGAACATAGAATGTTACAGCGCAGAACAGGCCCTTCGGCCCACGATGTTGCGCCGACCAGTTTTTTAAAAAAAAACACTGACCCACTAATCTAAACCAATCCCTTTTCGTCCATAAACCTATCCACAGATCTCTTAAACGCCCCCAAACTAGGCGCATTTACAACCGCAGCAGGCAGGGCATTCCAATCCCTCACCACCCTCTGGGTAAAGAACCTACCCCTGACATCCGTCCTATAACTACCCCCCCTTAATTTAAAGCCATGCCCCCTCGTGCTAGCTTTCTCCATCCAAGGAAAAAGGCTATCACTATCCACCCTATCTAAACCTCTAATCATATATGTTTCAATAAGATCCCCTCTTAGCCTCCTTCTTTCCAGCGAAAACAACCCCAAATCCCTCAGTCTCTCCTCATAGGACCTCCCCTCCATACCAGGCAACATCCTGGTAAACCTCCTCTGCACCCTCTCCAAAGCCTCCACGTCCTTCCTGTAATGTGGGGACCAGAACTGCACACAGTACTCCAAGTGCGGCCACACCAGAGTTGTGTACAGTTGCAACATGACGCTGCGACTCCTAAATTCAACCCCCCTACCAATAAACGCCAAGATACCGTATGCCTTCTTAACAACCTTATCTACTTGATTCCCAACTTTCAGGGATCTATGTACACATACACCTAGATCCCTCTGCTCCTCCACACTATTCAAAGTCCTCCCGTTAGCCCTATACTCAACACATCTGTTACTCCTACCGAAATGAATTACCTCACACTTCTCTGCATTAAACTCCATCTGCCACCTCGCGACCCAGCTCTGCAACCTGTCTAAGTCACCCTGCAAACTATGACACCCTTCCTCACAATCTACCACACCTCCGACTTTGGTGTCATCAGCAAACTTACTAATCCACCCAACTATACCCTCATCCAGATCATTAATAAAAATTACAAACAGCAGTGGCCCCAAAACAGATCCCTGAGGCACACCACTCGTAACCGAACTCCATGACGAATATTCACCATCAACCACCACCCTCTGTCTCCTATCTGCTAGCCAATTCCTGATCCAAGTACCTAGATTACCCCCAATCCCATACATCTGCATTTTCTGCAGAAGCCTACCATGGTGAACCTTATCAAATGCCTTACTAAAATCCATATATACCACGTCAACTGCCTTACCCCTATCCACCTCTTTGATCACTTTCTCAAAGAACTCAATGAGGTTAGTAAGGCACGACCTACCTGCTACAAAACCATGCTGACTGTCTCTAATCAATTCATTACTCTCCAAATAACTATAAATCCTATCCCTAATAATTCTTTCTAAAACCTTGCCCAAGAAAAGACATGCCAATACAATATTATACGGTAGGCCAAAGATTGGCCAAAGATAATTTAAAAAAAGATGTAGAGTAAACTAGCAAGAAATATAAAAACACAGTATATAACAAGGAAGAGAACAGTTAAAAAGACAAAACATTGGTCCCTTAGAGGATGTGGCTGGGAAATTATTAATAGGTAAATAGGAAATTATAATGGACAATGTGAGTGGAGAGAGCTTTAAGCACAGGTTAAAAGGATGTGTATTGTTTCCTGACAGGAAAGTTAGTGAGAGTTCCTTTCTGGAAACAATACACATCCTTTTAACCTGTGCTTAAAGCTCTCTCCACTCACATTGTCTGTACTTTAAGAATTTATTAAAGAATTAAAGACTCACATTCCAATCATTATGCATGTAAATTGAATTTGTGTCTTTGTGCCCTGTTTGTGATTAGGACTCCCACCCACCTGACGAAGGAACAGCGTGTTCCGAAAGCTTGTGGCATTTGCTACAAATAAGCCTGCTGGACTTTAAGCTCAGTAAAAAGTCTGACAACACAGGCTGTTGTCAGACTTTTTACTGTGTTTACGCCAGTCCAACGCCGGCATACCCACATCAGGACTTTAAGCTGGCATTGTGAGACTTCTTTCTGTTTTTACCCCAGTCCAACGCCAGCATCTCCACACCCAGAACTCAGTACTCTAGATTATTTCCAGCTAGCATCTTATACAAATTGAATATAACTTCCTTACTCATGTGCTCAGTTCACCTATTAGTAAAGCCTAAGATACCTAAGATACTATAGGCTTTATTAACTGCTCTCTCAATGTGTCCTGCCATTGTCAATGACCTGTGCACAAAAAACTCGAGGTCCCTCTGTTTTTGCGCCTCCTTTAGAGTTTCTCGCTTTATTTTGTACTCTCCATATTCTTCCCACCAAAGCGAATCACCTCACACTTGTCTGAATTGAACTTCATCGCCCACTCATCTCTCCAATCAACCAACGTGTCTATGTCCTTTTAATATCTAAGACTATGTTCATCATAATATTAAGTAATAATTAGAGTTGAATATTTTTACGATTATTATAGCAATAATTAATGAGAAAATATTCAACTATAATTGAAAGAGCAGGTAATAAAAGTAGAATGACTTCCAACAATCTTATTCTGGTTTTATTTGTTAATTTTCATATTGTTACATTATATTGCTTTAGACCCAGTAAATAATACCCGAGTATCAAAATTATAAAATAATTGGTTAATTAAATGAACCTTATTGTGTTTTTATAACTATAGGTAAACACCAGCAATTTCAAATACAGAGTTCCATGGATGATTTTGATCTTCTAACATGTGTTAAGTTTGTATATAGACGACATGAAAGAAAATACATTAAAATTCTTTCAGGACGCGGGTGAGTTGAGAATACAAATAATGATACTGAATGAATTTGTGTTCATTTATGTCCATTATAATTATTTTTTCTATGAGAGGTTTTGCAGATAGGCAGGGGTCAGTTCCTCTTGCCATCTATCTGTAAACAGAAGGTGTTTTGGATTTTTTTAGAATAAATAGTGGCATAGTACCCACCCTTAAGTTCCTGTGTAAGCCAAGTTTACTAGTAACTCACAGGAAACTCGTGTTAGGGTTAACTCAATATGTTAGTTTATTGTTTTCATACAAAACCCGCAAAAAGATGTTTTAGCAATGTCGCAGTTTGCATTCACGTGGTAAAGGGAGGATAGAGAAAAGGAGCTTTTATAGAAGAGGCATCACAAAGTCAAAGAATATTGCTTCAGGTGAGTTCCAGAGTTGCAAAATTAGAGCTCACTGTGAAAGTCTTTCACAAGAGACTGGTATAGTAAAGTTCAGTTTTTCAGGTAGTGTTGCTGTTGCAAAATGAAATAAGTGAGAAAAAAGGCATCAGTTCTATAGGCAATAAAATGAAATCCTCCAGTGGAGTCAGGTTAGATGGGCAAGTGATCCAACCTGGACTGAGCTTCTTTCTGCGTAGCCTGCAAGTTGGATGCTAAACAGCAGACTGGCTACACAGCTCAGAAAGGTAATACTAAACTGCTCAATATGTAACCTTCCTTCCATACAGTGATTTCAACAAAGGGTATGTATCGATATCTGCAGTTTGTCTTTGTTTTCAGGACTGATAATATGTCAACCATCATGGTCAACGTTGAAATTCATGTTGGTGCTGAGAAACCATTATGTTAGCAGATCCATAGACTCTGCTAGGTTTGTATGGCCCAGATCATCTGTTAGAAGCCCTTAGATCTAATGAGGTGTGACATTCCCAATATTGAGAAAATAATTTGTTTGTTCTGGAGATCACTGGGAATAATTTATAGAGGGTCAACCATCATAACTATCTGTGCTCAGCAGAAAAGTCCAGTTTAAAATAAGAAGAAAGTTGTTTAAAGACCTAGGCTGGAAGTCTTAAGCCCTTCTTGTCAGCAAGATCTTCTGGTCCTATCAAAGGTAACCCCCCCCATGAAAGGGCCAGGAAATCTTGGTGTATTTTAGCCAAATTTGTTGATGATGCAAGGATGGGTTGGAAAATATGTTGAAAGGAATATGTGAAGCGTATATGGATAGGAAATAAAAATAGGCAAATGTTTGATAGATAGAGCATAATGTGGGAGAATGTGACATTGCCCACTTTGGTGGGAAGGCTAGAACAGAATATTACTTAAATTGAGAGAGACTGGAAAACTGTGGTACAAAGGGGTCCAGGCATCCTTATACATGAATCACAAAGCTTTAGAATGTAGGTGGACAGGTGATGGTATAGTAATATTGTCACTAGTCTAGTAAACCAGAGACCCAGGATAACACCCTGGGAACCCAGGTTTGAATTCAATAAAATAAATCTGGAATTAAAAGTCTAAAGATGACCATGAAACCATTGATTGTCATAAAAACAACCTTATTCACCCATCTGTCCTTTAGGGATGGAAATCTATCATCCTCACCTGTCCTGGCCTACATATAATTCCAGATCAACACAGCAATATGGTTGACCCTTAAAAGCTGTCTGAAATAGCCAGGCAAGCCATTCATTCCAAGGGCAATTAGGGATCAGCAGTAAATGCCAGCCCAGCCAGAGATGCTTACACTCCATGAAGGAATAAAAGAAGCTAAATAATTAGGAAGGCAAATATAATGTTGGCCTTTATTACAGGAGGGAATGGAGTAGGGAAGTTTTGCTACACATTGATGAAACCACAACTAAAATAGTGCATACTGTTACAGTATCTTTATTGAAGAGGGAAAGACGCTTGCATTGAAGGCAGTTCAACATTGTTTAATGGGATGCAGAAGTTGTATGAAGAATAGATGAACAGGTTGAGTCTATACTCTTTGAAGTTTAGAACAATGGGAGATGACTTTATTGAAACATTTAAGATAGTGAGGATAGTTTCCCTCATGGGGGAATCTAAAATCGCAGGCAATTAGAAATAAAGGGTCTCTGAAGATATTCAGGATCATCGACACAGATGCCATCATCTCACGTGAGAACACCATCCATCAGGTACATGGTACATTCTCTAGCGACTTGGCCAACATTGTCCACCTGATACGCTGCAGGAAAGTATGTTCCAAGGCATGGTGCATTAGCGAGACTATGCAGACTCTATAACAACGGATGAATGGACATCACTCGACAATTACCAGGCAGGAGTGTTCTCTTACTGCCAGGGAACACATCAGCAATCAAGGACATTCAGTCTCTGATCTTCAGGTAAGCATTCTCCAAGGCTGCTTTTATGACACACAACAATGCAGAGCAAAATCTGATAGCCATGTTCCGCACACATGAGACCACAACCAGGATCTTGGCTTCATGTCAAACTATCTGTAACCCCCATGATTTGCCTGGGCTTGCAAAATCTCACTAACTGTCCTGGCTTGAGACAATTCACACCAATTTAACCTGTGCTTAATCCTCGCTCCACTTGCATTATCTATATCTGTGAAGACCTGATTACTGTTAATACTGACGTTCCAACCATTCTCTTGTAAATTGAGTTTGTGCCTATATATGCCCTATTTGTGAACCATCTTTCACTCACCTGATGAAGGAGCAGTGCTCCAAAAGCTTGTGCTATGAAATAAACCTGTTGGACTTTAACTGGTGTTGTGAGATTTCTTACTCTCTGATTAAGAACGAGATAAGGAGGAATTTGTTCTTTCAGGATATTATAGTTTGTGGACCTTGTCAACAGCACTTGTTTTAGGCTGTACTCCCTTTCAGTTCTTTGAAAAATCTTTTATTAATGTTTTGTTTGCACTTCACCCCTACGCTCCTCATCTACAGAACTCAGTGCAGACAAGAGCGGGGAACATAGAACATTACAGCGCAGTACAGGCCCTTCGGCCCTCGATGTTGCGCCGACCAGTGGAACCAATCTAATGACCCTCTAACCTAAACTATTCCAATGTTATCCATATGCCTATCCACTGACCATTTGAACGCCCTTAAAGTTGGTGAGTCCACAACTGCTGCGGGCAGTCCACGCCCTTACTACCCTCTGAGTAAAGAACCTACCTCTGACATCCGTCCTATAACTACCACCCCTTAATTTAAAGCTATGTCCCCTAGGAAGGCAGAGGACTTTCTCGTGAACCTGCTACTCGGCCTAGCCAAAAGCGGTGTAATCAGTTCCAGGCAGTGGGCTACCAAGGGAATCATCCAACCCGACTGTCTGCCGCTCTATCACAGCTATATTCACGGCTGGGTGTCCTGGAGAGGAGCATGCAGTGTCCATAGGCACGATTGAGGCTTCTGTGCTCGATGGGCACCACAGGGACTGAAATATATTATTGATTCCTTTAATCACATGTTATTTTAATTGTTCTACCCAAAAGAAAGTTGGCCACTTTGACCCCTCTTCCTGATTTTGTCACAACTATCCAGAGAATACTCATATAGTTTTCCTGAGGCAAAAGACTACGTTGGGTCACTGCTGAGGTTCTGAATCACCTCTTGAGGGTGGAGTGGGGGGGTATGGTTAGGTGTTGGTGCTCTTCCATACCCAGGTGGCGACCTTTAGATCCTGCAACAATACCTTTATAATACCTTGACTTTGGGCCTCCTCCTCCACAACGGTGTGCCCTGGTGACATTTCTTCCCCCAGGTGCAAGGCCTGAATTATGATGTGCAGCTCCTTTCATAAACCTGATAGGTCTTTGGAAATCTCTGCAGGCATTGCCCATCTTTTATCAAGACCCACTTAAAGTCTGAGGCACAGTTACCTCGCGTTGCAGCCCTCTCCCATATGGAGTATCGGCTGTTGTCAGGGATCCACTGCTCAGGAATCTGCCCCTCTACCAATACCGTTTTTGGTGGCTGCCAGAGAGATGGGTTGCCATGGAAGCCAGAGTTAAGGACGTGATGGGTGGTGAAGGAGTGGGCTTGGATGACACCCAAGGAGTTGGTTCAGTGCATGGCAATGAGCATTCTACTTGCGACAATACTGTCTGTGATCTCAAAATGGTCATGCTCAGACTTGACATTACGTGTGGTCTTGAGGAGGCACAACTGAATGGAGGAATCTTGTCTGAATATCCTCCTACTTGGACAGAATTTCACATTGGCCCCAGACCTGCTCCCCTGGTGCTGGAGTTCCGTGGTCTGAGCTGCCTCATGGGAATGCCCTCTGTGCCCTTTGCCATTGCACAAAGGGATTTTCTGTATGGGCTGTTGCTGCACACCTTTCACTACTGTGCCCTCAACCATCACCAGGATGCACTTTGGTGGGCCTTGTTGCCATCCGGCAGTGGAGGTCTCTCTACAGAGGGATCTTTCTTCTCAACCTCAGACACCTGGGGTGTAGGGGAGTGCACACAGCAGTCCCATGCAACCATAGTTTGCACCAGTTCATTGGCCCCCAAGAAAGCTACCCTTTTTGCAGTCTTATGGAATGCGTGGACTATGTCTATGTTAATTATCTTAGGCTGCACAGCCCTTTCCGTTATTTGAAAAATCTTTTATTAATGTTTTGTTTGCACTTTAGCCCCATACTCCTGATCTATGGGCACTTGGTGGGGAGGTGATCGTGGAAGGAGGAGGACTTCCTTGTGATCCTGGGCCTGACCAAGCTAACCATCAACAGGTCCAGGTAATGGGCAACAAAGTGGCTTGTCCAAACTGACTATCTGCCTCTCTACTGCAGCTATATTCACAGCTCGGTGTCCCTGCAGAGGAAGCATGTGGTATCATTGAGACCGTCTGTGCTTGTTGGGCAGGGATTGGGGTGTATTATCGACCCCTTTAATCATCTTTTGGTTTAATGCTTCAAGTTTCTTGTATTCTTTGTTTTTAATTTTGCATGTCTCCCCTTTTGGGGCTGCCCTCCTTGCTTTATCCCTTAGTTTGTTTAGTTTAATTGTTTTCCCCAAAAGAATGTTGGAACCTGTATATGTACGCTACGGAGTAGTGGCTTTACTTTGTGCTGAACAATAAAAACCATTCCTTTCCTGTCTAGCTTCCTGTGTTATCAATTATTAAATATACTCAAGGCTGAGTTTTGCAGATCTTTTGATCTACAGCAGTCATGGGATATGGGGAATAAGCGGGAAAGCTGAGGCAAGGGCACAATCAGATCAGCAATGGTCTTATTGAATAGCAGAGTAGATTTCAGGGGTCAAACCACATAGTCCTTCCTCATATGTCCGTAATATGATATAGTTTAGTCATTAACAAAATGTAAAATTCACCAAAACATATTATTTCAGAATGAAATTGTAAAATTTTTTTGTCATTTATCTCTGTATTCACAAAATTTTCTAATAGCATATAATATTCTGACAAATTTGCTTATGGTTGGTTGATAAATATAAGTTTTTACAATTATATAATGTAATATTGGGAGATAAATATTAGAAACTCACTACAAAGACACCTATAGCATCAGATCATGTGCTACACTGGCTGTTGGCACAGCAAAACTGAATAGAAAATGTTGACACAGCAATTTAGAGTAGTAATTGGAAAAACAGCCCCATAGATTCTGTGGACAGGAAGTTTAAGTGCAATGCAAGATTTTTAACAATGTTTCAGGCATTTTTAGAAAAAGTTATATCCAGTCTACAAAACTTTAATCTACGTTGTAACTTTTGTGTTAACTGTAACTATTATAAACTATGGGTGGTATTTTCCATTCCATGTATCTCAACATATTTTCCACTGGGTAGCCTGGTGAGAAATTGCACCCAATTCCAGTCTTGTAAGCAAATTAATTATGCATTGATGAGTAATTCTCCAAATCACATGACAGGGCAGGCACTGATTCATCTATCATGCATTACCTCATGGGTTGAAGATTTAGGGGGAGGCGATGAGATGATGGCCTAGTGGTATTATCACTAGACTATTAATCCAGAAACTCAACTATTGTTTTGGGGACCTGGTGGTGGAATTTGAATTCAATAAAAAAAATCTGGAATTAAGAATCTACTGATGACCATGAAACCATTGTTGATTGTCAGAAAAACCCATCTGATTCACTAATGTCCTTTAAGGAAGGAAATCTGTCTTCCTTACCTGGTCTGGCCTACATTTGACTCCTGAGCCACAGCAACATGGTTGACTTTCAGATGTCATCTGAAATGACTAGCAATCCACTCAACACAAGGGCAACTAGGGATGGGCAATAAATGCTGGTCCAGCCAGCGACATCCATGTCTCATGATTGAATGAAAAAAAATCCAGGTGCCCTATTTAATTACCACTGGAACACACACTTTACTCTCAGCAGGCCAATTGTGTGCAGGGAACTTCTTGATTAGGTTACACTGAAGAAACAAACTATTCCAGGTTCAGCAAAAAAATTGTCATTCATGGCGTTTGCCACCATCAGGATGTCCTTTTCCTAAGGGATAGTTCCAGAGGCGCACCAGCCTCACTTTACCAGCCTGAGAGTTGCCAAAGAGGTAACTGGGCACCTGCTTGAGAAATGGCACCCAATGCAAGAAGAGGATGAATCATCTCATCCACTTTGCCAGGGTAAATCAGCTTCAACTGGGGGGATCCAGGACAAGTTCATGCTCTCATGCACTCAAACAGTCGTACTGCTCTGGGATCTCACACAGTATTAGCACAGGAGACACCAATACTAATTGTCTTGAAAATAACCATCACCTTGTCTATCAGGCTGCAAAAATCCATTCTCAGCACTTGCTCGAGAAGACTCGATTTGATTTATTGTCACGTATTAGTATACAGTGAAAAGTATTGTTGCTTGTGTGCTGTACAGACAAAGCATACTGTACATAGACAAGGAGAGAGTGCAGAATGTAGTGTTACAGTCATAGCTAGGCTGTAGAGAAAAATCAACTTAATGCGAGTTAGATCCATTCAAAAATCTGATGGCAGCCGGGAAAAAGCTGTCCTTGAGTCGGTTGACATGTGACCTCAGACTTTTGTATTTTTTTCTCAACGGAACCCAAGATCCCTACGACAACGGATGAAAGAACATCGCTCGACAATCACCAGGCAAGACTGTTCCCTTCCTGTTGGCAAACATTTCAGTGGTCACGGGCATTCAGCCTCTGACCTTCGGGTAAGCATTCTCCAAGGCGGCCTTCACGACACACGACAGCGCGGAGTCGCTGAGCAGAGACTGATAGCCAAGTTCCGCACACATGAGGACGGTCTCAACAGGGATCTTGGGTTCATGTCGCTCTATCTGTAACCCCCGTGACTTGCCTGCGTTTGCAAAACCTCACTTACTGTACTGCCTGGAGACAATACACATCTCTTTAACCTGTGATCGGAAGGTGGAAGAGAGAATGTCCAGGGCGTGTGGGGTCCTTAATTATCCTGGCTGCTTTGCTGAGGCAGTGGGAAGGGTAGACAGAGTTAATGGATGGGAGGCTTGTTTGCTTTGGATTGGGCTACATTCACAATCTTTTGTAGTTTCTTGCAGTCTTGGGCCGAGCAGGAGCCATACCAAGCTGTGATATAACGAAAGAAAATGCTTTCTATGGTGCATCTGGAAATGTTGACGAGACTCAGCACATACAGCAAGCAAACATGCTTCCTAATATTGCCTCCACCTCTTATAATGATCCATTCCATTTATTTTTGTGTAGGCCAGGCTCACCCAAACTGGAGGGTGATATCTCAGATCAGAGAAAGATGGTAGATGTCCAGGAGCTGTTCAAGTTGGAGGAGGCAACTGCTCAGCTGGCAGGTGAATACAAAGATTGCTTCTGTTGGGAAGACCAGATTGGCTTTTTCTAGCAAGCTCGTACAGATGAGCCCACCATGCGTTGATCACAACCATAATGAATGAAATACGTTGGATTCTGCCTTCTTACAACCTAAATCTACCTTCACTGTCACAGCCATTAACAGGTCTAAACAGAGCTTCAGACCAATCATTAGACCCAATTCCCAGGCTACCTCAGAGGAGAATGCTAAGGATGTTATAGAGTTGTGCAGTGCAGAAAAGGCCCTTCAGCCCACTGAGTCTGCACAGACAATAACTACCGTTTTCCAGCACTTGCACATATCTTGAATGTTATGATGTTTCAAGTGCTAATCTGAATACTTGTTAGAGGTTGTAAGATTTCAGACTTCTACTACCTTCCCAGAATGTGTATTCCAGATTTGCACCACCCAGCTGAGTGAAAAAAAAGTTCTCAAATCCCCTCTGAATCTCCTGTCTCTTACCCTAAAAATATGCCCCCTCATGATTGACCCCTCAACCAAGAGGAACAGCTGTTCCCTACTCACCCTGTCCATACCCCTTCTAATATCATGCACCCGCTCAGTCTTCTCTGCTCCAAAGAAAACAATTCAAGCCTATCTAGTCGCTCCTTATAGCTTAAATGCTCAATCCCAAGCAACATTCTGGTCAACCTTTTCTGTACCCTCTCTAGTACAATCACATCTTTCCTATAGTGAAGTGACCAGAACTGCATACAGTACTCCAGCTATGGCCTAACCAGCATTCTGTACAACTCCAATATTACCTCTTTGCTTTTAATACTCTATGCCACCACTGATAAAAGCAAGTATCCCTTATGACTTCTTAACTATCCTATTCACCTGCCCCACCACCTTTAGAGACCTGTGAATAAGTTCCCCAAGACCCATCTGTTCCCCTGAGCTTCTTAGTATCCTGCTATTCATTAAATAAACCCTTGTCTTATTACTTCCAAAGGTGCATCACCTCTCACTTATCAGAATTAAATGCCAGGTGCCACTGCTCTGCCTATCTGACCAATTCATCTATACAACCTTCTTTGCTATTAATCACCCTACCAATGTCATCTGCAAATGTGCTTGTCATTTCTCTCCCACATTGTCATAAAGTCATAGAATCTCTACATTGCAGAAGAGGCCATTTGGCCCATCATTTACTGACTGTCCTATAGAGTATCATACTCAGACCCAGTCCCCCATCCTATCTCCACTCATTTAGCTTGCATTCCTCCTAACCTACACATCTTGGACACTAAGTGGCAATTTAGCATGGGCAAACCATACAACTATACATACATCTTTGGACTGTTGGAGGAAACCGGAGCACCTGGAGGAAATCCATGCACACATGGGGAGAATGTAAAAACTCCACACTGTCACCCAATTGAACCTGAGTTCCAGACGCTATGAGGCAACAGTTCTAACCACTGTACCATTGTATTGCCATCTATATAATTTATGTTTATATGAAACCATTAGGGTACCAGCATTGAAACTTGTGGTACACTGCCGGACACAGGCCTCCAGCCATTCAAATAGCTTCCTACCATTAACCTTTTCTGCCCCATTACTAAACCAGTTTTGGATCCATCTCGCCAAGTTTCCCTGAATTCCATGTGCTTCAACCTCCTCACTAAGTCTCCCACGTTAACCTTGTCAAATACTTTGCTAAATTCCATATAAACGGCATCAACTGATCTTCCCTCATCAACACACTCAATCACATTTTCAAAAAAATTCAATCAAATTTGTTAGGCATGACATCCCTCTGACAAAGCTATGCTGATTATTTCATGCCTTTACAAGTGGAGATTAATTCTCTCTATCTCTGATGGGCCCTTTTTTTTCCCTGGTTAACCTCTTCCCCTTATTGTGTTTATAGAATATCTGAGGATTCTACCTAATCCTTTTGCAAGAAGTTTTTCATGTCCCTTTTTACTCTCCTAATTGCTTTCTTGAGTTCCCTATTTCACTTCCTATATTCCACTTGGGCCACAGCTGGATTGCATCTTTAGATTTGCTAAAAGCCTTTCTCTTCTTCTTTATCCAGTCCTGAATTATCCTAGACATCCAGGATTCCCTGAACTCCTTATTACTCCTACATTTCCCCCTATAGGCAACATGTCAGACTTGTAGTCTCCCCAGTTCGTTTGTGAATGCCCCGCATCTCCACTGTAGACTTCTTACAAGGAGCTGTTCCTAGTCAACCATGGCCAGATTTTACCTTATTTTAAAAACATCTGCCTTTGCCCAATCCAAAGCCATCTTTTGCAGGCCATCTTTCTCCTTCTTCACAGCAGACTTGAACCTTACTATGTTATGGTCACTATCACTAAGATACTCCCCCGTTGTTCCATTGAACAGTTGTCTGGCTTTGTTCCCCAGGTGTGGAGATGGCGGCGCAGGACTGGGGTAAACACAGTTAGAAGTCTTGCAACACCAGGTTAAAGTCCAACCAGTTTATTTAATAGTAAACCCATAAGCTTTCAGAAATGCTGCTCCTTCGTCAGGTGTGTGGAAGGTTCTGATCAGAGAAGGGCATATAAAGGCCCACACAGTTTACAGAATACTGATTAGAATGCAAGTCTTTACAGCTAACCTGCTATTCAAATCTTAAAAATGCAGAGAGTGTGAGTGGAGATAGCATTAGGCATAGGTTAAAGACATGTGTATTGTCTTCAGACAGGACAGTAAGTGAGATGTTGCAACTTCAGGCAAGTCATTGGGGGTTATAGATAGCGTGACATGAACCCAAGAGCCCGGCTGAGGCTGTCCTCATGTGTGTGGAACTTGGCTATCAGTCTCTGCTCAGCGACTCTGTGCTGTCGTGTGTCGTGAAGGCTGCCTTGGGGAACATTAACCTGAAGATCACAAGCCGACTGCCCAGGACCACTGAAGTGTTCGCCAACAGAAAGGGAACAGTCTTGCCTGGTGATTGTTGAGCGATGTTCATTCATCCGTTGTCGTAGCGTCTGCACGGTTTCCCCAATGGACCATGCTTCAGGACATCTTTTCCTGCAGTGTATTAGGTAGACAATGTTGGCCGAGTTGCAAGAGTACGTGTTTTGTACCTGGTGGATGGTGTTCTCACGTGAGATAATGTCATCCGTGTCAATGATCCAGTGTGTCTTGCAGAGGTTGCTGTGGCAGGGTTGTATGGTGTTGTGGTCACTGTTCTCCTGAAGGTTGGGTAGTTTGCTGCGAACAATGATCTGTTTGAGGTTGTGCGGTTGTTTGAAGGCAAGAAGTGGGGATGGCCCTGGCATAGAAGTTCGTCTTCATCAATGACATGTTGAAGACTCCAGAGAAGATGTCATAGCTCTTCAGCTCCGGGGAAGTACTGGATAGCGAAGAGTAATCTGTCCACCGTGTCCCGTGTTTGTCTTCTGAGGAGGTCGGGAAGGTTTTTCGCTGTGACATGTTGGAATTGTCAAACAATGAGTTGAGCACCATATCCTGTTCTTATGAGGACATCTTTCAGCATCTGGATGTGTCTGTCGTGCTCCTCCTCATCTGAGCAGATAGATCCTGTGTATACGGAGGGCTTGACCATAGGGGATGGCTACTTTAACGTGTTTAGGGTGGAAGCTGGAGAAGTGGAGCATTATGAGGTTATATGTGGGCTTGTGGTACAATGAGGTGCTGAGGTGACCATCCTTGATGGAGATGCGTGTGTCCAAGAATGCAACCGCTTCCGGAGAATAGTCCATGGTTGAGTCTGATGGTGGGATGGAACTTGTTGATATCATCATATAGTTGTTTTTGTGATTGTTCACCATGAGTCCAAAGGAAGAAAATGTCATCGATGTATCTAGTATATAGCATCAGTTGAAAGTCCTGTGCAGTGAAGAAGTCTTGTTTTAGCCTGTGCATGAAGATGTTGGCATACGAGGTGCGAATTTGGTCCCCATGGCTGTTCCGTGTGTCTGGATGAAGAACAGGTTGTTGAAGGTGAAGACATTGTGGTCCAGGATGAAGCGGTTGAGTTGTAAAATTGCATCTGGAAACTGGCAGTTGTTGGTGTTGAGTACTGAGGCAGTTGCAGCAAAGCCATCATTGTGGGGGATGTTGGTATAGAGCGCCAAGACATCCATTGTGACGAGGGGTGTCCCTGGTTCAACTGCTCCATGTGTGCTGAGTTTCTATAGGAAGTCCATAGTGTCATGACAAAAGCTGGGGGTTCTTTGTACAATGGGTTTCAGGATGCCCTCGACATAACTGGAGAGTTTCTCGCACAGGGTCCCATTGCCCGATACGATGGGACGGCCGGGTGTGTTTGCCTTGCGTATCTTTGGGAGACAGTAGAGATCTTCAACCCGGGGAGTACGTGGGATGAGAACTCGGAGCGTGCTCTGAAGTTCAGGATCAAAGGTCTTGATCAGAGTGTTGAGTTGATGGGTGTGTTCTTTGGTCAGATCTGCGGGTAACTGTCTATAGTGTTCTTCATCATTTAGTTGTCGGTACACTTCTTTGCAGTAATCCGTTCTGTTCAGTATGACCATGGCCCCTCCTTTGTCTGCTGGTTTGATGACAATGTTGTGGTTGGTCTTGAGAGCATGGGTGGTATTGCGTTGTACTTGGGTGATGTTCAGGGCTGTCTTGTGAGTGCAGTTGATGAATCTGGTGTTGACACACCTCCTGTTGGCTTAGGCATACATGTCCAGTCAAGGGCAGCAGCCTTCCGGAGGAGTTCAATTGGACTCTTTCCTCTTCAGTTGCTGCACTGCGGATCTCTCTGTCGGATGTTCTAGTTCATTGGCTGTCTCACTGTGTTCGCTGTTAGCCTCTTGAGGTTTGTGGAACAACTCCCGCAGCCTCATTCACCTGATGAATTCTTCTGTGTCCGCGGCAAGACTGATGGGGTTCATCTTGGTGGTGGGGCAGAAATTGAGCCCTCGGCTGAGAACTTGGATTTCATCTGGTTGAAGTGTGTAGTCCAACAAGTTGATAATAGACTTCCCTGCGGTAGTACTGTTTTCTGCTGTGGTGCCGGGGGAGGCTCAGTTGTTACTGGTGATGAAGCCGAGTTTCTCAAGTTTCCTGTTCTTGGTGTGCATGTAGTGGTGGAGGCTATCTCGCTGAATATATTTAAGTCACGGGTAGATAGGTTTCTGATAAACAAGGGAATTAAGGGTTATGGGGAGAAAGAGGGAAAGTGGAACTGATCCACTTCAGATCAGCCATGATCTTGTTGAATGGCGGGGAAGGCTCGAAGGGCTAGATGGCCTACTCCTGCTCCTATTTCTTGTGTTCTTGTATTCTTATAATGCTAATCAAAAAGAGTCAAATGGCAATGCTTTTTGTACCAAAATCCCTTAAACTAGAGTTGTCCAAATTTCTTGTGACAGTTGCAAGTTGGAAAGAAATTTTCAATGAGCCAAGATACATTTCAACTCTTTCCTCACTGAATTTAGTAACTAGGTGAATGTTCCTTGTCAAATTAAATCAGACATCTCATCAAATCTGTGACTCCTTATTCACATCATAAGTCTTTCTCTGTCCAATTCAAGTTTTTTGACTGTTCTTCTCTTGCAATTCAAGACTTTGCCTTTCTCTTATTCTTTGCAATTCTCAAAGTTTTCATGTTTCTCTCTCTTCATTTTCTTCCCTTTCTTTTTCTTCCCTTTGGATTTCTAATTCAAGTTTATGAAATCATTCTGTTTCTTTATTGGCTCCCTCTATAGTCTGTGGAGAGTGTAACATATTTAAGGTACAGGATGTTCTGCTGCTATGTTTGCTTCTGCCAAGTATCAAGGGTAGAATCCTCTTGGAGTGTTGTGATATATCACTAGATTAGTTTATGGGTCTACAGCACTTCTTGGGGGATCAATTTTTAATGAGTCAGTCAGTTTTAATCAAAAGGGAAAAGTCCAAGAAAAGGTAATTGAAAAACATCAAAGTTAGGAGACTGTACGTGAAGTCTACTCAAGAGAAGTCCTGAAAATCTGAGAAGGCAGTTGGTGGCTCCATGCTGCGGGCTGTTGGGAAAAAGGTACCTTTTTGGAGCACTGATGTTCTGCTTGGCATAGCCAAAAACCTGAAACCGTGAGCATAAGTTGATGCTTAAGTGTACTCGGAAATTCAACAGAACAGATACTCAGAAGGAAAAAATTATATCTTGAGGTGAGCCGTTGTTGAAACCATCTGAGTGGAAAAGATTATTGGAGAGAATTCCAAGGTGAGATCTTTGAATATGGAGATTGGAAACCCTTGTGAGAGAGTCAGCGGAATTTTCCCAAAATTCTTTTTTATTCATTTGTGGGATGTGGGCATCACTGGCTGGCCAGCATTTATTGCTCTCAAGCCATCAGGAGTCAGCATCTTGGTGGAAAGCTCTAAGGAAAGGACAGCCCAGGCACTTCGGATGAGAAAACCTGTACGATCCACACCAGTATGTCTGGCGTGAATCAGTTCACAATTGTTCCACACTTAGTGCACTGAAAGAACACCCATATGAAACATGCAAGTATGGAGTTTCCAGGCATGTGATTTGCCCGAACACTGTTAACAAGGGGGAGCTGCATTTAAACACTCCCTCTGCACTCTCAGCCAGTCATGCCAGGAGGATGGCAGCACAGAGAACAGCTTCATGCTTCATCGAGGCAGATCGTGGAACCCTTCTGGAAGCATTGGAGGAGAGGTGGGCCACCCCTGTACCCCTGAGTGAATAGGCAATCCAGAAGTAGGAGAGTAAATGCGGCTTAGGATGTGGATGATTGGCTCTACCCCATCTCAACCCCCTTGTTTTCATTTTCATTTAATTTTTAACTGTTTTCTACCTTTTCTTTCTTTTATTGTCTTTACTTTTCTTCCCGCCCCAAACTATCCCCCTTTCCTCACCTTTTCTTCCCCTTTCCCCCTTTTTCTCAGTTTTACCTCTCTACGGTTCATCTCTGCCCCCTCCCCCATATCATCATTTGTCACAGCTTACCCTCTGATTTCAGCTTCTCTGTCATTTGGCCATTCATACTTTCTTTTCTATCTATAGACTGCCGTTAGCAGTCTTTCCCTTTGGTTTTGTGGCTATGACTCATCTTTCATTCCCTCACCCTGTAGTATAAATATCTCCCATTTTCTATGCCTTTTAGATTTGACAAAGGGTCATTTGGTCGAAACATCAGCTCTTTTCCCTTCATACAGATGCTGCCAGGCCTGATGAGATTTTCCAGCATTTTCACTTTTGATTTCAGATTCCAGCATCTGCAGTAGTTTACTTTTATTTGTTGATGCAGTGGCTATAGCGGTCAATGCCAGCAGCCTGACACCTGAGGACTGACGTCCAATGCCACAAGGAAATGAATGACCTTGTTCGAGCTGTAAGGATGAGTGTCCAATTGTAACATCTTGGCATCAGTCCTGTCTGTCATACCTGGAATGTCCACCTTAATCCACTTCCTAACACTCTGGAGCCTTCTAGCACCCAGCTCCCTTTCATTTTCCTCAAATCCCTTTGGCACTCCTCATCACAACACTTTCCTACAAGGCACAGTACCAAAATATGCTACCTGTCCACCACTTCCAACACATTCCTGCAGGCTGGCCAGTCATCAGGCTTTTAATCGTCTGCTTTTGTGGGAGAAGTTAGTCCATAATAAAAGGGAAAGGGAGAAGACTGGCAGGGGACTTCCTGAATTGCGTTTCTCACTGCCTAAGAGGACAGCACAATAGGAAGTTTCACAACACCAGGTTAAAATCCAACAGGTTTATTTGGTAGCTACCAAATAAACCTGTTGGACTTTAACCTGATGTTGTGAGACTTCTTACTGTGCCCACCCCAATCCAATGCCGGCACCTCCTCATTGAGGAGAGAGCAAAGGAGATCTCAGGAGAGCTGAGTGCCTGTGAGGTTGGCCTTTACCACAGAAGTGAGGATCCACAGAACCTTCATCCACCTGACCTGTCTCAAGTGAGATCCAACCTGCCCAGACATTTGTCCCTCCCTTGCATTGAACCATTTTTCTTGTCTTGTAGGATTAATACCTGATGAGGCCAGGACATTAGGATCTCGGTGGAAAGCTCGAAGGAAACATCGGCCAGGCGTCACAGGCATCACTTACATTATCCACCAGCACAGAAATACACCCCTTAGTGGGTGGATTATGCAGACAGGCTTCAAGGTCACTATCTGGTGAGCAACACACGGCTGCTGATGCTCAGCACTGGGAGGCACAAATGTCCAAGAGATTAGACAAGTGGAGATCTGCTGGATCCCAGGAAAAAAACTGGCCACCAGCCAGATGCCAAGTCTCTAGAAAAGGTTCTCACAATGCTGGAGATGCAAAGGCAGAACTGAGAACAGCAGGGGGTGTCAGCAACATTTTGTCAACTGCCAGGCCACTTGGAAGAGTTTCACAACCTTCAGGCACTGGCATTGCATGGCACTCAGGCGAACACTGCAGGGATGATAACTGCACTGGAAAGCCTGAGGCAGGAATTTGAAGCCAGAGAACAATAGCTGAGGGCTTAATTTGCATGGCCCACTCATAAGAAGCAATTGTAGAGGGGCTCCAGAGCTTGGTTCAGATGGGGTCTCACCATAGTGAAGATAATGTTACACCTCCAGGGCTGGCAGCGCCAAATGATGCAAAGGCTTCTGAAGCTTACTCCAGCTGCCCTACCATCCCATGGCTTGCCCCAGAAGCCCACAAGCCTCCAGAGGGAGGAGGAAGCTCAGGAGTCCACCAGGGGCCTTCCATCCAGGAGACTCTGGCAGTCTTGAGCCCTTGTGAATCCGCCCTTCCTGACACGAGTGCATCTCAAGGGCAGCAGGTTGAACAAGGCGACACCTGAATGTCATCCAGGGCCCTCCAGGTCAATGCCCTTCAGAGGTTGCCTGCCAAGAGCATCACAGGCCATGGGATACAGAAGACCACCTCCATCTTTGATGTGCATCCTGGGGAGTCGCCTAGACGTAGCGTCAGGCCATGCAAGATTAAGAAGATTTAGGAGCACTGAGAAGGCATGGGTGAAGGCAAGAGTTAGGGATAGGGTAAAAGGAACTGTAAATAATCAGTATTAAAGAATATTGCAGCTCAAAGCCATAACTCCGGTTTTTGTCCAGTTTCCCGCAGCACAAAGAGTTTATCTTCCCAACTATACTCAGAATCTCCAGCCAGCTCCCCCGAGCAATCTCAACAGTGAGAACCATGGTGACCCACGTTGACAGATATCCTGGAATGACAGCCTCATTACTCACTGAACTCCCTGCAGATCTCAGGGAAGATTTCCAAGCAGATTGGCCGACAACTCTTCAACACTACAGTGAAGCAGCCTCCTTCCCAGCTGAGATTAAAGGTGGAAACCTTTTCAGTTTTCCATCCTCGGTCATTGGATGCTTGCCATGTTAAAAATTGAGGCTGGCCAGGAAAAAGTCCATAGTTGTTCACCTAAAGGCCATGATAGAGGCATGGGCAGTCTTCCTATCCAACGCCCCTGCCCATCTCACTGTAAAATCACATTTTGGCTGAGGTGGATGTGGTTTCAAAGGGAATCTCATTCATGCAATTTCATTTCCCTTCACTGCATCAAAACCTACCTCAGTTCTGTCCTTGAACTTTCAGTTGATGGTTGAAAGAATGACACATTTTAAAACTTTGTGTAACATTTTGCTAAAAGCACTGTTGTATAAATCTTTTTGTAGGAAATTAGGGTTTAGCTGCAGATAGAAATATTCCTCTTTCATAATTATCACACATTCTACTCGCCACAGAATTTAGTCCTAACAGCAAACTATCCGCGGTTCTCCTGGCTCCCAATGGGTTCCAATATCCCCACTCCACCAAAAATTAATTTGAAGTAACTGTTTCCAGATCCTTTTCTCAGTTTCTGGAGAGAATCTTAAATTTACTGCCAGCAGCCTGTTCCAATGATGTGTCTTTCCCCAGGCCACACCAGAACAAATCTCTGTGAATACATAAAAGGTTGCAGGATACATCACTTTGATCAACTCTGGGGGGTGCTCAGAAACACAGTAAGAAATCTCATATCGCCAGGTTAAAGTTAAACCAGTTTATTTGATTGTAAACCCACAAGTTTTCGAGACTTGCCCCTTCGTCAGGTGAGTGGAGAGTTCTGGTCTCAAACAGAGCATATAAAAGGCACACGCGTTTTACAGAAAACTGATTAAAATGTGAGTCTTTACAGCTAACCTGCTATTCAAGTCTTGAAGATGTAGACAATGTGCGTGAAGATAGCCTGTGCCTGATGCTAAAGAGATGTGTATTGCCTGCAGACAGGACAGTAAATAAGATTTTACAAGTTCAGGCAAGTCATGGGGGTTACAGATAGTGCGACATGAACCCAAGGTTCATGTTGCAGTATTGCACATGAGGCCATCTTCATGTGTGTGGAACTTGGCTATCAGTCTCTACTCAGCAATTCTGCACTGTCGTGTGTCGTGAAGGCCGCCTTGGAGAATGCTTATCCAAAGATCAGAGGCCAAATGCCCTTCACTGCTGAAGTATTCGCCAACAGGAAGGGAACAGTCTTGCCTGGTGATTGTCGAGAGATGTTCATTCATCTGTTATCATAGCGTCTGCATGGTCTCCCCAGTGTGCCATGCTTTGGGGCATCCTTTCCTGCAGCGTATTAGGTAGACAATGTTGGCAGAGTTGCAAGAGTATGTGCCGTGTACCTGGTGGAGCATCATGAGATTATCTATGGGCTTGCGGTACAGTGAGGCGCTGTGGTGACAATCCTGATCCGGTGATCCGTAGTGCAGCAACCGAAGAGGAAAGAGTCCAATTAGACTCCTCCAGAACGCCATTGCCGTTGTCTGGACATGTATGCCCAAGGCATCAGGAGGTGCGTCAACACCAGATTCATCAACTGCACTCACAAGACAGCCCCGAACATCACCCAAGCACAATGCAATGCCATCCACGCTCTCAAAACCAACAGCAATATTGTCATCAAACCAGCAGACAAAGGAAGGGCCATTCTCATGCTGAACAGAATGGATTACTGCAAAGAAGTGTACTGACAACTAAAGAATGAGAAACACTACAGAAGTTGCCTACAGATCCGACCAAAGAACATACCCGTCAACTCAACACTCTGATCAGGACCTTTGATCCTGACTTTAGAGCACCCTCCGTGGTCTCATCCCATGTTGAGATCTCTACTGTCTCCCAAAGATACACAAGGCAAACACACCCGGCCGTCCCATCGTATTGGGCAATGGGACTCTGTGGGAGGACCTCTCCGGCTACGTTGAGGGCATCCTGAAACCCATTGTACAAAGAACCCCCAGCTTTTGTCGCGACACTACGGACTTCCTATAGAAACTCAGCACACATGGAGCAGTTAAATCAGGGACACGCCTCGTCACAATGGATGTCTTGGTGCTCTACACCAACATTCCCCACAATGATGGTATTGCTGCAACTGCCTCAGTACTCAACACTGACAACTGCCAGTTTCCAGATGCAATTTTACAATTCATCCTCTTCATCCTGGACCATAATGTCTTCACTTTCAACAACCAGTTCTTCATCCAGACACACGGAACAGCCATGGGGACCAAATTCGCACCTCAATATGCCAACATCTTCATGCACAGGCTCGAACAAGACTTCTTCACTGCACAGGACCTTCAATCAATGCTATGTACTAGATACATTGATGACATTTTCTTCCTTTGGACTCGTGGTGAACAATCACAAAAACAACTATATGATGACATCAACAAGTTCCATCCCACCATCAGACTCACCATGGGCAATTCTCTGGAATTGATTGCGTTCTTGGACACATGCATCTCCATCAAGGACAGTCACCTCAGCACCTCACTGTACCGCAAGCCCACAGATCACCTCACAATGCTCTACTTCTCCAGCTTCCACCCTAAACACGTTAAAGAAACCATCCCCTATGGACAAGCCCTATGTATACACAGCATCTGCTCAGATAAGGAGGATCGCAACAGACACCTCCAGACGCTGAAAGATGCCCTCATAAGAACAGGATATGGTGCTCAACTCATTGTTTGACAGTTCCGACGTGCCACAGTGAAAAACCGCCCTGACCACCTGAGAAGACAATCATGGGACATGGTGGACAGAGTACTCTTCGCCGTCCAGTACTTCCGCGGAGTGGAGAAGCTACGACATCTTCTCCGGAGTCTTCAACATGTCATTGATGAAGACGAACTTCTCGCCAGGGCCATTCCTGCACCCCCACTTCCTGCCTTCAAACAACCGCACAACCTCAAACAGACTGTTGTTCGCAGCAAACTACCCAGCCTCAGGAGAACAGTGACCACAACACCACACAACCCTGCCACAGCAACCTCTGCAATTCATGCCGGATCATCGACACGGATGACATTATCTGATGTGAGAACCACTGAGCGTCCACCAGGTACACGGCGCATACTCTTGCAACTCGGGCCAACATTTTCTACCTAATATGCTGCAAGAAAGGATGTCCTGAAGCATGGTCCATTGGGGAAAACGTGCTGACGCTATGACGACGGATGAATGAACATCGCTCGACAATCACCAGGCAAGACTGTTCCCTTCCTATTGGCGAACACTTCAGTGGTCACGGGCATTCAGTCTCTGATCTTCAGGTAGGCGTTCTCCAAGGTGGCCTTCACGACACACGACAGCGCAGAGTCGCTGAGCAGAGACTGATAGCCAAGTTCCGCACACATGACGACGGCCTCAACCGGGCTCTTGGGTTCATGTCGCACTATCTGTAACCCCCATGACTTGTCTGAAGTTGTAACATCTCATTTACTGTCCTGTCTGGAGACAATACACATCTCTTTAACCTATGTCTAATGCTATCTCCACTCACAGTGTCTGTATCTTTAAGACTTGAATAGCAGGTTAGCTGTAAAGACTCGCATTCTAATCAGTATTCTGTAAACTATGTGTGCCTTTATATGCCCTTCTCTGATCAGAACCTTCCACACACCTGACGAAGGAGCAGCATTTCTGAAAGCTTGTGGGTTTACTATCAAATAGACTGGTTGGACTTTAACCTGGTGTGACACTTCTTACTTTGTTCCCCAGAACCAGATCCAGCTCCATCATTGTTGGGTCTTCTATATATTGAGACAGAAAGCTCCCTGGAATACATTTCAAGATATCTGCCCCACCTAAACCTTTTACACTGTGACTATCCCAATTCATGTTGGGGAAGTTTAAATCCCCTGGTATAATTATCTAATTCTTATCCTTACACATCTCAGTTAATTGTCTCCATATTGCTCCTCTATTTCCAGCCTGTAATACATTTAGATG
The DNA here is from genome assembly GCF_965287045.1 of Carcharhinus amblyrhynchos. NCBI lineage: Eukaryota > Metazoa > Chordata > Chondrichthyes > Carcharhiniformes > Carcharhinidae > Carcharhinus > Carcharhinus amblyrhynchos. The sequence continues at coordinate 61,832,257 of NC_137329.1, forward strand.
TATCAGATGAAGAACAGTCACTGCATATACCTGCATGCTCTACCCTCTGGTGCTTCTTGTATATAAATCAGGCTTAGCAGCAGTCAGAGTCAATGACAGCCAATGGCTGGAATTTTACTGTCCCACCTGCCATGGGAATTGAAGTGGGTGAGAGGTGGACCATGGAAAGGTCCATTAACCTTGGGATAAATGAGGCTGTAAAATCCAACCTAATGTCTCTGGCAGTAGTGAGGGGAGGCAATGGCACAGTGGTACTGTCACTGGGCAAGTAATCCAGAGATCCTGAGCAAGATCTGGCAATCCAGCTTTAAATCCTGCCACGGCAGATGATGAAATTTGAATTTATCAAAATAATCTAGAATTAAGTTTAATGATGACTATGAAACTTCACGAGGAGGGGGCCGTGGAAGAATACTGGAGATCAGACTCCCATTGAGGCTGAGTCAGATGATGATCCTCTGCAAGTGGCTATCTCAAATATACTGGAGATGGTATTACAGGTGGTATGACTGGTGGCAAACAATCCGATGAAGTTATGGGAGGCAGTCAACAGACTAAAGTGAAGGATAGAAACCCTCTGTGTTCTGTATGATGTCATGGCTCCGATATGCAGCCACCTCCATGTTCCCATGGAAGTATGGCAGCTGCTATGGAGACTTTCACCCAGCAGGTTGGGTCTGCCTAGTTTTGGCCCTGTAGAGGACATTCACCAAAATAATTGAAGACCAGTCAGCAAGCTGCCTCCACCTCTGCAGTGGATGTTGTGTTGGACTGAGATGAAACAGTAAGGTTTAAACGTTACAAAACTTTAACATTACTTGTGTGTCTTGGGTGTTTAATCACTGTACATATCATAGCGCTTTATAAATACATTTGTTGTTTATGAATATGCCCTCATGATTTGAAAATGCAGTGCACATGTATTAAAGTTATCTTGTATTGTGAGGGTGAGCTGTGCTCCCACTCCTTGATCACCTCTACTTTTGTGTTTCACATTCACACTTCTGACGTGTGCCTTGTAGATGGTGGACAAGCTTTGGAGAATCAGGAGGTAAGTTACTTGCCACAGGATTCCTAGCTTTTGACCTGTTCTGGGAGCCACAGTACTTACATGGAAAAAAACTCGCAATTTCCTCCCTAGCCTCCCAAAATGTCCTGGGATGTACTTCAACAGTCCCGGGGATTTATCTATCTTGATGCGCTTTAAGACTTCCAGCACCTCCTTCCATACGTACACTCCTCAAGACATCACTATTTATTTTTCCAAGTTCCCTAACATCCATACCTGTAAATATTGATGAGAAATCTTCATGTAGGGTCTCACCCATCACACATAGGTAACCTTGTTGATCCTGAAGAGGCCCTACACTCTCTCCATTTACTCTTTTGTCCTTTATGTATTTGTAGAAGCTCTTCGGACTCTCCTTTACCTTATCTGCCAAAAGAATCCCATTGGACCTGCCAAAATAGACCACTACACATTTATCCGCGTTGAAGTCCGTCTGCCACTTCTCCGCCCAGTCTTGCATCCTATCTCTGTCTTGCTGCAACTTCTCCAGACTATCCACAACACCACCAAGCTTCATGTCATCGGCAAACTTACTAACCCATCCCTCCACTTCCTCATCCAGGTCATTTATGAAAATGACAAACAGCAAGGGTCCTAGAACAGATCCCTGCGACACTCCACTGGTGACGACCTCCATGCAGAAAAAGACCTATCCACAACCACTCTCTGCCTTCTGCAGGCAAGCCAGTTCTGGATCCACAAGGCAACAGCCCCTTGGATCCCATGCCCTCTCACCTTTTCAAGACGTCTTGCATGGGGGACCTTATCAAACGCCTTGCTGAAGTCCATGTAAACCACATCCACCGCTCTTCCTTCGTCAATGTGTTCAGTCACATTTTCAAAGAACTCAACTAGTCTCGTAAGGCATGACCTGTCCTTGACAACGCCTTGCTGACTATTTCTGATCAGATTAAACTTCTCTAAATGTTCATAATTCCTGTCCCTCAGTATCCTGTCCATCAACTTACCGACCACTGAGGTCAGACTTTCCGGTCGGTAATTTCCTGGGCTATCCCTGTTCCCTTTCTTGAAAATAGGAACCACATCTACAATCCTCCAATCCCCCGGAACCTCTCCCGCCTCCATCGATGATGCAAAGATTGTCGCCAGGGGCTCTGCAATCTCTTCCCTCACCTCCTACAGTAACCTGGGGTACATCCCATCCGGACTCGGCGACTTATCTATCTTGGTAGAATTTAAAAGTTCCAACACATCCTCTTCCTTAGCGTCCACATACTCAATCTTTTCAGTCCGCCGTAAACCTACAGTACAACTTCCCAGGTCATTTTCCACCGTGATAACTGAGGCAAAGTACTCAATAAGCACCTCTGCCATTTGTTCCGGTTCCACACAGACTTTTCCCCCTTTACCTTTTATAGGTCCAATCCCTTCATTTCTCATCCTTTTACTCTTCACATATTTGTAGAACACCTTGGGGTTCTCCTTAATCTTACCCGCCAAGGCCTTCTCATGACCCCTTCTGGATCTCCTAATTTCCTTTTTAAGCTCCTTTCTATAACCCATATACTCCTCTAGATCCTTAACCTCTCCTAGCTCCCTAAACCTTTTGTACGCCTTTCTTTTCTTCCTGACTAGGTTCATCACAACCTTCATGCATCACGGTTCCTACGACCTACCAAAACCTCCCTGTCTCATCGGAACGTTGTCATGCAGAGCTCCAGACTAACATTCCTTGAAAATCCACCACCTTCCTTCAGTACTTTTCCCCAAAAAAACCTCCTTCCAGTTTACTCGTCCAATTTTCTGCCTGATGTCTTCATATTTCCCCTTACTCCAGACAAACACCTTCCTAGCCTGCCTGATCCTTTCTCTTTCCAATGCTATCGTGAAGGAGATAGAATTATGATCGCCATCCCCGAGATGCTCTCCCACCGAGAGATCCGACACCTGTCCAGGTTCGTTCGCCAGCACCAGGTCAAGTACAGCCTCTCCTCTTGTGGGCTTGTCCACGTACTGTGTCAGGAAACCCTCCTGAACACATCTAACAAACTCCTCCCCCATCCAAACCCCTTACCCTTGGGATACTCCAGTTGATGTTTGGGAAATTAAAGTCTCCCATCACGACAACTCTGTTATTACTACACCTCTTTAGGATCTGTTTTCCTATCTGCACCTCAACTTCCCTGTCACTATTGGGCGACCTTTAGAAAACACCCAGCAAAGTTATCGACCTCTTGCTGTTCCTAACTTCCAGCCACAGAGACTCCGTAGACAGTCCCTCCACAGCATCCACCTTCTCTACAGCCGTGACACTATCCCTGATCAACAGTGCCACTCCACCACCTCTTTTGCCTCCCTCCCTGTCCTTCCTGAAACATCTGAATCCCGGCACCTGAAGTATCCAGTCCTGTCCCTGAGACATCCAAGTCTCCATAATGGCCACCACATCACATTCCCAAGCAGCAATCCACTCCCTAAGCTCATCCATTTTATTCACTACAGTCCTGCCGTTAAAATAGACACACCTCAGATCCTCAGTCTGGGCACTTCCCTTCTCCATCTATACTCTATTAGTGTTGGGCAAGCTAATAGGGCTAAAGGTAGACAACTCTCCTGGCCCTGATGGAATCCCTAAAGAGATTGCGAGCAAGATAATAAATGCATTAGTGGTAATTTACCAAAATGTGCTGGATTCTAGGGTGGTTCCTGCAGTTTGGAAAACAGCAAATGTGCCACTACTGTTTAAAAAGGAGATAGACAAAAGGCAAGTAATGATAGGCCAGTTAGCTTAACTTCTGTAGTAGGGAAAATGCTTAAATCTATCATCAAGGAAGAAGTAGCGAGACATTCAACATAAATTGTCCCATTGGGATGACGCAGCATGAAAGGCAGGTCATGTTTGACAAATTCGATGGAATTATTTGAGGACATTACAAGCCTGGTAGAAATGGGGAATCTTTAGTGTGGTGTAATAAGTAATGGACCAAGTCGATAATTCTTTACAACTTTTATCACTTTTTTTAGTCTGAAACTATATTGTGGTTTAAATCATTAATGGAATTGGTTGGATGAGGTCAAGGAAAGAAGGGCTTAATTAGTGCTAAATTTAATAACTATTTATTTTGAAGTGATTGATTAATTAACATTAGAAATGTTAGTCAGCGGGGTGCAGTGTTCTGACTGCGAGATGTGGGAGGTCCATGATGCTCCCAGTGTTCTGAATGGCTACATCTGCAGGAAGTGCATCCAATGGCAACTCCTCACAGACTGGTTATAACAATATTTGGACACACTTAGGAGCATGCAGATGGCAGACAGCATCATAGACAGGAGTTGTAGAGTGGTGGTCACACCCAAGGTACAGCAGATAGATGGGTGACTGCCAGAAAGGGCAGGCAGTCAGTGCAAGAATCCCCTGTGGCTGTCCCTTCTGTAATAGGTGTATCACTTTGGATACTGTTGGGGGGATGGCTTCTCGGGGGAAAACAACAGCAACAGCCAGTGCAATGGCACCACAGCTGGCTGTGTTGTTCAGCAGGGAGGGCTAAGGCACAGAACAGCAACAGTCATAAGAGACCCAATAATCAGGAGCACAGATGAGTGTTTCTGTTGTGAAAGAGACTCCAGGATGGTGTGATGCTTCCCTGATGCCAGGGTCCAGGATGTCGCTGAATGGCTGCAGGGCATGTTGAATGGTGAGGGTGATAAGGCAGAGGTACATGTTGGTACCAATGACATAGGTAGACAGAGGGATGAGGTCTTGCACCAAGTATTCAGGAAGTTAGGCAATAGACTAAGGAGCAGGACCTCTTGGGTTGTAATCTCTGGATTACTCCCAGTGCCATGAGCTAGTGAGTACAGAAATGGGAGAATAGCACAAATGAATATGTGACTTAAGAGTTGGTGCAGGAGAAAGGGTTTTAGCTTCCTGGACCACTGGGACCATTTTTGGGGAAGATGGCACCTGTACAAGGGGGACGGCCTACATCTGAACCAGAGTGGGACTAACATCCTTGCTGGTAGGTTTGCTAGTGCTGTTGCGAAAAATTTAAACTAGTTTGGCAGGGGGAGGGGACCCAGATTGTTAGCAGATTACGGTATAACAAAGGGATGCAATCAGGTAAGAAGGAATACAGTGGTAGTAAGTTTCAAGGGAGTAAGACAAGGCTGGAGGACCTCTACTTTAATGTCAGGTGTATTAAAGGTAAATCAGATGAGTTGAGAGTGAGGATTGACACAATTATGATATAATAGCCATCACAGAGACATGGTTGAATGAAGGGCAGGATTGGCAGCTCAGCATCTCTGGATATAGAATCTTCAGGTGAGACAGAGGAGGGGGTAAAAGAGGGGGAGGCATTGCATTATTAGTTAAGAAGGCAGTTACTACTGTAAGAAGGGACGATATCTTGGAGGGAGCATCAAGTGAAGCTTTGTGAGTAGAGCTTAGGAATAAAAAAGGGACAGCTACATTGTTTGATGTTTATTATAGACCCCAGATAGTCAGCGGGAAATTGAAGAGCAAATATTTGCAATTCGCAGAGTGATGTAAAAATAAGAGGGTAATTATGTTAGGTGATTTCAACTTTCCCAACAGTAGTTGGGATAGCCATCAGGTTAAGGGCGTAGATGGAGGAGAGTCCTTAGAATGTATACAGAAAAACATCTCAGATCAATATGAGGAGGGTCCAACAAGGAAAGGAGTTGTTGCTGGACCTAATTCTGGGAATGAAGCTGGACAGGTGGTTGGTGTATTGGTGGGGGAGCATTTTGGTGATAGCGACCACAACATGGTTCAATTCGAATTTGTTATGGACAAAGAAATTGACAAGTTGCAGAAAAAGGTTTTGAATTGGGGAAGAGTAGGTTTTAACAAAATTAGGCAGGAGCTCGCCAAGGTAGACTGGAATGAATTACTTGTGGGGAAATCTACAGAAGAGCAGTGGGGGTGTTCAAAGATTAAATGGGGAGGGTACAGGCCCAACACATTCTCTCTAGCATAATCGGAAGGTGTGACAAACCTAGAAAACCATGGATGATAAAAGATATTCAGGATACAATGAGAAAGAAAAGAGAGGCGTTTAACAAGTATAAGGGAAGTAAGTCTGCGGAGGCATTAGTGGAGTACACAAAGTGCAGAATGGAGCTTAAGTAATCAATTAGGAGAGCAAAGAAGGGATATGAGAAATCTTTGGCTGGTAAAAGTTGGGAAAACCCTGAGATATTCTATCAGTATACCAATGTGAAGAGGATAACCAGAGAAAGAGTAGGGCCCACTAGGACCAAGGGAGAAATCCATGGGTGGAGGCAGAGGACATTGGTAGGGCATTACATCTTCTTCACCTGTGAGAATGTAGAGGTAGTTATGGAACTTTAGAGAACTTTAGAGAACTTTAGAGAAAATTATCGTATGGAGTGACAAGGTATTGGAGATATTGGTGAACTTAGAAGTGGATAGATCTCCAGGTCCTGATGAACTGTGTCCTAGGCTGTTGTAGGAGGCAAGGGAGGAAATTGCAGGGGCTCTGTCCCAAATTTTTAATTCCTCCCTGGCCACTGGGGAGGTGTCAGAGGACTGGAGAACAACTAATGTGGTCCCACTATTTAAGAAAGGTTATAGAGACAAGTCAGGGAACTGCAGACCAGTGAGTCTCATGTCAGTGGTTGGGAAACTACTGGAGAAGATTCTGAAGGAGAAAATCATTCTCCATTTGGAGAGGCAAGATTTGATCAGGGATAGTCAGCATGGTTTTGACAGAAGGAAGTCATGCCTAACAAATTTAATTGAATTTTTTGAACATGTAACTAAGTGTGTGGATGAGGGTAGTGTGGTTGATGTAGCTTACATGGATTTCAGCAAAGCCTTTGACAAAGTCCCACATGGGATACTTATTAAGAAGGCTAATACATATGGGATACAGGGTGATCTGACAAGGTGGATTCATAACCTCGGTCGGAGACAGAGGGTGGTGACAGACCGCTGCTTTAGTGACTGGAGGCCAGTGACAGTGGCGTACCACAGAGATCCATGCTGCTGTCCCTATTGTTTGTCATTTGTATAAATGACATAGACGACTATGTGTGGGATAGGATTGGTACGTTTGCAGATGACATGAAGTTTGGCCGGGTGGTTAACAGTGAGGTTGAGTATCTTGGGTTACAGGAAGATATAGTCTTGATGTCAAATGGGTGGATAAATGGCAGATAGAACTTAACCCTGAAAATTGTGAGGTGATTTACTTTGAAAAGAGTAATTTGACATGGAATTATACTATGAAAGGTCTAACACTGGGATATCCAAAGAAAAAAGGGACCTTGGTGTGTGTGTGTCCATAAATCTCTGAAGGCAGGAAGGCAGAAAGGCAGGTTAATAGGATGGTGAAAAAGACACATGGCATATTCGTCTTTCTCAGGGTAAGGATTACAAAAGCGAAGACATCATCATGGAGTTGTATAGAGCCTTGGTGAGGCCACAATTGGAGTACTGTGTGCAGATCTCGTTGCCACATTATGGGGAGGACATGAGCACACTGGAGGGGATACAGAAGAAACTTACCAAGATGTTGCTTGGGATAGAACATTTACATTATAAAGAGAGGTTGGATAGGCTTGCGTTGTTTTCTCTGGAGCAGGGGCGCGACCTTATTAAGGTGTTCAAGATTATGAGGGCCATGGATAGGTTGGATAGGGAACTGCTTTTCCCCGAGTTGAAGGCTCAGTTACAAGGGGACATGAATTAAAAATGAGGGGTGGGATATTTTGGGGGAATTTGAGGAAAATCCGCTTTATTTAGAGATGGTGATTGTCTAGGATGCATTGCCTGGGAAAGTGGTCGAGGCGAGATGTCTCACTTTCTTTAAAAAATACCTGGATGAACACTTGGTTCACCATGGGACGACATGGTAGCACAGTGGTTAGCACTGCTGCTTCACAGCACCAAGGATCCAGATTCGATTCCCAGTTTGGGTCACTGGCTGTGTGGAATTTGCACATTCTCCCCATCTGCATAGGTTTTCTCCGGATACTTTGGTTTCCTCCCACAGTCTGAAAGGTGTGCTGGTTAGGTGCATTGACCTGAACAGGCACCGAACCGTGGCCCCTGGGGGAATTTTACAGTAACTTAATTGCTGTGTTAATGTAAGCCTTGCTTGTGACTATTAAATTAAAAAAAAATCAAGGCTACAGGCCAAGTGCTGCTAAGTGGGATTAGTTGGGCAGGTCAGGCCCTTTCATGCGCTGGTGTAGATTCGATGAGCCGAAGATCCCTCTTCTGCACTGTAAGATTCTGTGGTTCTGGTGTATCTGGATTTCCAGAAGGCATTTGACAAGGTGCTGGACCAAAGGCTGCTGCATAAGATAAAGGTGCACAGTGTTATGGGTAATGTATTAACTTGGATAGAGGATTGGTTAACTAACAGAAAGCAAAGCGTAGGGATAAATGGGTGTATTACTAGTTGGTGATCAGTGACTTGTAGTGTGCCTCAGGGATCAGTGTTGGGACCGCAATTGTTTACAATTTACGTAGATGATTTGGAATTGTGTCAAAATTTGCAGATGACGCGAAGATAAGTGGTGGATCAAAGTGTGCAGAGGACTTTGAAAGTCTGCAAAGGGATATAGATAGTCTAAGTGAGTGGGCAAGGGTCTGGCAGTTGGAGTACAGTGTAAGGCCATCCATTTTGATAGAAATAGCAGCATTATTTAAATAATGCAACATGCTGCTGTGCAGAGGGACCTGGGTGTCCTTGCGAATGAATCTCAGAAAGTTGGTTTGCACATGCAGCAGGTAATTAAGAAGGCAAATAAATAGAATTTTGTCCTTCATTGCTAGAGGGATGGAATTTAAAAACAGGAAGGTTATGTTGCAGCTGTAAAAGGTGCTGGTGAGGACACACCTTGAGTACTGTGTACAGTTTTAGTCTCTTCACTTGAGAAAGGATATAGTGGCACTGGAGGGGGTGCAGAGAAGATTCACTAGGTTAATTCTGTAGTTCAGAGGGTTGGCTTTTGATGAGAGATTGAATAGACTGGGCTATACTTATTGGAATTCAGAAAAATGAAGGGAGACCTTATAAAAACATATAAAGTGTTGAAGGGAATATATAAGATGGAAGCAGGGAGGTTGTATCCACTGGGAAGTGAGAATACAACTAGGGAGCATGACCTCAAAATAAGGGAGGAGCAGAGTTAGGACTGAGTTGAGGAGGAATTTCTTCACCTAAAAGGCTGTGAATCTTTAGAATTCCCTGCCCGGTGAAGCAGTTGAGGCTAGCTCATTGAATATTTTTAAGGCAAGGATAAATAAATTTTTGAACAATAAAGGTATTAAGGGTTATAGTGAGTTGGCGGATAAGTGGAGCTGAGTCCTCAAAAACATCAGCTTGATCTTATTGAGTAGTGGTGCAGATTTGAGGGGCCAGATGTCTACTCTTGCTCCTAGTCCTTATATTCTTATATGTCTTGTCCAATCCAGTTTCTGGTCAAAACCCCCAGGATGTTCATTGTGGGAGATTCAGCAATGGTAATGTCACTGAATGCCAAGGGGTGATGGTTAGGTCATACCTTGTTGAAGATGGTTATTGTTTGCCACTTGTATGGCACATACGTTACTTGCCACTTGTCAGCTCAAGCCTGGATATTGTCCAGATCTTGCTACGTTTGGACATGTACTGCTTCAGTGTCTGAGGAGCCGTGAATGATGCTGAACGTTGTCATCAGTCATCCGTGACCATCTGCACTTTGAACCTTATGATGGAATGAAGCAGCTGAAGGTGATTGGGCCGAGGACACTATGCTGAGGAACTTCTGCAATGATGCCTGGAGCTTAGATGATTGTCCTCCAATCACCACAGCCACTCCCTTGATACATTTATGTATTGAAGACCGTAAAATGCCACATTAGTTCCCAATGAATCCCTGGAACAATCCACAGGCAAAAAATTTGAGCGTGGCAGCAACCTACAGGGCTATTAGAAGGGGTGGTCCTCCCAGTCTATGGGATGTAAGACCCTCCTGCAAAATGTGGCAGATATGATCTGCCATATTTCTTGCCAAGGACATTTGCTCATCTGCAAATTGGAACGTCTTCTTTGGTAAACCTTTGGTCGTGCAAGTTGCCTCTGTGCAATAGGTCTAATTTCCTCATCCTCTGGGTCTTGTTCAGGCTTCCCTACACCATAGACCTTAGGCAGTTCCTGTTAAGTGGTGGGCTCTTCTCCTCCTCAATTGGATTACTTCCATCAAGAAGTTAGCATTGAGCCCATGCTCCATTCTTCAATCCTCCTTCTCCTTGTGGACTAATAGATGGAACAGAATTAAATCTGGGCAAATATAGGAGACTTCCAACTCTTAAACAAAAATTCAATGTCTTGTCCTAGAACTGCATCTGTGCTTCTAGCTTTTAAGACAAATGAGATGCAGATGAGGGGCAAACTCACAGATACAGGTGATCAAGGTACTATCCCTTCAATCCGACAGAGGTTTGAAGATGTTTGGATGCATTCATGAAATGTGCCACCATACCAAAGGCACACCAGCAAACTCTGATCTAGCTGGCATACTGATTAAGCTCAACTTGCACTTCAGCAATCACAAAATGCCCTTCAGCCCTTTATACATACCTGTTTGATAAAGCATATTAGTGGCTTTCATTGATATCTTGGCATATATGCGGTCTTAATTCATGCCTGCATTTTCTGTTTAAGCTCAAAAGGAGCAACTGTGTTTTGAAACCACAGTTCTTCATTAATACGTACCAAAAAACAGTGGTTCCAACTGCACCTTTCTCAAGGAAATCTTTCTCCTTTCTCTCAGCTGTCAGTCTATTTCAGCAGTTTGAGTGCAACCCCTGAAAGGTCTCTTATTCCAGCCATGGGCTCATCCTACACTACTTTAGAACCCCGCTGTGCAGATTACTTTACAGTTTTGATTTTAAACTGTGCAGTAACTTTGAAGTTTCAAGATGATGCAGCTGAGCTTGCACTTTGAGACCCTCCTCCCATCAACATTTGCGTCCCTCTAATTTTCTTGGAACCTATAAATGTACAGGTAGATCTTTTTCAAATTATTTGACAGCCTCCCCAGTTACCCTGGATTCCATTGTCATTGTGGTGGACATTCCAGCCCCCGCCCTGCATCCATCACTGTTGATGTCCCAAGGCCCTCATGTGGACTATACCCCTCCTCATCTCCAGAGTCACAGTCGCAAACAGAAGAAAACCCCTGCCCAGGAGACAGTCAAGTAGACACACAGCCTTGATAACCTTTCCCACTTACAGGCTGCAGATGTCCCCAAATGATAGCTATCTCATTTGAAGCCTAGTATCGAATCCAGGCAATCCCATTGAAACTGAATGTAAGGCAATGAATATGCCTTGCACAGAGGGAGGTGCCTTACCCCAATTGAGCACAAAGTTGTTGCCCCTCTATGAAGCAGGACTATGATGAGCATGCCATACAAAGCATGGTCCTTTAAGCTCTAGGACTGTCTTAATCTCACACAAACTTCTTGGCCCAAGTCAGGGACTATGACTGTCTTTCAGTAAGCTTTCCCATTCCATCATGACTGATTACAACATAGTTTGCCTTCCCTCGATGAGTCTGTGCAATTCAGTCCTCTTGGGTGACACAACCCCAACACCCACACCCTCTCTCGTTCCCCCAACCCCTACTCAGGACTCTGTGTGCATCCCACTTCATTCATCCAGTTCAATTCCAACACACTTCCTTCTGTATCTCTGTTCTAACCTTCCATATCAGGCTCCACCTTCCTTATCCTTATTCTGCCTTCTGCCTGGCATTGCACTTCTCACCTGTACCAAACCCCATTATGTCAATTGTCCCTCAAGTCTCTGAAATCTTTCTGCCTTTCCAACACTACCATACAACATTGTAACCCAAGTCTTTGGCATCCTTCCCCACACTCCATTCTGGTCACAATGCTTGCCTATGCATCGGAGTACAGCCCTGCCTGAGACATACTGAGTGCTGTCCTCCTGGAGTATAGAGGCACCCACTGTGAGCAGATCAAACCTACATTTCCACTAGTATGACATTGCACTGGTATTGCTGAGAAACTGGAGCAGCGCTATTGCAAGTAGACTTTGAACATAGCACTCACCTCAAAGTTAAGAGCAAAATGAGGAAGGACAACTGTGAGCCCCTTATACATAGTTGTGCTTTAGGCCAGTCCACTTTCCCACAGGTGTGGAAAATAATTGGGATGGGGGACATGAAATTTTTTAAACCCATTCATGAGATGGAAATGTCGCTAGCTGGGCCAGCATTTATTACCCATTCCTAATTCACCTTGAGAAGGTGGTGATGAGCTGCCTCTTGAACCAGTGCAATCCTTGTGGGGTAGATACATCCACAGTGCTGTTAGGGGAGGGGGTCTAGGACTTTGACCCAGTGACACTGAAGGAATCCCAGTATGTTTGCAAGATGGTATATATTGCTGCCATTGTGTCTGCAGTAGGAACGTGAATGTTGAAAGTGAATGGGGCACCAATTAAGTGGGATGCTTTGACCTTAATGGTGCAAAGCTTCTTGAATGTTGTTGGAGCTGCACTCATCCAGGCAAGAGCTGAGTATTCCATCACACTCCTAACTTGACGATTGTGGACAAGGAGGTGAGTTATTTGTCACAGGATTTCTTACCTCTTGTAATCTGAATATTTATGTGGCTAATCCAATTCTGGTTAATGGGAACTCCCAGGATAGTGGGGGATTCAGCAATGATAATGCCATTGAATGTCAAGTGGTGATGGTTAGGTTTTTTTGTTTGCAGTGGTCATTGTCTGACTCTTGTGTGGCATGAATGCTACATGTCTGGATGTTGCCCAGATCTTGTTCCATCTGGAAGTGGACAGCTTCAGCATCTGAGGAGTTATGAATGGTTCTGAACATTGTGTAAGTTGACTCGGTACTAACTCAAGTTAGTGGAATTTCAGTGAATGCTTGCAACCTGAAATAAAAACAGAAAATGCTGGATAAACTCAACAGGTCTAGGAGCATCTGTAGAAAGAGGAAAGAGTTAACATTTTGAGTTCACATGATTTCTTCAGAGTTGAAGAGAGTGGAAATGTAATGAATTATATAGTTGGGGAGGGATCTGCAGCGGAATAGAAGGTCAGGGAGAAGTCGAAGCTAAGGAGAGATTGACAAAGATGTCATGGACACAGACAAAGGGAGTGTTAATAGTAGCATTAAGAATTAAAGAAGGTATTGATTGTGGCATAAAGACAAAACAGCACAATGGACAGGAGAGATGGTTGTGTGTGTGTGTGTGTGTGTGTGTGTGTGTGTGTGTGTGTGTGTGTGTGTGTGTGTGTGTGTGTGTGTGTGTGTGTGTGTGTGTAAACAAGGAGCGATCAAGATGGAGGGGAAAATTCACAGTCTAGTTCAGTTATTCCCAAGCTGTTCAGTAACACAGCACATTTCGATGAGACAAGCAATTCCACAGCACACACTTTTTTACAGCTGAATCAACTGCTTATAAACGTCATGTTTACTTACAAATATAGAATCCCTACAGTGCAAAATGAGACCATTCAGCCATCAAGCCTGCGCTGTCAACGATCACACCCAGGCCCTATCCCCATAACCCACATATTTACCCTGTTCATCTCCCTGATACTAAGGGGCAATTGGACATGGCCAATCAACCTAACCTACACATCTTTGGCATGTGGGAAGCAACTGGAGCACCCGGAGAAAACCCATGCTGACACAGGGAGAACATGCAGATTTCACACATACAGTTACCTGAGACTAGAATTGAACCTTGGTCCCTGGCGCTGTGAGGGATTTCCACCATCAATCTTCCTATAATGCACCTTCATCTTTCATAAATGCAGATAACTTGGGTGAACACTTCAATCTTATACAACCAAGAATGAAGATGAAATGACTCTAGTGGTTCAAATTGAGGAGAATGTCCTATCAGGAATTACTGCAGTCCTATTAAGGTACTTGTGGGTATGAAATAGGTAGAACAGGATTAGCAACACATCACAGAGATGTGGGGAGCACTGCTCCCATCAAACATCCATATGGGTTGAGTCCAGCTAAGTTATCGCAGGTACAGCAGGAAATTGAGTTCATGCTCCAGAATGCCATGATTGAATTACTTTCTAATGATTGGAGCTTCCCAAAAGTCATGATGCCCAAACTGGATAGAAACCAAAGACTGCATGTGGACTATAGGCGGACAAATATTATATCAAGAGAGACTTATTTCCTATTCCACGCTTGGAAAACTGCATCAAAAGCATTGGACAGTTAAAACTCATCACCAAAATAGACTTACTCAAGGGCTATTGACAAGCACCTTTGACTGAGAGGGCAAAGAAAATCTCTGCTTTTGTGACTCCAGAAGGATTCTATCAATTCAAAGTCATGCCATTCGGGAAGAACACCCCTGCAACTTTTCAAAAGCTCATGAGCAGAGTGATTTGAGGATTGAATCACTCTGCCGTATAAATTGATGATTTAATGTGTTCTGCCAGAGTTGGACAAGCATCTGCACCACCTAAAAGTACTGTTTGACCGCTTAGAAGGAGACAAACTCTTGATGAATCTAGCAAAAAACAAATTTGCTCAGGCCCAAATTTCATATCTGGGACCTATGGTGGGAAATGGTAAAATGGTGCCACCGGATGCAAAAGTACAGGTCATGGGGGGCTTCCCAGAACCCACCACTAGAAAGGACATTTTAAGACTTCTGGGAATGAGTGGATTTTATCATAAGTTCATGCCAAACTTCAGCAGAGTGATAGCAACATTCACAGAGCTCTTAAAGAAAAACACACATTTTACTTGGATGGAGGACTGTCAAACATCATTCAAATGCTTAAAAAGTATGCTGACGACAAACGCAATTCTAGCAGCACCTAATTGTGACAAGCTGTTTAAACTGGCAGTGGATGCTAGCGACACTGGTGTAGAAGTCCTGATATTGCAAGATGAGGTACTTGGTCTTGAGAAGTCAGTGGGATTTTCTCAAGGAAATTAAATCAGCACCAACAGAAGTATCCATTGAGAAAGAGACTTTAAGCATGATACTGGTGTTACATTTCAAAATTCATGTTGCCCGCAACCTAACATAGACATTTATATATGCTTACCATGACCCTTTGAAAATTCTGGATCAGAACACTCAGTTATTCTGATGGGGTTAGTTATTGCAATCCTTTAACTTAAAATTTTTCATGTGGCCAGGAGCGAAAATGTCATTACCCTGAAATGAAAGAAACTTTTGGAAACCATGGGTGCAGATTCTCTGGAGTATCCACTATGTTAATGCACGCTTCTGAAGTTTCTAATGTTAAATCAGATAAAATTAGTAATAACATGGTTGAGTAATGAAATATCTTTCAAACTAAGACATTTCATTTTTAAAAGGGTGGGGGGGGTGAATGTCATGGATTGGATTTGCCTAGTAACAATAAGACCCAGAATTAATAAAAAGAATGATGGAATGTAATCTACCCAGCAACATGGGGAGAATCTGCCTGATGATGGTCGTAGCCTACATTCAAGGGGATAATGTGATGTGTCCTTTTCCCACTAACAAGATGAGCAGACATCTAGATAAGGTCAGATGTAGATAGGTATGTCATAGGGAAGTACTTTACCCAAATATAAAAGTTTTGGCCCTGGAGGGAGTGCAGAGGAGGTTTACTAGGCTGATACCGGAGTTGAGGGGATTGAGCTATGAGGAGAGGCTGAATAAGCTAGGCTTGTACTCGTTAGAGTTTAGAAGAATGAGGGGAGATCTCATTGAGACGTATAAGATGATGAATGGGATGGATAGGATAGAGGTGGAGAAACTCTTCCCGCTCAAAAAAGACAGTAGGACTAGGGGGCACAGCCTCAAGATAAAGGGGAGGCAGTTTAGAACGGAGTTGAGGAGGAACTTCTTCACTCAAAGGGTGGTGAATCTCTGGAATTCTCTGCCCGTTGAAGTGGTGGAGGCTGCCTCACTAAATATTTTTAAGAAGCGGGTTGATGGGTTCTTGATAAGAGAGGGGATTAAGGGTTATGGAGAGAGTTTAGAGCATGGAAACAGGCCCTTCGGCCCATCTTGTCCACACTGTCCTTTTTTTTAAACACTAAGCTTGTCCCAGTTTCCCGCATTTGGCCCATATGCCTCTATACTCATCCTACCATGTAACAGTCTAAATGCTTTTCAAAAATAAAATTGTACCCACCTTGATTACTACCTCTGGCAGCTTATTCCAAACACCCACTACCCACAGTGTGAACAAATTGCTACTCTGGACACTTAAAACTATGCCCTCTAAAGTTTCAGATTTCCCTACATTTGGAAAAAGATATTGATTATCTAGCTGATCTATGCCCCTCATTATTTTACAGACCTCATAGAATCATAGAAACCTTACAGTACAGAAGGGGGCCATTCGGCCCATCAAGTCTTCACTGACCACAATCCCACCCAAGCCCCACCCCCATTTCCCTACACATTTACCCACTAATCCCTCTAACCTATGCATCTCAGGACAGTAAGGGCAATTTTTAGCATGGTCAATCAACCTAATCTGCACATCTTTGGACTGTGGGAGGAAACCGGAGCACCCGGAAGAAAACCGCACAGACACAAGGAGAATGTGCAAACTCCACACAGACAGTGACCAAAGCCGGGAATCAAACCCAGGTCCCTGGAGCTGTGAAGCAGCAGTGCTAACCAGTGTGCTACCGTGCCACCACAAGATCACCACTAAGTTTCCTACACTCCAGGGAAAAGAATCCCAGTCTATCCTTATAACTCAAACCAAGTCCCAGTAATATCCTAGTAAATCTTTTCTAGTTTAATAACATCCTTTCTACAAAAGGGTGACCAGAACCGTAGTTAAGTTAAAGTTATTTAGTCACAAGTAAGGTTGACATTCACACTGCAATGAAGCTACTGTAAAAATCCCCTAGTTGTCACTCTCCGGCACCTGTTCAGGTACACAGAGGGAGAATTTAGCATGACCAATTCATCTAATCTGCACGTCTATGGACTGCGAAAGGAAACAAGAGCACTCAGAGGGGAACCACACAGACACAGGAAGAACATGCAAACCCCACATGGGCAGTCATCCAAGCCAGGAATTGAACCTGGGTCCCTGGCGCAGTGAGGCAGCAGTGCTAACCACTGTGCCACCATGCCACCTGTATACAGTATTTCAAATGTAGCCTTACCAACGTCTTGTACAACTTCAACAAGACGCCCCAACTCCTGTATTCAATGTTTTGACCGATGAAACCAAGCATGCCGAATGCTTTCTTCACCACTCTTTCCACCTGTGACTCTATTTTCAAGGTGCTATGAACCTGTACCCCTTTGTTCTATAACTCTCATTTTGGTAGAACTAATGTAGGGGGGCACTATACAATAAATGGCAGAACCATCAGGAGTATAGGATGCACAGAGGAACCTGGGTGTGCAGGTCCACAGGTCCTTGAAGGTGGCAACGCAGGTGGAGAAGGTGGTGAAGAAGGCATATGGCATGTTTGCCTTGATAGGACGGGGCATAGCGTATAAAAGTTGGCATATGATGTTGCAGCTATATAGAACGTTGGTTAGGCCACATTTGGAATACTGCGTCCAGTTCTGGTCGCCTCACTACCAGAAGGATGTGGCGGCTTTGGAGAAAGTGCAGAGAAGGTTTACCAGGATATTGCCTGGTATAGAGGGTCTTAGCTATGAGGAGAGATTGGCTAAACTTGGGTTGTTCTCCCTGGAAAGACGAAGGATGAGGGGCGACCTAATAGAGGTGTATAAAATTATGAAGGGCATTGATAGGGTGAACAGTGGGAAACTTCTTCCCAGGTCGGAGGTGACGTACTCAAGGGGTCACAGGTTCAAGGTGAGGGGGGCAAAGATGTCAGAGGGATGTATTTTACACAGAGGGTGGTGGGGGCCTGGAATGCACTGCCAAGCAAGGTGGTAGAGGTGGACATGCTGAGATCATTTAAGACTTATCTGGACAGCCACATGAACAGACTGGGAATAGAGGGATACAAACGAATAGTCTAGTTGGAAGCATGAGTGGCACAGGCTTGGAGGGCTGAAGGGCCTGTTTCCTGTGCTGTATTGTTCTTTGTTCTCCTCAATGTCCTATCATTAACTGGTTCAATCTACCAAAATGATCACCTCACATTTATCTAAATTAAACTCCATCTGCCATTGATCAAGATCTCGTTGCAATCCTAGATAATCTTCTTCACTGTCCACTATGCCACCAACCTTGGTGTCATTTGCAAGCTTACTAATCATGCCTCCTAAATTCTCATCCAAATCATTAATATAAATGATAAATAACAGTGGATCCAGCACTGATCTCCAAAAAATTCTAAGTGCTGCAGTCACACAAAACAGACAACTCCTGCTGTTTTTTCCTTCTGTGCACTGCGGGGTGGTTCAAAGAGATTTACACTGTAAATCCAGAGATGGGGCGTACTCCCCCTGGACAGACTGGCAGCATAGCACTGAACGGGCCACTGCACATGTGCTGATCTGTCAGAGCAGAGATTGGTGCATGCGCAGTAGCTTCACACTGCCAGTCTCCCAATTGCTGGCCAGTTCAATTGCTGCCCATCACAGCAATCCTCCATTATTGGTTTGCATGGCCTCCCAGCTCCCAATCACTGGCCTCCCAGAGGTCTCCAGGCCAGGCCCGATCTCCCCCCTCCCTCCACCTGCCTCAATCTCCTCGATCACTACTCCCCGCCCCCCTCCTCCCCAGCAGTCCCAATGCCCCTCCCCAATATGATGGCCAGCCCCAATCAGCTCCTTCCCTCCATCTGCCACCAATCCCAAGTGCAGAGTGGCAGTGGGACCCCTATTCTCACCCCTACCGATCATCCCCCCATAAGCCCCACCCCAATAGGTCTTAGCCCTGCCCCCTTGGCACTGCCTGATGCCCAGTGGGCAGTGTCAAGGTGCCCCTTGGGCATTACCACTTTGAATCTTAAGCAGTGCCAGGGGACCAGGCTGGCAATGCTCAGGGGACATCCTCCCTTATCCCTGATCTCCTGGGATCTCCATGGTCTCCCTTCACTCCAGCGAGGTCAGGCTGCCGCCTCCCCATTAGTGGGGAGCTGTGGTAAACCCCAGTGGAATGAACCACTCCTGGTGGTAGGGAGTGGGTGGGGGTGAGTGCCTAGTGGGCCAAGAGACTTCAGTCTAATAGGATGCAGATTCAAGTCTTAATATTTAAATCAGCTCTGCATCAACTTCCAGCATGAAGCTGCTGATAATGAAAATCCTGGCCCCGGAGATGCATGAAGACCATGGCGCCCAGTGGGGAGCCTGTTAAATGGCCTCCACTGATGTGCCCCAGCCCACTGCACAGCAATGCAGGAGGCTGGGGGAATTGCCCCCTTACTTTTTTTCACTCACTGTAAAAACAGGTCTGAAAAACCCACAGTGCTGTTCGGGAGGAAGATCCTACATTTTCACCCAGCAATAGTGAAGGAACAGTAATGTATTACCAAGTCAGGATGATAAGTGGCTTGGGAGGCAAAGTGGTTTAACTGCTTTACTCGATTTCAAGATGATTCAATTTGACTTCCAAGAATTTAATCATGGGTGTGAGTGTAACTACACTACATGGACTGTAGTGGTTCAAAAAAGCAGCTCACTACTACCTTCTCAAGGCAAGTAGGGATGGGCAATAACTGTTGCCTTAGCTAGTGCCCACAACCCATGATCAAATTCTTGGAGATCACATTGAATCACTTCAAAATTGAGCACAGTATTAAACCCATGTTCCCATGCATCTGCTGTCCTTGTCCTGCTAGATGGCAGCAGTGGTGGATTCAGAAGTTGTTGTATAGAGAGACTTAGTGCAGTGCCTCTTGTAGGTGATACACATGAGAGCAGATGCCCTAATTTTTCTTACCTTTTCTAGAAATTCTGAAGGAAATTTATAAGGCCCCCTATTGTTACCCAGACTGATTCAACGTAGAGAAGGAATTGAGTTTAGGACTTCCATGACAAGTATGGCACAGTATCACATCCTTTCATTAGGGTTTACTCAGTCCACCGGTGAAACCCCTATATATATAAATTGACAAAGTCCACATTTCCTTTGACAATTTTAGTATCCGTGATTTCTAAGATATAAATATTAATGTAATTACTATTTCTTATTTTTAAATTATTGTTGATCTTTAAATGGCAATTGTTTCTTTTTTAGCTGCTGGTCAAACTTAGGATATAATAGAGGAGTGCAGTTTATTTCATTGGAAAGAAGCATCTGTGTACAACCTGGCGTTATACAGCATGAGTTACTGCATACTGTTGGTTTTAATCATGAGCAAAGTAGAAGTGACCGTGATGACTATGTAAAAATCATTCATAAGAATATTATGAAAGGTAAGCACGCTTAAAGCATTTGTGTTAAAGTAGGAGATAGCTACGCCAACTGGAGAAAAAGAAAAATCCTATCTGCAATCAATAAATGCTAAAAATATTAAATTAATTCTTTGACTTTGTTTTCAAAGAAGTATGCTTTAGTGGGTTCGAAAGAGTTCCAGAGGAAACATTGGAGTTACAGTTGGGATTATATTAAAATAAAAAGAAACATGTTTGCAACCCTTTATATTGGGGAAAAGAAAGTTCCTTTAAATGAATGTTATCCACATCTTCTGGTTTCTACAATACAATCTATGGAACTGGAACCACCTATGTAGCCATCCATATCTTCCTAATGGCTGGCCAAATAGTGAAAAGCATTGCAGTCGCTGAAAATATTTTCTGCAGCATACAAGAGATCTCTACCTAACCATTCAATAATCAAAAGTATGTTTTCACCAGCCTAAAATGTGCATGCTCTTAGTGTACTGCTCCTCTCTTGTACTTGGAAATCTCTGAAAAGATCACCCACCACATGTAGGGACAAAAGGAACTGCGGGCCCAGTTTTATCTTTTTGATATGCTAGGTGGATTTGAAGCTTGGAGTATTTCAGATCTGATTTTTAGACCATTCTGAGGTGCCCCCATATGCACTCTGCCTGCAGAAATATCAGCGAGTCCGAATCACGCTGCACAAGCCTGTGGGCGGTGTTAATGCTCCCAAAATCCTACAGCTCTGATTGGTGTCTGCAACTGCACATGCGTAGAAAAAAAATGATAGAACACTGCTCCTCTGCCACATCCCCCCTAGGCTGGAAAATGCTTCCCTCTGGCCCTCACAGACATTGCCCCACCCGTACAACATTAGTGACCCTCTTATCCCCCCACCCCTGCCACTTAGACCGATCATAGGCCCCTCCTTTTCCCCCCACTGATCTCAGGCAGAGTGGCAATGGACCCCCCTTCCCCTCCACTGATCTCAGGCAGAGTGGAAGCAGATCCCCAATCCCCCACACTCATATTAGGCAGAGTAGCAACGGATCCCCTTTCTCCCCAAATGATGTCAGGTGCCCACCACCCCCCCAAACTTAAAATATAAGTTTTTAATTTGTAAATTTTTATATTAAAATCATCTTTGGGAATTTATTGGTTTGTTTAACATTACATAAGCCAATTTGATTGGTGCAGCACTGATATGGTATGTATCACTTTTACTCCTGTTTGTCATGGAAATAACATCATAGAATCACATGCATGGAGACTGGCCCTTTGGCCCAAATTTCTCTATGCCGACCAAAATGCTCATCTAAGCTAACCCCATCTGCCTGCACTTGGCCCATTTTGCTGTAAACCTTTCTTATCTATGTATCTGTCCAAATGCCTTTCAAATGTTGTCAATGTCCCTGCCTCAACCACTTCCACTGGCAGTTCATTCCACATACACACCACCCTCTGTGTAAAAAAGTTGCTCCTCAGGTTCCCATTAATTAATTCCCTTCTTAATTCTTAATTCCCCAGTCCTGGGAAAAAGATTGAATGCATTCAACCTATCCATACCTCTCATGACCTTATGGGCAGATGGTGGCCTAGTGGTATTATCTCTTGACCAGGAATTCAGTGAATATTCTGGGGACCTGGGTTCAAATCCTGCCATGGCAAATGATGGAATTTGAATTCAATTATTAAAAATATCTAGAATTAAGAATCTATTGATGACTATGAAACCATTGTTGATTGTTGGAAAAACCCAACTGGTCCTTTAGAGAAGAAAATTTGCTGTCCTTACCTGGTCTGGCCTACATGTGACTCCAGAGCCACAGTAATGTGGTTCACTCTAAACTGTTTTCTCAACTGGGAAGGGCAACAAATGTTGGCTGAGCCAGCAACATCCATAAATAAATTAAAAAAACACCTCTATAAGATCACCCCTCAGTCTCCTACACTCCAAAGAAAAATGTTCTAGCCTGTCCAATCTCTCCCTACAACTCAGTCTCTTGAGTCCTGGCAATATCCTGGCAAATCTTTTCTGTATTCTCTAGTTTAAAAACTGTTGCAAGGCAACCAAAAGTGAACACAGTACCTTAGGTGTGGCCTCAGCAATTGCCTGTACAACTGCAACATAACTTCTCAACTTCTATACTCAATGTACTAACTGACGAAGGCCAATTTATCCATCACGGATTACTGGCTTACCGGTCTACAATTCCCAGGTTTTTCTTTGCGACCCTTCTTAAATAAGGGTTAATCTGACTAACAATGATGCAAGTATCTCAGCAAGAGCTCCCATAGTTTCTTGTCCAGCCTCATGCAGTGTTCTTGGATATACCTGGTCAGAGCCAAGAGATTTATCCAACATTACACATTTTAATACATCCATCACCTCCTCTACTGTAATGCAAATTGTCCCCAATATATTGCCACTAACGTTCCCAGGTTCCCAAGTCTTCATGTTTCTCTTCACAGTAAACACAGAGGAGAAATATTCATTGAGAATCTTGACCATCCCCTTCAATTCCACACATGCCCACTTTGATCCTTGAGTGGTCCTATTCTCTCTCTAGTTATTCTTTTTCCTTTAATATTCTTAAAGAATCTCTTTGGATTCACCTTTATCCTCTCAGCCAAAGCTACCTCATGCCCCCTTTTTGCTCTCCTAATTTCCTTCTTGTGTATAGTCCTGTATCACCTGTACACCGCCAGGGAATCCCTTGATTCATGCAACTAGTACCTGAGCCATGCCTCCTTTTTCCTGCCCAAAACCTCAATATATTTTGTCATCCAGGGTTTCCTATTCCTGCTAGCCTTGCCCTTCATCCTAACAAGAACACATAGACACTGAACTCTAGCTAATTCATTTTTAAAGGCCTTCCACTTGTCCAAGGTCCTTTTACCCTCAAACAAGCTACTCCAATAAACCCTTTCAAACTCTTATCCAGTTCCATCAAAATTTGCCTTGCCCCAATTTAGAATTTGCACCTGTGGACCAGTTTTGTCTTTTTCGATAACTGTTTTGACATAAATAGAACTATGCTCACTGCTCCCAGAGTGGTCCCCCACCATCACCTCAGTCACATACCTTGTCCTATTTCCCAAGAGTAGATCAAGTTTTGTCCATTCCTGAGTAGGACTTTCTAGTTACTGCCTGAGGAAACTTTCCTGAACATGTTTAACAAATTTCATCCCATCTAAGCCCTTAACATTATGGCAGTCCCAGTCTATGTTAGGAAAATTAAAATCCCCTTCCAAGACAACCCTATTACTCCTGCAGATCTCTATCTCCCTGCATATTTGTTCTTCTAATTTGCATTGACTATTTGAGGGCAATAGCACAATCCCAATAAGGTCACTATCCCCTTCTTATTTCTTAGTTCTATCCACAAAGCCTCACTGGATGATCCCCCAATTATTTCATCTGTGACTACTGCCAGTGGTGCTCCCTTTAATCAAAAGTGCAACTCCCCCTCCTCTCTTTCCTCCACCTCTGTCCTGCCTAAAGCACCTGTATCCTGGAACATTAAGGGAGAGATATCTGTCCCTACTTTAGCTGTGTTTCAGTTACCTATGTACCTATCCATGCCCTGAGTTCATCAGCCTTACCTGTCAGCTCTCTTGCATTGAAATAGATGTGATTTAATGCAATAGGTTTTCCCCATTCCCTGCCATGCTCCTGCCCATCATGTCTATTCAGCTTGTTGCTGCTGAGTACTATATGCCATTTCAGCACCTCATTTGCTTACCTGCTGCTGAGGAACCCACTCCCCCTGCCAATCTAATTTAAATACAGTAAGAAGTCTCACAACACCAGGTTAAAGTCCAACAGGTTTATTTGGTAGCAAACTTCACTAGCTTTCGAGGCTTTGCCCCTTCGTCAAGTGAGTGGGGAGTTCTGATCACAAACAGAGCATATGAAAGGCACATACACTCAGTTTACAGAATACTGATTAGAATGCGAGTTTTTTCAGCTAATCAAGTCTTAAAGGTGAAGACAATGTGAGTGGAGAT
Source organism: Carcharhinus amblyrhynchos (assembly GCF_965287045.1). Lineage (NCBI taxonomy): Eukaryota > Metazoa > Chordata > Chondrichthyes > Carcharhiniformes > Carcharhinidae > Carcharhinus > Carcharhinus amblyrhynchos. The sequence continues at coordinate 61,856,655 of NC_137329.1, forward strand.
AGCATTAAGCATAGGTTAAAGAGATGTGTATTGCCTCAAGACAGGACAGTAAGTGAGATGTTGCAAGCCCAGGCAGGCCATGGGGGTTACAAATAGTGTGACATGAACCCAAGATCCCAGTTGAGGCTGTCCTCATGTGTGCGGAACTTGGCTATCAGTTTCTGCTTAGCGGCTCTGCGTATGTCGTGAAGGCCACCTTGAAGAATGTTTACCTGAAGATTAGAGGCCGAATGCCCGTGACCGCTGAAGTATTCGCCAACCGGAAGAGAACAGTCTTGCCTGGTGATTGTCGAGCGGTGTTCATTCATTCATTATCATAGTGTCTGCATGGTCTCCCCAATGTACCATGCCTCGGGACATCCTTTCCTGCAGCGTATCAGATAGACAGCGTTGGCCGAGTTGCAAGAGTATGTACCGTGTACCTGGTGGATAGTGCTCTCATGTGAAATGATGGCATCCATGTCAATGATCCAGCATGCCTTGCAGACATTGCTGTGGCAGGGTTGTGTAGTGTTGTGGTCACTGTTCTCCTGAAGGCTGGGTAGTTTGCTATGGACAATGGTCTGTTTAAGGTTGTGTGGTTGTTTGAAGGCAAGAAGTGGAGACATAGGGATGGCATTGGCGCAATGTTCATCTTCATCAATGACATGTTGAAAGCTCCGGAGAAGATGTCATAGCTTGTCCACTCCGGGGAAATACTGAAAGTACTCTGTCCACCATGTCCCATGTTTGTCTTCTGAGGAGGCTGGTGCCATTTTTTGCTGTGGCGCTTCGGAACTGTCATCAATGAGTCGAGCGCTGTATCCTGTTCTTATGAGGGCATCTTTCAGCATCTGGAGGTGTCTGTTGAGATCCTCCTCATCTGAGCAGATCCTGTATATGTACTTGTCAATAGGGGATGCCTTCTTTAACGTGTTTAGGATGGAAGCTGGAGAAGTGGAGCATCGTGAGGTTATCCATGGGCTTGTGGTACAATGAGGTGCTGAGGTGACCATCCTTGATGGAGATGTGTGATGGAGATGGAATGCAACCGATTCCAGAGAATAGTCCATGGTGAGTCTGATGGTGGGATGGAACTTGTTGATATCATCATGTAGTTGTTTCAGCGATTGTTCACGAGTCCCAAGGAAGAAAATGTCATCAATGTATCTAGTGTATAGCATTGGTTGAAGGTCCTGAGTGGTGAAGACGTCTTGTCTGAGCCTGTGCATGAAGATGTTGGCACATTGAGGCGCAGATTTGGTCCCCATGGCTGTTCAGTGTGTCTAGATGAAGAACTGGTTGTTGAAGGTGAAGACATTGTGGTCCAGGATGAAGCGGATGAGTTGTAGAATTGCATCCGGAAACTGGCAGTTGTCAGCATTGAGTACTGAGGCAGTTGCAGCAATTTAATTTAAACCCATCCTTGTAGCACTATCAAATCTACCCACCAGGATATTGGCCCCGTCCAGTTCAGATGCAACCTGTCCCTCTTAAACAAGTTACCTCTGCCCCAGAAAAGGTACGAATGATCTAAGAATCTGAATCCTTGCCCCCACACCAATTTTATAGCCACGTATTCATATGCCATATTCTCCTGTTCTCAACCTCACTAGCATATGGCACTGGAAGTAATCCAGAGATTACTACCCTCAAGGTCTTGCTTCTTAACCTTTTTCCTAGATCTCTATGATCACTCCTCAGGACCTCATCTCTATTTCTATTCCTGTCATTTGTGCCTTTGTGTACAACAACTTCTAGCTGCTCACCCTCCCCCTTAAGAATGTTGTGCAGCCGCTCTGAGATATCCTTTGACCCTGGCACCCGGGAGGCAACACACCATCTTGGACTCCGATTTGCGTCCACAGAATCTCTTGTCTGTCCCCCTAACTACTGAGTCTCCTATCACTATGGTCCTGTTTACCTTTACCCTTTCCCACTGTGCCCCAGAACCAGTCATACTGCCAAAGATCTGGCTACTGCTGCTTTCATCTGAACAATTGTTCCCCCAACAGTATCCAAAACGGTGTACTTGTTTATGAGGGAAGTGGCCACAAGGGACTCTTGCACTCTCTGCCTGTTTCCTTTGCCTTTCCTGGTGACCACCCAGCTACTCACTGTTCCTGAGTGCATCCAGCTCCAGCTCCCTAACTCAGTCTCCCAGGAACTGCATCTGGGTCACTTCCCATAGGTGTAGTCATCAGGGACAAGGAATCCTCCCTGAGCTCCCACATCCTGAAGGAGGAACTATCACTGCCCTCATTGCCATGTCAACTGCACCAAGACTAAAGAGGAAAGTTAAGAGGACATTACCTGAGATTACCAGTACTCTGCTGAGACGCCACTCGCTGAAATCTCTCGAGTCAAAGTCTTACCACTCAAGTACTGCTGCAAATATTTCTATTAGTGCATCTCTCTCCCTTTTTCTTTCTCTTGCTTGTAGTCTTGACAGTGACTGTTTTTTTTGGTTAGAGGAGGAGGAAGGGAGAGAGGCAAATGCTGAAGTACTGTTTGGGGTTTAACAGTCCCTTGTCAGCAGCTCCTCCACAAATTCAACTGGCTCGATGCAAATCTTCCCCATAACAGCCAATCAGCGTCGCTGCTCTGTCACTCTCTGCATGATGTTTGCCTTCACTCAATCACGGGGGATGTCTTGCTGAGGTCCACTTTCTGGATGCACTGACCGTCCGATGAAAATCTTCCCCTTAACAGCCAATCAACATTGCCGCCCTGCTATCCTGTACAGGACGTTTGCCTTCACTTGAACATGGAGGGTGGCTTGCTGAGGTCCTTCTTTGGTGCCTTTTCCCCTCTAATGGTAACTGATGGAACAATTCTCTATGTTCATTATTTGAAAACCATCTATGCATTTTAACTTTCATTTTCATTGAAATATTTCAAGAACACGCAAGGCCATTTTTAAAGCACTGATTTCTTTGATAGGATATTTTGATTTATTGTGCTAGCTTTGCTTTCCTATCAAATCATTCAGATTAAAAATCACACTGAGTAAAACAGATAATCGTCGCAGCCTTAGGCATTCGGACCTTTCAATTTTTAGCCATGCCCCTGGGGTGGTTGTTTGCCAACTGTAGATTTTTTGAAGTAAAGCCCAAATATTGACTGATACTCCATTTGTTTTCTTTTAGCATCTTTGATATAGTCAAGTAATTCTTCAGCAAAATGGAACCAACTTCTGCAACTTGCGAAAGTAATCTTTTCATCTATGCTTCTAATTTTACTGAACAACTTTTTTGTTTCAAATTGACTTCAGCCAATATATTTTTTCATGTAGTTTTCCTTTATTCAATATAGTTTTAATAAAAAGGGCAGGAGAGTCACCGAGCAGTCATCCTTAATCTATGACAAATTAGTAAATGCTGAATATCATAGGGTGCAGGGATCGTTGGAACATCATATATCCTGGTTGTTAACGTGAAGGATCTGTTGGAGAATCAAGCAATTTCATTGAACTAATAGGGTCTTTCTATCAGCTGCTTGCCTACATGCCAATGCAATGAAGTGGTATGCCCTGTGAAGATTCCCTTGTGACTACCTGAAACAGCGACTTAACAGTAAAAGTTGAGGGCTATGTTTACAATTCTAGATAGGCTAATGCCAACATATAAATCATTTTCAGATCTTTGTTTAGAAAGTCACAGTGATGAGCAATGGCAACTTTGGAGAAGTACTCCCTTCTAACATAGACTTCTTCATGGAAGTCCTTGATCATAGGACCCAAGAGGTCTGTAGTTTCTCCCATTTCTCAAAGTCAACAGTAGCATGGAGTAAACAGCCCAGAAAAGCCAGGCTTGCTCCTGAGTAAATGTGACCACTAGCATTGGGGAAGACTGCAGGACAATGTAGGATGAGACACTAGAGGTTAAATTTTCACCACAGAGATAAGAAAGAGGAGTTGGGTTCGTTTCCTCCAGTCAACTCCAGTGGGAAACTGACTAAGGTTCAGGATTTTGCAGGAATGGGTCTTTAATTGATATGATAAGAGGTTACATGACATCAGGTTATATATCTGGTATCTTGAGGGGAATTGCTTGATAGAGCAGACGCAGCACGGTTTCGTTAAGGGGAAGTCATGTCTGACAAATTTACTGGAGTTCTATGAGGATGTGTCTAGGGCGGTGGATAGAGGAGAGCTGGTGGATGTGGTCTTTCTTGATTTTCAGAAGCCGTTTGACAAGGTACCTCACAAGAGGTTATTGCAAAAGGTCAGGGGACATGGAGTTGGGGGTAGGGTGTTAGCATGGATAGAGGATTGGTTGTCAAATAGGAGGCAGAGAGTGGGGGTCAATGGGTGCTATTCGGATTGGCGGATGGTGACTAGTGGAGTGCCCCAGGGGTCGGTGCTGGGGCCTCAGCTATTTACCATTTATATAGATGATCTGGAGGAGGGAACCGAGTGTATGGTGTCGAAATTTGCTGATGACACCAAGATTGGTGGAACAGCAAATTGTGCGGAAGGTGTGGACAATCTGCAGAAGGATCTAGATAGGCTGGGCGAATGGGCCAGGAACTGGCAAATGGAATTTAATGTTGGCAAGTGCGAGGTGGTCCACTTTGATAGGAATAATGGTAGGAAGGATTATTACTTATGTGGCGAAAAACTGCAGCAGGCGATGGTGCAGAGGGACCTCGGGGTCCTTGTGCATGAGTCGCAAAAACCCAGCTTGCAGGTGCAGCAGGTGGTCAGGAAGGCGAATGGGATGCTGGCCTTCATAGCGAGGGGGATTGAATATAAAAGTAGGGAGGTCTTGCTGCAGCTGTATAGGGCATTGGTGAGGCCGCAGCTGGAGTACTGTGTGCAGTTTTGGGCGCCGTACTTACGCAAGGATATTTTGGCCTTGGAGGGAGTGCAGAGGAGGTTTACTAGGTTGATGCCGGAGTTGAGGGGGTTGAGCTATGAGGAGAGGCTGAATAAACTAGGCTTGTACTCGTTAGAGTTTAGAAGAATGAGGGGAGATCTCATTGAGACGTATAAGATGATGAATGGGATGGATAGGATAGAGGTGGAGAGACTCTTCCCGCTCAGAAAGGACAGTAGGACTAGGAGGCACAGCCTCAAGATAAAGGGGGGGCAGTTTAGAACGGAGTTGAGGAGGAACTTCTTCACTCAAAGGGTGGTGAATCTCTGGAATTCTCTGCCCGTTGAAGTGGTGGAGGCTACCTCGCTAAATATTTTTAAGACGTGGGTTGATGGGTTTTTGATAAGAGAGGGGATTAAGGCTTATGGGGAGAGGGCGGGAATGTGGAACTGAGCCACGACAGATCAGCCATGATCTTATTGAATGGCGGGGCAGGCTCAAAGGGCTAGATGGCCTACTCCTGCTCCTATTTCTTATGTTCTTATAGTCCAACAGGTTTATTTAAAATCACAAGCTTTCAGAGCACTGCTCCTTTGTCAGGTGAAGTGTCATCTTGTTCACATCTCCACATCATGGCCACCATTGACACCCTTAATTGATATGGAAACAAGTTTCCTGTCCAATTACTATGAGTAGGGGCAGGAATGGTGGCAGGTCAGATGACATGTGGACTCACTTAGACACCATGGCAGCCAAAACTGAGACTGTTGGCTGTCCTAAGGAAGAATCTGTACAGCATACCAAAGCCTTCCATTCTCCTACAGGGAAGTGAGTTGTCACACAGGAGCCGGAGGCTCGGCAATTGAGATAGGGCAGATTGTACAGTCACTGACACTAATCTGGATCTATTGCTGGAGGCAGTGAAAAGCTGGAGGAAAGCCCTCTTCCAGGCCACTGGCAGGGGAAGGCAACCTTGTCGAGCAGGAGGGGCATATGTCTGTTTAGTATCATCTCCATCATCTACCCCTACCTTTAATTCTTCTTCCTATCTTACATCCTATTCCTGCCTAATCCATCACCATCCTAAAGGTCCAAACCATTCTAAGAGCCATGGTACATAGAACACTGTGGTCCACCACAATACCTGATACCCTTACAGGATGATATTGGAAGGCAAAAGCTGATGGTTCAGGTATAGGAATTGCATCTTCAAAAGCTCAGTGACCTGTTTGATAGTTGTCTAACTGAGCAAGTAGCATTGGTTGTATTATCTCCGCATCTCTGTTTGGACTCCCATTGAGGAATCTGTAACCATCTCTTAAAGGGATTTCACTTACCCCAGATTCTATCCACATACTTTCGGGGTTGGAGTGAAAATCTGAAGCCACCTGGATTGACAAAGGATAAAATTCACAGCACCTGCAGAAGAGCACCTAGGAAACTTTAGTGCTTGTCACATGCCAACTGGATGCTGAGGGAACAGAAGCCCTTCATTTGACTTGTTTTACTTGATGGCCAGCTACTGAATGTCTTAATGGCAACATGGGGACAATCAATAATGTCCTGCACTTTGGGAGAATCCAGTGATGGTGGAAAAACCAAGTGCTCTTTGAACCTGCAGCATCCCGTCAGTTATGAATCTGATATGTTTTCCAGCATTGGGAAAAAAGTTGGACAGCTGTCAATATGTTACCTGATTGATGCTACAAAGATTTGCAACTGACCCTTAAACAATTCAGTGCTGAAAAAATTTAAAGCCATTGTTACATCGACTGTAACTGTTAACTGTAAGGGTGGCATAGTGGCACAGTTCTTAGCAGTGTTGTCCCACAGCGCCAGGGTTCCGGGTTCAATTCCTGGCTTGGTTCACTGTCTGTGTGGAGTTTGCACATTCTCCTCGTGTCTGCATGGGTTTCCTCTGGATGCTCCGGTTTCCTCCCACAGTCCAAAGGACGTGATGGTTAGGTGCATTGGCCATGCTAAGTTCTCCCTCAGTGTATCCAAACAGGCACTGGAGTATGGTGACTGGGAATAGAATCATAGAATCCTTCAGTGCAGAAGGAGGCCATTTGGCCTATTGAATCTGCACCAATCACAATCCCACCCAGGCCCCATCTCCATAACCCCAAGCATTTACCCAAGCTAATCCCCATGACAGTAAGAGGCAATTTTCACAGTAACTTCATTGCAGTGTTAATGTAAGGCCTACTTGTGACGTTCATAAATAAGTATATTTAAATTGTTCCTGGCATGGTCTGGCAATCAATGGGGAAACATTTGAGATGTGTTAATATGGGTGTAGATGTCTGTGACCATCTGCCTTAAGAATTGGCAATTTTCCCTTCATATGGGTAGGCCCTTTGATCTCTGATCAATCTTTGGTCATTTACCTGCAAAAAATTCTCCTACTTAACTACTGCTGCTCACTTGACATAGTCCATATCTGCCTTCAGTTAGTGTGAGGCCGACAGCTTGTGAACGTTGGCTGTTTCTATTATGTTTTTATTAAAAAATTGTGCTTTTAACCAGCCCCTGAACAACCTTAATTGGCCTTCCATGTATACAGGCCAATTTGCAGACAAATGCTTCCCCATCTTTACAAATTTTCAACATCAAGACAGAGGTTGGATGTTGTCACATGGGACATTGGCACCATTTTATCTTTGTCGCTCATCTTCTTCTGAACACAAAAGTCCAGAAGCTTGATTCCATGAGGTGCTGTGAGCGTCCAACAGCAGCAGAATTGTACTCCAGCACAATCTGCAACCTCATGGCCAGGCACATCCCCCACTCAATCAATACCTTCAAGCCAGGGGATCAACCCTGGTTCAACGAAGAGTGCAGGAGGGCATGCCTGGAGCAGTACCAGGCATACCTAAAAGTGAGGTGTCAACCTGGTGAAGCTACCAAACAGGAAAACTTGTATTCCAAACGGCAAAAACAGCAAGTGAGAGGCAGAGCTAATCCCACAAGCAACGGATCAGATCTAAGTTCTGCAGTCCTTCCACATCTAGTTGAGAATGATGGTGGACAATTAAACAACTCACCAGGGGAGGAAGCTCCACAAATATCCCCATTCTCGATGATGGAGAAGCCCAGCACATCAGTGCAAAAGATAAGGCTTAAGTATTTGCAGCAATCTTCAGCCAGAAGTGCCAAGTGGATGATCTATCTTGACCTCCTGCAGTGGTCTGCAGCATCTCAGACGCCAGTTTCCAGCCAATTCAATTCACTCCACATGATATCAAGAAATTGTTGGAGGCACTGAATACTGCAAAGCCAATGGGCCCAGATAACATTCCGGCAAGAGTACTGAAGACTTGTGCTCCAGAACTTGCCACTCCCCTAGCCAAGCTCTTTGAGTACGGTTACAACAAGAACATAAGAAATAGGAGCAGGAGTAGGCCATCTAGCCCTTTGAGCCTGCCCCACCATTCAATAAGATCATGGCTGATCTGAAGTGGATCAGTTCCACTTTCCCGCTTTCTCCCCATAACTCTTAATTCCCCTGTCTATCGGAAACCTATCTACCCGTGACTTAAATATATTCAGCGAGGTAGCCTCCACCACTTCAACGGGCAGAGAATTCCAGAGATTCACCACCCTTTGAGTGAAGAAGTTTCTCCTCAACTCTGATCTAACTATTCCCCCCCCCCCCACCTTATCTTGAGGCTGTGTCCCCTAGTCCTGCTATCCTTTCTGAGCAGGAAGAATCTCTCTACCTCTACCCTATCCATCCCCTTCACTATCTTATACGTCTCTATAAGATCCCTCCCTCATCCTTCTAAACTCCAACGAGTACAGACCCAGTGTACTTAGCCTCTCTTCATGCGCCAACCCCCTCATCTCTGGTATCAGCCTAGTGAACCTCCTCTGCACTCCCTCCAAGGCCAATATATCCTTGCACAAGTGCGGCGACCAAAACTGCACACAGTACTCCAGCTGCGGCCTCACCAGTACCCTGTACAGTTGCAGCAAGACCTCCCTACTTTTATATTCTATCCCCCTCGCTATAAAGGCCAACATTCCATTTGCCTTCTTGATCACCTGCTGCACCTGCAGACTGGGTTTTTGTGATTCGTGCACAAGGACACCCAGGTCCCTCTGCACCATAGCATGCTGCAGCTTTTCACCCTTTAAATAATAATCCCTCCTACTATTATTTCTACCAAAGTGGATAACCTCACACTTGCTAACATTATACTCCATCTGCCAGGTCCTCGCCCACTCGCACAGCCTATCCAGGTCTCTCTGCAGACTTTCCACACCCTCCACGCAATTTGCTTTTCCACTCATCTTCGTGTCATCAGCAAATTTCGTCACCCTACACTCAGCCCCTTCCTCCAAATCATCTATATAAATGGTAAATAGTTGAGGCCCCAGCACCGATCCCTGCAGCACTCCACTAGTCACCAACCAGAATAGCACCCATTGATACCAACTCTCTGCTTCCTATTAGACAGCCAATCCTCAATCCACGCTAACACCTTACCCCCAACACGGTGCACCCTTACCTTCTGTAGCAACCTTTTATGAGGCACCTTATCAAACGCCTTTTGGAAATCTAAAAACACGACATCCACCGGTTCCCTTCTGTCTACTGCACTAGTCACATGCTCATAGAAATCCAATAAATTAGTCAAACACGACTTCCCCTTAACGAATCCGTGCTGCGTCTGCTCGATCAAACCATTCTTTTCTAGGTGCGTCGCTATTTCTTCTTTGATGACAGATTCTAGCATTTTTCCAACTATAAACTTTAAACTCACTGGCCTATAATTCCCTGCCTTTTGTCTGCTACCTTTTTTAAACAGCGGCGTAACATTAGCTGTTTTCCAATCTTCCGGCACTTCCCCGGAGTCTAGCGAATTTTGATAAATAATCACTAAGGCATCCACTATCACCTCTGCCATTTCTTTCAGAACCCTGGGATGCATTCCATCCGGTCCTGGGGACTTGTCCACCTTCAGTCCCATTAGTCTATCAAGCACTACCTTTCTAATGATAGTAATCGCATTTAGGCCCTCAACTCCTACCATCTTTCTATCTTCAATATCCGACAAAGTATTTGCGTCCTCCTCCGTGAAGACCGAGGCAAAAAACTTATTTAAAGCCTCAGCCATTTCCTCATCACCCACCGCTAAATCCCCCCTCTCATCCTCCAAGGGTCCAACATTCACTCTAGCCAGCCTCCTCTTCTTTATATATTTGTAAAAACTTTTACTGACATTTTTTATATTTAGTGCTAGTTTAGCTTCATAGTCTATCTTTCCTTTCTTTATCACCTTCTTAGTCATTCTTTGTTGATTTTTAAATCTTTCCCAATCTTCTAATCGCCCACTATTTTTAGCCACTCTGAACGCATCAGCTTTTAATTTAATACTCTCCTTTATTCCCTTCGATAACCACAGCTGGTTATCCCTCCTCCTACAGTCCTTCTTTACCATCGGAATATATTTCTGCTAAGTACCGAAAAAGATCTCCTTAAAAATCCTCCACTGTTCCTCAGCCATCCTACCAACCAATCTGCGCCCCCAATCTACATTCACCAATTCCGCTCTCATCCTATTATACTCCCCTCTGTTCAAACAGAGGACACAGGTTCGGGACCCTACTTTCTCATCCTCCATCTGCATCAGAAATTCAACCATACTATGATCACTCATCCCAAGAGGATCCCTCACAAGAAGATCCCTAATTCTACCTGCCTCATTACACAATACCAGATCTAAGATAGCTCGCTCCCTCGTAGGTTCCGTCACATACTGCTCAAGGAAACTATCCCGACAGCATTCCAAGAACTCTTCCTCAAGTCCACCGCATCCGACTTGGGTCATCCAATCAATATGCAGATTAAAATCCCCCATAATTATCGCCGTTCCGTTTCTGCACGCCTCAATTATTTGCTTGTTTATAGCCCGCCCCACCTCAAAGTCATTATTTGGGGGCCTATAGACCACACCCACCAGCGTCTTCCTCCCCTTACTATTCCTTATCTCCACCCACAACGATTCCACGTTTTGCTCTTTGGAACCTATATCTTCCCTTACTTCCGCCCTGATATTATCCTTAATTAACAGAGCTACCCCACCCCCTTTTTCCTCCCGTCTATCCTTCCTAAACAATACTGGCATCTACCCAACAATATTGAAAATTGCCCAGGTATGTCCTGTACACAAAAAGCAGGACAAATCCAACACGGCCAATTAACTCCCAGTCCATTCTCAATCATCAGTAAAGTGATGGAAAAGGTCATGAACAGTGCTATCAAGCAGCACCGGCTCAGCAATAAACTGCTCAGTGATGCCCAGTTTGAGTTGCGCCAGGGTCACTCAGCTCCTGACCTCATTACAGCCTTTTGATTTGATTATTGTCACAAGTATTAACATACAGTGAAAAGTATTGTTTCTTGCGCATTACACAAACAAACATACTATTAATTGAGAAGGAAACAAGACAATGCAGAATGTAGTGTTACAGTCATAGCTAGGATGTAGAGAAAGATCAACTTAATGCAAGGTAGGTCCATTCAAAAATCTGATGGCAGCAGGGAAGAAGCTGTTGTTGAGTCAGTTCGTACATGACCTCAGACTTCTGTATCTTTTTCCCAATGGAAGAAGGTGGAAGAGAGAATTTCTGGGGTGCATGGAGTCCTTAATTATGCTGGTTATCTTGCCAAGACAGTGGGAAGTATAGACAGAGTCAATGGATGGGAGGCTGGTTTTGCGAGATGGATTGGGCTACATTCACAACCTTTTGTAGTTTTTTGTGGTCTTAGGCAGAGCAGGAGCCATAGCAAGCTGTGATACAACCAGAAAGAGTGCTTTCTATGGTGCATCTGTAAAAGTTGGTGAGATTCGTAACTACATGCCAAGTTTCCTTAGTCTTCTGAGAAAGCAGAGGCATTGGTGGGTTTTCTTAACTATCGAGTCAGCATATGGGGACCTGGACAGGTTGTTGGTGATCTGGATGCTTAAAAATTTGAAGCTCTCGATCTTTTCTATTTCATCCCCGTTGATGTCGGCATTGCATGTTCTCCTCTAAGCTTCCTGAAGTCGATGACAATCTCCTTTGTTTTGTTGACATTAAGGGAAAGATTATTGCTGCACCAGTTCACCAAATACTCTATCTGATTCCTTTACTCCGTCTTGTCATTGTTTGAGATTTGTCCCACTACGGTGGTGTTGTCAGCAAACTTGAAAATCGAATTGGAGAGGAAATTGGCCACACAATCATAATTGTATAAGAAGTTTAGGAGGGGGCTGAGAACACAGCCTTGCAGGGTACCGGTGTTGAGGATGATTTTGGAGGAGGTATTTTTGCCTATCCTGACTGATTGTGATCTGTAAGTTAGGAAGCCTTTAGGAAGTCAGGAAGTTAGGAAGTCAGAGGACATGGAGTTGGGGGTAGGGTGTTAGCATGGATAGAGGATTGGTTGTCAAATAGGAGGCAGAGAGTGGGGGTCAATGGGTGCTATTCGGATTGGCGGTTGGTGACTAGTGGGGTGCCCCAGGGGTCGGTGCTGGGGCCTCAGCTATTTACCATTTATATAGATGATCTGGAGGAGGGAACCGAGTGTAGGGTGTCGAAATTTGCTGATGACACCAAGATTGGGGGAAAGGCAAATTGTGCGGAGGGTGTGGAGAGTCTGCAGAAGGATCTAGATAGGCTGGGCGAATGGGCCAGGAAATGGCAAATGGAATTTAATGTTGGCAAGTGTGAGGTGGTCCACTTTGGTAGGAAAAATGGTAGGAAGGACTATTACTTACGTGGCGAAAAACTGCAGCAGGCGACGGTGCAGAGGGAACTCGGGGTCCTTGTGCATGAGTCGCAAAAACCCAGCCTGCAGGTGCAGCAGGTGGTCAGGAAGGCGAATGGGATGCTGGCCTTCATAGCGAGGGGGATTGAATATAAAAGTAGGGAGGTCTTGCTGCAGCTGTATAGGGCATTGGTGAGGCCGCAGCTGGAGTACTGTGTGCAGTTTTGGGCGCCGCACCTGCGCAAGGATATTTTGGCCTTGGAGGGAATGCAGAGGAGGTTTACTAGGCTGATACCGGAGTTGAGGGGGTTGAGCTATGAGGAGAGGCTGAATAAACTAGGCTTGTACTCGTTAGAGTTTAGAAGAATGAGGGGAGATCTCATTGAGACGTATAAGATGATGAATGGGATGGATAGGATAGAGGTGGAGAGACTCTTCCCGCTCAAAAAAGACAGTAGGACTAGGGGGCACAGCCTCAAGATAAAGGGGGGGCGGTTTAGAACGGAGTTGAGGAGGAACTTCTTCACTCAAAGGGTGGTGAATCTCTGGAATTCTCTGCCCGTTGAAGTGGTGGAGGCTGCCTCGCTAAATATTTTTAAGAAGCGGGTTGATGGGTTTTTGATAAGAGAGGGGATTAAGGGTTATGGGGAGAGGGCGGGAAAGTGGAACTGAGCCACGACAGATCAGCCGTGATCTTATTGAATGGCGGGGCAGGCTCGAAGGGCCAGATGGCCTACTCCTGCTCCTATTTCTTATGTTCTTAAGCCTTGGTTCAAACATGGACAGAAGAGCTGAATTCCAGAGGTGAGGAGAGAGTGACAGCACTTGACATCAAGGCTGCATTCGACCGAGTATGGTATTAAGGAGCCCTAGCCAAACTGGAATCAATTCTCCACTGGTTGGAGTCATACCTGGTACATAGGAAGATTGTTGTGGTTGTGGAGGGTCAGTCATCTCAGCTCCAGGACAGCTCTGTAGGAGTCCCTCTGGGTAGGTCCTAGACCCAACAATCTTCAGCTGCTTCATCAATCATCTTTCCTCCATCATAAGGTCAGAAGTGGGGATGTTCGCCAATGATTGCACAATATTCAGCACCATTCGCGACTCCTCAGATACTGAAGCAGTCCATGTTCAAATGCAACAGGATCTGGACAATCTTGACATGCAGCAAGTAACATTCACGCCACACGAATGCCAGGCAATGACCATCACCAATAAGAGACACTCTAACCACTACCCCTTGACATTCACTATCACTGAATTTCACACTGTCAACATCCTTGGGGTTGCCATTGACCAGAAACTCAACTGGACTCACCAAATAAACACAGTGACTACAAGAGCAGGTCAGAGGCTTGGAATACTGGGTGAGCAACTCACCTTTTGACTTCCCAGAGCCTATCCACCATCTATAAGGCACATGTCAGGAGTATAATGGAATAAGCCCCACTTGCCTGGATGGTGCTGCTCAAACAACACTCAAGAATCTTGACATCATCCAGGACAAAGCAGCCCATTTGATTGGCACCACATCGACAAACATTCAATCCCTCCACCACCAACGCTCAGTAGCAGCAGTGTGTACTATCTACAAGATGCATTGCAGTAATTCAAAGATGCTTAGACAGCACCTTCCAAACCCACAATCACTTCCATCTAGAAGGATAAGGACAGCAGATAAATGGGAACACCCCATGCAAGTTCCCCTCCAAGCCACTCACCATCCTGACTTGGAAGTACATCGCTATTCCTTCATAGTCACTGGGTCAAAATCCTGGAATTCCCTCCCGAATGGCAACGTGGGTCAACGCACAGAACATGGCCTGCAGCAATTGAAGAAGGCAGCTCACCACCACCTTTTCAAGGGCAACTAGGGATGGGCAATTGGCCAGCCAGCGACACCATGTCCCGCGATTGAATTAAAAAGTACCAATGCAAGTTAATGTTCATTACAACAGGGAAAAAGTATGTTTAGTTAAAAAATTAAAAGAAATTATTTGAAACTCTTTTTTGTCTACAGCAGTTGGTAGATGAAATAATTATTCTGCTTTTCTGTCTGTATACAATAGGACTTAAAAAATAAGACATAAATCAACAGCAACATGGGGTAACTATCTTACTCTGTTCCAGCACTAAAAATGAATAAATCACTGAGGAAGTTCATCCCATTGTTTTAAAGCAGTTGTTGGTGACTGATGTGCAAATCAATCAGTAGTGGATTGGACAATGTTAACCACCCAACCAATGGAAAACAGAAGTCTGTAATGGAGAGCCAATCCATTGTTGCCTGTTACACATCGCTGATCAAAATCATAATTAGCCTTGGTAACCGAATGAAAAGATAAAATTCTTTGATGACTTATCTGAAGATAAAGAGAGTAAATAAATGTACTAAACTTGCCAAAACAAGAGTTTTTTTTCAGTTATTCAGCATGTATTACTTTACAGGAAGAGCATATAATTTTAAAAAACTGAACACCAATAACTTGGGGACATCATACGATTATTCTTCAGTCATGCATTATGGGAGGTAAGTCTGAGACTGGCATTTTGCATTGCAGGTACAGAACAGTGTAAAAGGAAACTATGTTGAGGCACAAATTTAAAGTCTAATTTCAGAATATTAAAAATTAAACATATCTTTAGTGTGTGGAAAATGTCTAGCTTTTTTATAAGTAGGCAATTTTTTAAATTTACTTTCTCAAATACTTTGTGTGTATTATTGGATTGGGTCAATACTTGATGGAATTTCTCAAAGAAAAACAGATAGAAGTAATTTTCCTTAAACTATTTTGATGTCATGACTTGAAGAATAACATTTTTACCATTTTGTTCTCCTGGAAAACAAAAAGATGCACAAACCCCATGGTCCACTGAATTTTCCTGATACGGTGCTATATATTGGCATGTTTTGCAGCATGGTGGTTAGCACTGCTGACTCACAGTGCCAGGGACCTGAGTTCGATTCCCGGCTTGTGTCACTGTGCAGAGTTTGCACTTTCTCCCGGCATCTTCGTGGATTTCCTCTGAGTGCTCTGGTTTCCTCCCATAATCCAAAAAACTTGCTGGTTAGGTGCATTGGCTATGCTAAATTGCCCCTCAGTGTACTTGAGCAGCAGCCGGACTGACTGGGGGATTTTCATAGTAACTTCTTTGTGTTAATGTAAGCCTACTTGTGACAAATAAATAAATTTTAACTTTATATCCTATTATGACTCCTGCACAAGCCGCATTTAAAATTATATTAGTAATGTCATATTTAATTATTTGCATTAACGTAACATGTTTTGATCTTTACATCAATAAGAGATTGAACGGCATGAATAAATAGGGATATGCAAGGATTCAAATGTATCTTTCCCAAATGTGTGTGTACAAATTGATTACTTCTATTTGTATTCTTTCATGAAGCCAGCATTTATTATACATCACACAGTGCAGTTAGGAAAGGAGTTCTAAAATTTTGACCCAGCAATGAATGAACGGTGAAGGCACAGTGATATGTTTTCAAGTGAGGATAGTATGAGGCTTGGAGGAGAATTTGCAGGTGGTGGTGAAACAGTTCCAAAGAAAATCATACTGATTGGCTGCAATTCTCTGGCCATTTACACCCCGCTGCTGCTGCCGCCAGCAAGGTTGGAGAATTTGGCATTCAACTAAATCTCCATTCACTGCAGCGGGATTTGAGAATTCTGCTGGCCAGAACAGCTTGCAAATCCCACCCATTAACTCTGTTTCTCCCTCCATAAATGCTACCAAATCTTTTGAAATTTTGCAGCACTTTCTGCTGTTAATTCTTAATTAGGCTATTTGGCAATTATATTAACAGAAGCAGATTAAACAGATTTTTTTATTTTTTTTACAATATTTAGCTAGTGATTTCAAAGAGTGATATTCATTGTATTTAGTTATGGAATCCAACAGGCAATTTTGAACATAATGGTTTAATGAGTCTGTTTCCAAAGTGAGGATTATAAGAGTATTATATTCTAATACTGTAACTTTAATTTAGGGTAAATGTGCCCTATTTTGCAATCAAATCACCCAGGCAGATAGAGAGAGATGAAAGAAAAGACAGATGGTCTTACTGAGAAGAATGTGGAAGGTATATCATAGAATCATAGAACCCTACAGTGCAGAAAGAGGCCCTTTGCCCCATCGAGTCTGCACCGAACACAATCCCACCCATGCCCTACCCCCATGTCATATCCACTAATCCCTCTAACCTACACGTCCCTGGATACTAAGGGGCAATTTCTTAGCATGGACAATCAACCTAACCCGCACATCTTTGGACTGTGGGAGAAAACCAGAGTACCTGGAGGAAACCCATGCAGATATGAGGAGAATGTACAAACTCCACACACACAGTGACCCGAGCCAGGAATCGATCCCAGGACCCTGGAGTGGTGAAGCAGCAGTGCTACCATGAAGCAGCTGTGCTACCATGCCACCCAGTAATATATAATTATAAATAATAGTAGCATCTCTGAATTTATCATGAGTAGCCCCCAATTCTCCCCAAATCCCAGAAAGGTGCTGAAGGTACTGGGTTTCAAGTAGTTGTGCATAGATTGTCCACTTCTAATATGAAAGTTGGAACAAGGAAAGCTACTTAGCATTTCTACCTACATGTAAGACTGATGTATTTCACTTTGCCCTGAAGAAAAGGGCAGGGGAAGCCATTTTGCAACCAGGTTGTAAATGTCCATACAAATCAATGACTACTGAAGACAAACAGCAGAGGTTCTGAGTGATCATTTGAGAGAATAAAAGCTGCTTGGCTTTCTGAGCTCCCAATTTGGAGATGCCGGTGTTGGACTGGGGTAAACACAGTAAGAAGTCTCACAACACCAAGTTAAAGTTAAACCAGTTTATTTGATAGAAAACCTACAAGCTTTCGGGGTTTGCCCTTTCGTCAGGTGAGTGGAGAGTTCTGGTCTCAAACAGAGCATATAAAAGGCACACACAGTTTACAGAATACTGATTAGAATGCGTGTCTTTACAGCTAACCTGCTATTCAAGTCTTAAAGATGCACACAATGTGAGTGGAGATAGCATCAGGCATAGGCTAAAGAGGTGTGTATTGTCTTCAGACAGGATAGTAAGAGAGATTTTACAAGTTCAGACAAGTCATGGGAGTTACAGATAGTGTGACATGAACCCAAGATCTCTGTGTGCAGAATTTGGCTATCAGTCTCTGCTCAGCAACTCCGCGCTGTCGTGTGTCGTGAAGGCTGCCTTAGAGAATGCTTACCCGAAGATCAGAGACCGAATGCCCGTGACCGCTGAAGTGTTCACCAACACAAAGGGAACAATCTTGCCTGGCGATTGTCGAGCAATGTTCATTCATCCGTTGTCGAAGCGAGTGCATCGTCTCTCCAATGTACCATGCTTCAGGACATCCTTTCCTGTGGCGTATTAGGTAGACAACGTTGGCAGAGTTGCAAGAGTATGTGCCGTGTAGCTGGTGGATGGTGTTTTCACGTGAGATGGTGTCATCCATGTCAGTGATCAAGCATGTCTTGCTGTGGCACAGTTGTTTGGTGTTGTGGTCACTGTTCTCCTGAAAGCTGGGTAGTTTGCTGTGAACAATGGTCTGTTTGAGGTTGTGCGGTTGTATGAAGGCAAAAAGTGGGGGTGTGTGGATGGCCCTGGCAAGATGTTCGTCTTCAGTGACATGTTGTAGACTCCGGAGAAGATGTCATAGCTTCTCTGCTCCAGGGAAGTACTGGACGATGGGACTCTGTCCACCGTGTCCCGTGTTTGTCTTCTGAGGAGGTCAGTGCGGTTTATCGCTGTGACGTGTCGGAACTGTCGATTGACGAGTCGAGCGCCATATCCTGTTCTTATAAGGGCATCTTTCAGCGTCTGGAGGTGTCTGTCACAGTCCTCCTCATCTGAGCAGATCCTGTGCATACGGAGGGCTTGTCTATAAGGGATGGCTACTTTAACACGTTTAGGGTGGAAACTGGAGAAGTGGAGCGTTGTGAGGTTGTCTGTGGGCTTGCAGTACAGTGAGGTGCTGAGGTGCCCATCCTTGATGGAGATGTGTGTCCAAGAATGTAACCGATTCCGGAGAATAGTCCATGGTGAGTCTGATGGTGGGATGGAACTTGTTGATATCATCATATAGTTGTTTCAGTGATTGTTCACCATGAGTTCAAAAGGAAGAAAATGTCATTGATATATCTAGTGTATAGCATCGGTTGAAGGTCCTGTGCGGTGAAGAAGTCTTGTTTGAGCCTGTGCATGAAGAGTTCCCTTCGTCGTCCAGTACTTCCCCGGAGCGGAGAAGCTACGACATCTTCTCCGGAGTCTTCAACATATCATTGATGAAGACGAACATCTCGCCAGGGCCATCCCCACACCCCCACTTCTTGCTTTCAGACAACCACACAACCTCAAACAGACCATTGTTCGCAGCAAACTACCCAGCCTTCAGGAGAACAGTGACCACAATACCACACAACCCTGTCACAGCAACCTCTGCAAGACATGCCGGATCATCGACATGGATACCATCATCACACGTGAGAATACCGTCCACCAGGTACATGGTAAATACTCTTGCAACTCGGCCAACATTGTCTACCTGATACGTTGCAAGAAAGGATGTCCCGAAGCATGGTACATTGGGGAGACCATGCAGACGCTACGACAACGGATGAATGAACATCACTCGACAGTCACCAGGCAAGACTGTTCCCTTCCTGTTGGCGAACACTTCAGTGGTCACGGGCATTCAGCCTCTGACCTTCGGGTAAGCATTCTCCAAGGCGGCCTTCACAACACACGACAGCGCAGAGTCGCTGAGCAGAGACTGATAGCCAAGTTCCGCACACATGAGGACGGTCTCAACAGGGATCTTGGGTTCATGTCGCACTATCTGTAACCCCCGTGACTTGCCTGGGTTTGCAAAACCTCACTTACTGTACTGTCTGGAGACAATACACATCTCTTTAAACTGTGATCAGTGCTCCTACCACTCACATTATCAGCCACTTCAGGTCTTGAACAGCAGGTTAGGTGTAAGGATTCGCATTTTAATCAGTAATCTCTAAACTGTCGGTGCTTTATATGCTCTGTCTGAGGCCAGAACTCTCCATTCACCTGACGAAGAGGGTAACCCCTCGAAAGCTTGCGAGTATATTATCAAATAAATAGGTTGGACTAAAACCTGGTGTTGTCAGACTTTTTACTGTGTTTACGCCAGTCCAACGCCGGCATACCCACATCATGAAGATGTTGGCATATTGGAGGTGTGAATTTGGTCCTCATGACTGTTCCGTGTGTCTGGATGAAGAACTGGTTGTTGAAGGTGAAGACATTGTGGTCCAGGATGAACTGGATGAGTTGTAAAATTGCATCTGAAAACTGGCAGTTGTCGGTGTTGAGTACTGAGGCAGTTGCAGCAATGCCATCGTCATGGGGGATGTTGGTGTAGAGCACCGAGACATCCAACGTGACAACGAGTGTCCCTGGTTCAACTGCTCCCTGTGTGCTGAGTTTCCGTAGGAAGTCCATAGTGTCGCAACAAAAGCTGGGGGTTCTTTGTACAATGGGTTTCAGGATGCCCTCGACTTAGCCGGAAAGGTTCTTGCACAGGGTCCCATTGCCCGATACGATGGGATGGCCGGGTGTGTTTGCCTTATGTATCTGTGGGAGGCAGTAGAGATCTCCAACGCGGGGTGTACGTGGGATGACAGCACGGAGGGTGCTCTGAAGGTCCGGATCAAGGGTCTTGATCAGAGTGTTGAGTTGACGGGTGTGTTCTTTGGTCAGATCTGCAGGCAACTGTCTGTAGTGTTTCTCATTCTTTAGTTGTCAGTACACTTCTTTGCAGTAATCCATTCTGTTCAGTATGACAATGGCCCTTCCTTCGTCTGCTGGTTTGATGACGATATTGCGGTTGGTCTTGAGAGCGTGGATGGCATTGCGTTGTGCTTGGGTGATGTTCGGGGCTGTCTTGTGAGTGCGGTTGATGAATCTGGTGTTGACGCACCACCTGATGCCTTGGGCATACATGTCCAGACGAGGGCAATGGCCTTCTGGAGGAGTCTAATTGGACTCTTTCCTCTTCGGTTGCTGAATTACAGATCACCAGATCAGGATTGTCACCACAGCGCCTCACTGTACCGCAAACCCATAGATAATCTCATGATGCTCCACTTTTCCAGCTTCCACCCTCCACCCTAAACACGTTAAAGAAGACATCCCCTACAGACAAGCCCTCCGTATACACAAGATCTGCCCAGATGAGGAGGATCGCGAAAGACACCTCCAGACGCTGAAAGATGCCCTCATAAGAACGGGATATGGCACTTGACTCATCAATCGATAATTCCGACACGTCACAGTGAAAAATCGCACCGACCTCCTCAGAAGACAAACATGGGACGCGGTGGACAGAGTACCCTTCATCGTCCAGTACTTTCCCGGAGCAGAGAAGCTACGACATCTTCTCCAGAGTCTTCAACATATCATTGATGAAGACGAACATCTCGCCAGGGCCATCCGCACACCCCCACTTCTTGCCTTCAAACAACCACACAACCTCAAACAGACTGTTGTTCGCAGCAAACTACCCAATCTTCAGGAGAATAGCGACCACAACACCACACAACCCTGCCACAGCAACCTCTGCAAGACATGCTGGATCATCGACACAGATGACATCATCTCACGTGAGAACACCATCCACCAAGTACACATAAGAACATAAGAACATAAGAAATAGGAGCAGGAGTAGGCCATTTAGCCCTTCGAGCCTGCCCCGCCATTCAATAAGATCATGGCTGATCTGTCGTGGCTCAGTTCCACTTTCCCGCCCTCTCCCCATAACCCTTAATCCCCTCTCTTATCAAAAACCCATCAACCCGCGTCTTAAAAATATTTAGCGAGGCAGCCTCCACCACTTCAACGGGCAGAGAATTCCAGAGATTCACCACCCTTTGAGTGAAGAAGTTCCTCCTCAACTCCGTTCTAAACCACCCCCCCTTTATCTTGAGGCTGTGCCCCCTAGTCCTACTGTCCTTTCTGAGCGGGAAGAGTCTCTCCACCTCTATCCTATCCATCCCATTCATCATCTTATACGTCTCAATGAGACGTATATACACGTATACACAGCACATACTCTTGCAACTCTGCCAACGTAGTCTACCTAATACGCTGCAGGAAAGGATGCCCCGAAGCATGGCACACTGGGGAGACCATGCAGACGCTATGACAACAGATGAATGAACATCTCTCGACAATCTCCAGGCAAGACTATTCCCTTCCTGTTGGCGTACACTTCAGCGGTGAAGGGCATTTGACCTCTGATCTTTGGGTAAGCATTCTCCAAGGCGGCCTTCACGACACACGACAGCGCAGAATCGCTGAGTAGAGACTGATAGCCAAGTTCCACACACATGAGGATGGCCTCAACAGGGACCTTGGGTTCATGTTGCACTATCTGTAACCCCCATGACTTGCCTGAGCTTGTAAAATCTTATTTACTGTCCTGTCTGCAGGCAATACACATCTCTTTAGCATCAGGCACAGGCTATCTCCACTCACATTGTCTGCATCTTCAAGACTTAAATAGCAGGTTAGCCGTAAAGACTCGCATTTTAATCAGTTTTCTGTAAAACGTGTGTGCCTTTTATATGCTCTGTTTGAGACCAGAACTCTCCACTCACCTGACGAAGGGGCAAGTCTCGAAAGCTTGTGGGTTTACTATCAAATAAACTGGTTTAACTTTAACCTGGTGATATGAGACTTCTTACTGTGTTTGAGCACCCCCCAGAGTTGATCAAAGCGACGTATCCTGCAACCTTTTATGTATTCACAGAGATTTGTTCTGGCGTGGCCTGGGGAAAGACACATCATTGGAACAGGCTGCTGGCAGTAAATTTAAGATTCTCTCCAGAAGCTGAGAAAAGGATCTGGAAACAGTTACTCCAAGTTAATTTTTGGTGGAGTGGGGATATTGGAACCCATTGGGAGCCAGGAGAACCGCGGATAGTTTGCTGTTAGGACTAAATTCTGTGGCGAGTGGAATGTGTGATAATTATGAAAGACGAATATTTCTATCTGCAGCTAAACCCTAATTTCCTACAAAAAGATTTATACAACAGTGCTTTTAGCAAAATGTTACACAAAGTTTTAAAATGTGTCATTCTTTCAACCATCAACGGAAAGTTCAAGGACAGAACTGAGGTAGGTTTTGACGCAGTGAAGGGAAATGAAGTTGCATGAATGAGATTCCCTTTGAAACCACATCCACCTCAACCAAAATGTGATTTTACAGTGAGATGGGCAGGGGCATTGGATAGGAAGACTACCTATGCCTCTATCATGGCCTTTAGGTGAACAACTATGGACCTTTTCCTGGCCAGCCTCAATTTTTAACATGGTGAGCATCCGATGACCGAGGATGGAAAACTGAAAAGGTTTCCACCCTAAATCTCAGCTGGGAAGGAGGCTGCTTCACTGTATTGTTGAAGAGTTTTCAGCTAATCTGCTTGGTAATCTTCCCTGAGATCTGCAGGGAGTTCAGTGAGTAATGAGGCTGTCATTCCAGGATATCTGTCAATACGGAAGGCGTTACCTCAGTCAGGGAGCTCTTTTGCATGCCAAACAAGTAAACAAACTCAAATTAACTTAGGGACAAATTAAAAGGGGCAGCCCCCTAAAAAGGAAGGGGGAACAGCCCAAACAAAAAACAAAACCAAAAGGAAACTTAAAACATTAAATCAAAAGGTGATTGTCAGTGTTAATAATGCACCCCAGCCCCTGAAGTGCCCAGTGAGTGCAGTAGGCATTACCACAATTAGGGACTTATTTTTTGTACCAACAAATTAAACTAAATCAAATTAACTAAGGGATAAATTAAAAATGAGGGGGAACAGCCCAAATCAAACAGCAAAGTACAAAGGGAACTTAAAATATCAAATTAAAATGTGATTATCGGGGTTGATAATGCACCCCAGCGTGTGCAGAAGGTGTTACCTCAATCAGGGAGCTCTTTCCGAAACCAACCAAATAAACAAACTCAAATTAACTTAGGGACAAATTAAAAGGGGCAACTCCCCAAAAGGAGGGGAACAGCCCAAACAAAAAATAAAGTCGAAAGGCAACTTAAAACATTAAATCAAAATGGGATTGTTAGGGTTGATAATGCACCCCAGCCTCTGTGGATGCCGAGCGAGTCCAGAACGCATTACCTCAAATCAGGGAGTTCAACACCAAGATGACCTTATTAGTCTCATTGAAGTAATTACACAAACCTGAATACTGTAGTTAATGCTGATGTAGCTTGGTCCATATATGAAGTCCAGTCTGATGTAGCATAGGCAGCATCCACCCAGCTCTAATAGATCAAACCCCCTAAGTTTAGAAGAAAACTCCAAAGTGTAGGAAGGTGATCCTCATTAAAAGTATTAAGAATGTCTATTCCTGCAACCCCACCCTTTGTCATTTGCAGCTCCATTTTTGCCTTTCTTCCATCAGTGGTTTCAGGAAGCTCAGTAAAACAAGGGATCACATCTTGAATTTACAAATCTGTGTCAAAATCACCTGAATGCATATGTTAGTTGCTACTCCACTTCTCTGGAGGAGGTGGGTGGGAGGCGGGTGTTATGTGTAGGCAGCCTATTGCACTGGAGTGAAACCTGGAATTCAACAGTTTGGAGCTAATTTCTGGGCATGGTGTCAAGTGTGCAGCTTTAACACCTCATCCACTCTCATTTCCTAGTATTAAGTTCTCCCAGTGATTCCAATGGGCAAATTTTCATCAGATTATGTACTATCCATTGAATGAGTTTTATTATCTTTATACAACAAGTCAAAAGGTGATTTTCAAACACGTTTAACGCACCCAATTAACAATTTTCATTCAACAGATAACATGTACCATAATAAGTTGCCAGGATAAATCTCTTGCACCCATATTCAAGATAGAAAACACAGTGATAAAAATTACCAAGGGCATATAAAATAAGTGAAATGCCACGTTACTCATGATTTTCAGGTGTGGTGAGCCTGAAATAAGTGTTATAACGGTAAAAGAATATAAGAAATTTGAGGAAGAGCAGGCTATTCAGCCCTCTAACATGCTCTTGCAATACAATCATGGTTGATCTATCTCAATTCCATCTTCCTGCATTAACCTCAAATCTGCTAATTCTTTTAGTATCCAAAAATCTATTGCTTTCTGCCTTGAATATAGTCAATATCTTAACTTCACAGTCATCTAGGGTAGGGAATTCCAAAAATCCACAACCTTCTGAGTGAAGAAATCTCTCCTTATCTCAGTCCTAAATGATTGACATCCAATCCAGTGGAGGAGAGGTGCCAGCTGCTGTTCCCCAGTCAGGACCGTTGCCCAAAGGGTATCGCTATGAGAGCATGGTGGCAGGAGGTGGCAGCTGCATTAAATGCCAGGAGCCTGGCGTCTGTAAGAAGAAACTGTATAGCCTTCTTCAGGCAGCAAGGGTGAGTTGTGCATCCCATTCTGAAACCTGCACATGTTCGGTATGGATCTCAAACCATTCTTAAAAACAAAGCCCCACCCCCAACCAAGAAATGCATCTACCTCCTTACACCTCCCCCCTCAGCTAACATCTAACCCTTACACCCCCCATTTCCCCAAACTGCCAACACAAGGTCCAAAATACGGGTACACATTGCACATCATGCACTTTAATATATTCATGCTTGCAATCCACCTTATGTTCCCACAGGAGAAAACTGCACACAACCAATGAGAGAGGACACAGATTGGTGGCAGTGTGCCTGAGTTGTGACAGGCGACTGGGTGTGAGCAGCATGCCATGGAGCTAGCAAGGGGTGATTCAACAGCCAGAATGGTGACTGACAGCCAGGTCGCCATCCTGCTTGCAAGTGAGCATTAACTTAGCTCTCTTCCTAAGTCCTCTTCGAAAAAGTGTGATGCTGCACTGGATGCTTTTAGGACAACTACTGGTGAGCACATCACCGACACTGATGCACATCTGATGGAGGCAGGCACATCCGAGGGCTCAGGCACACAGAGACCTACTACAGGCAAGGATTCAGCTGTCCCCAAACCAGATGCCAGGCTTCAGGGTCTGTTCATCCCAAGGCTGGTGGAGATGCATCAGCAAACCCAGGAAGTTGCAGAAGGGATGTCAGCAACCATGCTGTGACTGGAAGGCTGCTTAGGGAAGTCCAACAGAGTGCTGTTGCAGGAGGTGGTGCCAACAGAATGCAAACCAGACGAACACTGCAAAGGTGGCATAAATAGTGGAAAGTCTGAGTCAGGATCTGTCCTCATGGGTGGCAGGGTTCAGGTCTTCCTGGAGACACAGCAGGCCATAGCTGATGGTGTTGCCAACATTCAGGAGGCACAAGGTGTCATGGGTGTCGGGGATATGTGTTGGAGACACTGCTGGCCATGGCTGGGGCTCTCGCTGGCATTCTGGAGACACAGCTGACCGTGGCTACAAACCTCGACAACTTAGCCCAGCCTCAGAGGGCTAATGCTGAGGGGCTCCAGAGCCTCGCTTGCTCACAGAATGCTGTGGGAGAGGGGCTCCAGAGCTTAGCCCAGTCTTAGAGGGCCAGGGCTGAGGGCACACAGACCATGGAGCAGATGCATGTGGGTCTCCAGGATTTGTGGAGCCAAGTGACGTCGGAGCACTGGAGTTCAGTCCAGCTACTCTAACATCCCATGGAGTGTTCCCGGGGGCCTCTAGGCACTCCAGAGAGGAGGAAGGGTTAGAGCCTGTGCCAGGGTCTTCTACCCAGGAGATTCTGGACGTCCCTAGACCTTATGTTACCCCTTTCCTCACACCGGAGCATCTCAGGGCCATCACCTATATTCCATCCCCACATTCATACTCCCTTACTCTGCCATCTCTCAAGCTTGGACTTCATAGATTCAATTTTTCAGGAAGCTTCACTTCCCTCCCTGAACCTGTCTTTATTGGACCTGAAGATCAGGTAGATGGATAGAGGCAGATGTACTTTCTAAGTCACCACTGTTGGTGAATGTGATACTGGAACAAAGTATTCTGACATGAATGGCAGGTCATAAAGGAATGAGGCGTGAAGGATGGCATGAAGAGGGGCATGTCAGGATCATGAAGGGGAACCCATTGATATGGTCCCAACACTCTGATGCCAATGATCCATGTCAGGGAGTAGGTGGGGTAAACATGCTGCTGATGGGTTGGGGGGAGGGCGAGTGAGGTGGTTCCCGATGTCTGTGGGAAAGAGAGGGGATCTCTCAATGCACTGTGAGATCAGGGCATCCTTTCAAAATGGTACCCAATTGCTTTGCAACCAGGCTCACTGACAGGTTAAGCCCCCATCCCCATCCCTGTCTGAACCAGCATTCAACTCTACTCTCCAAAAACTAACTAAATGTTGAACTATTGTGGTCCAGTCCATGGGGCCTCTGGCTTTCTCACTATTATGACTTTTAGAAGGCAATCTTACCAAAAAAATTCCAAGTGTTAAACAAGAGTGAAAACTGGAGAGAATCATACCACCCTTTGCGTGAGTTCCCAAGCGCAACTGCACGATACTTAGAGAAAAAAGAGCCCAGATGTGATTCCCACTAGTAGGGGAGGAGCTGGAGATTATTCATGCCAGCAAACTGGTTGCTGAGTTCTAGGGGCACCATTGTGGCCCCACCCCAATCTACAATACACAGTATACTGGGAGATCTGCCACTCCCAGCACGTCCTGGACATCACTCCCCCTCCTCTCTCATTCTGCCAATTCCCCCCACCCCCTCGATTTCCACCCCAGCCAGTTGCCATCCCCACTAATCACTACTCCGGCCAATCACTGCCCCCCCACTACCTCGATTGCCACTCTGTCCGATCGCAGACGACATCCACCCAACCACCTACTCAGCCAAGCCCCACCCCCGATGTAGCATTCCCCATTCCCCCCCAGGAGCTCCACCACATTGTCTCTCCATCACGTCCCCACCCACCCATCATGGTTCTGCCCCTCCCATAGGCCCACCACTTCAGGCCTCACCCCTTCAGGCCTCAACACTTCCCCTCAAGCCTCAACATCTCAGCACTGTCAAGGTGCCAGGCTGGAAGTGCTGGCACTGCCAAAGAGGCACTGCCTGACCCTGCCCCCAATTACCTGGGGGAGCTTCAATGGCCTCTGGTCCCACCTATGGCATCACGTCAAGTCCCCATTGCTGGAGACGATACCTGACCCTCACCGGTGAGGACCTTGGCCGACGGGCAGATAAGGACAAACAAGTCCAGGTGATAGCATCTGCGACTTGCTAATCATATTTAAATTACCTTTTGAATATTGAAATGTTTATTTTGCTGGCAGAATGAGGCTGATAACATCATGAGCAGTGAAAAAACCTGGCGCAGACCCGATTTTCTGCCTCTCATCCTATCTTGCCAGCTCGCCACATCAATCAACCATGGGGCCAAGCTGAAAAGATCATTTCTAGTCATTTCCTTTGGGAAAATTTTGCCCACAATGTTTCCAGTATACATTTTCCCTTGCATTGGAGTAATGCCTATAATGCTCCCTCGATGTGTAGTTTGATCCCTCCTGGATTGCACTTGGCTTCAGGAATTGTATTAATAATCATGTTTCTTTGCTCTGCTGTCCAGAGAAAAGTTGGTGATGTCTCCATTGATATAAATATCTGCATTCCAGAATGTGTAGTCGTGATCATTGATCTCACCAAGGAAACTTCTTTGTTCCTCTTCTGGATGAAGTTCCTCAATTCCACTTATGGCCTGTTTGTAAAGAATTTTTCCTTAACATTTGTAAAGTTAGTGGATTTACTTCTCAAAATGCCCAATCCTTTTGCAGAAATGTGCTTGTTGAGCACCATTCTCATCTGAGGTTCTTTTTGACACCATTATTTTAGTATGGTTTGATGGTATCTTGTACTTTCCATCCAAATGGTTCCTTATTTTCTGATGTTTCGCTTACACTTGAATTTTTTATGGAGCTGCCCCCCTTTAGGGCAGATCAGCTGCAGGCAATTTGCAGAACATTTCAGCAAGTTACAGAGGGTATAGGTTTATAGCTCCTTGGAAGTGGAGTCACAAGTAGATAGAGTGGCATTTAGTATGCTTGGTTTTATTGGTCAGAACATTGAATACAGGAGTTGGGACATCTTGTTGAAGTTGTACAAGACATTGGTAAGACCATACTTGGAATACTGTGTACAGTTCTGGTCACCCTATTATAGAAATTATGTTTTTAAACTAGAAAAGGGTGCAGAAAAGATTTACTAGGATGCTACCAGGACTTGATGATTTGAGTTATAAGGACAGGCTGGATAGACTGGCACTTTTTTCTCTGGAGCATAGAAGGCTGAGGGGTGATCTTATAGAGGTCTGTAAAATAATGAGGGGCGTAGATCAACTAAATAGTCAATATCTTTTCCCAAAGATAGGGGAATCTAAAACTAGAGGGCATAGGTTTAAGGTGAAAGGGAAGAGATACAGAAGTGCCCATAAGGGTAATTTTTTCATACTTAAAAAGTATTTAGACAGTTACATGGGTAAGATGGGTATAGAGGGATATGGGCCAAATGTGGGCAACTGGGATCAGCTGAGGGATTTAAAACAAAGGGGCGGCATGGACAAGTTGGGCCAAAAGGACCCGTTTTCATGATATAAACCTCTACGACTATGATTATGACTATTTTAATGCTTAATGAACTTTATGGTCATTGGAGGTTTCTTGAGTCAAGGTTTCTCTTCATTTCTCAGTATTGCCCTATTCTGTTCATGGACCTCTGTTTGTCTCACCAACTGCATTGCTTTTTCATAGATTAGATCTTCCAAAAATTGCAATAGATCTGATAGTAACACTGTCTGTAATCCAGTCTCATTTATTTTGTTTTTAGGATTCCATGCTTGCAATCTTCAGCTAGTCAACAAAGGTCATTAATAAAATCATCTACTTGTTCACTTATGTACTCTTTGCTGAATTTGGCCCTTTCCAGAATCCTGCTCCTCCTCATGCCTAAGCATTATTCAAAGGCTTTTAAGACTTTTAAAGGTCTTATTAATGCCTTGGCTTGCAACAACATAGGGTGGAATTTTCCCATCTCGCCCCCCACGGGAAACGTAGCAGGCAGGAAATGGACCTTGCAAAAGTCTGTTGACCTCAGTTCGGAATTACAAGCCTTGGGGTGAGTGGAGCTGGAAAATCCCACTCATAGTCTTCAGTTTTACAATGGAGTAAAGTTGGATTTTTGCAATGGAGCGAAGTTCAGGTTGAAACTTATTGTCCAGCCTTGAAGCAATTAGAACCCCAAGAATCTATTTTTCTCCAAAATGCCTAATTCTGAGTTTCATTTTCTCCTTCAATATGTCTAAATCTCTCAGATAATGTCAATTTGGAAACATTGGCTGTTCTACGTTTCTAACTGGTTTGCTTTAAGTTTTAAACTTTTCTTTTACAGCAATTGCATTTTCCCAAAATGAGACATTGAGACCTGCTGTAGTCACTGTCTCTTTTTGTTATTTGCTCCTTTAACTCTGCAAAGTCTTAAAATGCTTGAAGTATTTTGTATTTTTGTTTGATGCCTTGTGGGCACCACAGCTAATGATATCGACCTCAGAGTACCAAAACCCATATTTGCTAAGAATGTGGTACTTGCTCAGATGCAGTAAGCTGTGGTTCCCAACCTACTCAGTAACACAGCACACTTCAATGAAACACCCATTGTTCTTCAACTGAATCATAAACATCACATTTACTAACATGAATAATAGTGAGCATGTTGAGTTCATGATTGAAATTCTTTGAAAGAATTTGAATAAATTAAACTATAAAATAAACACCACCTGTTGAACCTTGATATGAATTCCAAACACAATCAGTGACAATACTAACTGAGCTCATTTTGGAGAGTTTAAATACCTGTTCTCAGAACTCAGGCTCACCTATAATAAATGTACCAACTGCCTCTTGGAACATTACTTCATGTTTCAGAATTTCCACTTTTTGTTTCTGGATAATATTTTACTGAAAGCAACGATCTTTCAGTTATTCCTGTTGTAATGGTTCCGGCAATGTTCAATTCAAGTTAAATCCTCTGGTGTTTATTCTTGAAGTATTTGGTTTGTTCAAATCCTCTCAAAAAAACTTTAACCATAAACTCAACATGCACACTACTGTTTAAAATATAAGGGGCAGGGGCTGAATAGCTGACCCTCGCCGTGGCACTGTTAAAAACCACTGCAGCAGAGAGTGATATAACAACTGCCTCGGGGCCACCTAAGTGATCATTTAGCAGGCCTTCTGAAAATGCAGTTCAGATAAATCTGATTAAATTTGCTATTCTTCAATATACTTCAGCAAGCATCTTGTGCTGGGATATCATGGTTTATTGTGCGCTGCCTCGACCAATTTGTAAATCCTGAAGCATAATGCCTCTGACCAGGATGATGATACTGATGGGGATGATGACAAAATACTATATGATAAATACCCAAAGGATCACAGGAGGCAAGAAACCATGTGCAAGAGAGGCAGTGTTTGCTGATACAGGCATATTTCACCTGAATCTTACATTTATAACCAGTCAATCCAATAAAACTTCACTTTCTGCAGCCCTGTTGCCACTTCCTTACACCTATTTTGACTTGAAGCAATGGAATGGGAAATTCATTTGCGTCATTCGGTGTAGACCTTTCCATCACATCCTGTGCAGGAGCCAATGTACTGTTAATGGCCTATTAGTGTGTAAAAAAGTAAAGTATTTCTAGTTGCATCATTTCAGAATTCATTTAAGACACATTCACAGAACGGAGACATTTAATTTCAAATTCTAACTCCAGGAAAACAAATGCAATCAGGTATACTGTTGTAATCTCTATGTGGGGAACTGCAAACCAAAATAACTATATTTAATAATGACTTCAAACAAGAAATTATCAAGATTCCACTTTTTATAACTTTGCTTTACATGGATAAGAACCAATGCGAATTGAGTATGAATTAACAGGTAAAATTATACTTCAATTAAAAATGTAAATTTCAATTTAAAGAGCCAATACAACAAAGCAACAGCTTATGCAACCACAAGAACCTCCATCACTCCCTGCAGACATGTGGCACAATGTAGCTACACCATTCCACAATGAAATTGAAATTTACATTTTTATTTGAAGTATGATTTTACCTATTAATTCAGCTCAATTTGCAGTGGTCCTTCTTTGAAGTCGTTTGGTAAATTTAGTTATTTTGGTTTGCAGTTCTCCACGTAGAGATCACAACAGTGAACCTGACGCATTTGTTTTCCTGGAGTTAGAATTTGAAATTAAACGTCTCCATTCTGCAAATGTGTCTCACATGAATTCTGAAATGTTGCAACTAGAAATACTTTTTTTTTTTTACACGCTCATAGGCCATTAACAGTACATTAGCTTCTGCACAGGGTGTGATAGGAAGGTCTACACTGAACAACATGAATTCATTTCCCATTCTGTTGCTTCAAGTCAAAATAGGTGTAAGGAAGCGGCAACAGGGCTGCAGAAAGTGAAATTTTATTGGATTGATTCGTTGTATATGCAAGATTCAGGTGAAATATCTTAGCTGCCTCTCTTGCACATGGTTACTTGCTTCCTGTGATCATTTGGGGTCTTTATCATATAGTACTTGGTCATCATCCCCACCAATCCCCAGGAGATTCACACGTTAGCTGATTCGCAGGATTCACGCATGCATTCCGGATGTGCACACATCTCCCAGCAACAGATATCTGATGTGGAAACCGACAGAAACAGTAATTAACCTAAGTAATTTTAAACTTATTTTAATGTAATTTAAATGTGATTATCGGGCCTGCATGCATCTCCCACCCTGCCAATGCAATTTCACTCTGGTAGGGTTTAGAGTAGCTCCCAACTTTCGGGGAGTTAGTGGGAAACTACACTGGAGTGACGGGGGTAGTGGTCTGGCTCCTGTGAAGGGGAAGGTTCTGCCAGGTTGGGAGGGATCATTAGTGCTGGGGGCTGGGGCTAGAGCTAGAGGTTGGCTTGCTCCTGAATGGAGAGTGGTGGTGGCGGCTGCGATCGGGCCGTGGGTGGGAGAGATAGTACTGTAGGGCTCCCGGGCTGGCCAACAATCAAACTAGCCAGCAAAGTGCAGGCTAACAGTTTGGGGCCACTGTGCACGCTCAAAGTTCTGGAATGTCAGAATCTGGCATGAATAGGCCCATCGCCCAAGCTTTTAATGTTATTCCCAATTGTGACCTTTGCATTGCAGACTGTGGGAGATTCAAGTCTGAACTCCCACTGAAAAAAAACCACTCATGATGTACACCAATTTTCCCACAAATTCAACACTTAGAACTTTTTTTGGGAGAATTTCTCCCATGATTGCCATTATATTGTTGCAGTGAAGTGACCAGGCTCCTTTCAATGGGTGGAATTTTCCCATTTTTGGCAAAGTGTCATTTTAGGCAGGAAAAGCAGAGTGCAGCCTGCTGGCAGTGTTGCTGTGTTTTCCTGCTGCATTTTTGGGCATTTCAAAAAATATTCACCAATTTCACAAGAGTACAGAAACGCAGAGGAACCTAGGAGTGCAAGTTCACAAGTCCTTGAAAGTGGCAGCACAGATGGAGAAGGTGGTGAAGAAGGCATATGGTATGCTTGCCTTTATAGGAAGGCGTATAGAGTATAAAAGCTGGCGTCTAATGTTGCAGTTGTATAGAACGTTGATTAGACCACATTTGGAGTGCGGCCACCAGAACTGGACGCAATACTATCGGAAGGACGTGGAGGCCTTGGAGAGAGTGCAGAGGAAGTTTACCAAGATGCTGCCTGGTATGGAGGATCTTAGCTATGAGGAGAGATTGGGCAAATTGGGGTTGTTCTCCTTGGAAAGACAGAGTATGAGGGAAGACCTAATAGAGGTGTGTAAGATTATGAAGGGTATAGATGGGGTGAACAGTGGGAAGCTTTTTCCCAGGTTGGATGTGAAAATCACAAGGGGTCATAGCCTCAAGGTGAGAGGGGAGAGGTATAATTCAGATGTTAAAGGGATGTTTTTCACAGAGGGTTGTGGGAGCCTGGAATGCACTGCCAAGTAGGGTGGTGGACACAGACAAGCTAGGGTTGTTTAAGACTTACCTAGATAGGCACATGAGCAGACTGGAGTTGGAGGGATACAAAAGAATGTTCTAGTTGAAGATCAAGAGCCTCAGGACATTCCTGGGAATTAACAGATTCCTATCGGCTGTTCAACAAATGTTAAGGCTCACCTGTCACTTACGTTGGAGATCTTCCATTAATGTCTGTATGTGCTATTGTATGTTTATTTCCTTTTTTCTTTACACCCACAGGTGATTCAGTCTGCCTTGTTGGCCAACAAGGGGCATACACACAGTGGGTCGTGCGAGGGCTGCTCTTGGATGTTGCTTCGAGAGTTGCCTAGTGCTCCACATCATTGGTGTACGCTTAAACTGGACCAATTGATGGGCAACACGACAGTTCACTGACTATTACTGTTTGTTATGCAGTTACGGGGACCCGGGTCAGATCTCCAGCTTGGGTCAATGTCTGTGGGAGTTTGCACATTCTCCCCGTGCTTGCGTGGGTTTTCTCCAGGTGCTCCGGTTTCCTCCCACACCCCAAAAATGTGCTTTTAAGCCGATTGGTGTTAATAAATTGTCCCTAAATTGGATCTCCCTTATGGAGTACACTAGATATAGACAAAAGTTGCAGGTAGAAGGAGGATTGGAATAAGGCACTCAGTGTTAAAATGGGCGGTACAGGCTTGTAGGGCCGAAGGACCTGTTTCCTGTGCTGTTCTTTTTTCTTTATTCACGTTGCTTCTACGGTGACCAGACTGAGTCGGCCACCCTGCCATCAGCTGAGTGCTTCAATCAGTGGGCTATTCTTTTTAAATGCTACCCCACACTTCCCAGCACTCCATCGATGTCCAAAGACAATGGAGACAAAGAAGTCTGCCTTAAATTTTGAGCTCTCATTAGAATGCTTGAGAGATTTCAGGTGGAATTCTCCAAAAAAAGTGCCAAATTTGCATAAAAACTGGAATAAATCCCATTGCTCTATTCAGCAGGAATTTCAAAATGAGTATCACCAAGCGCCCTAGCGTGAATCATGGTGAAGAGCTGGGAGCGGAGTCTATTCTTGGTGGAGAAGCCACAGCAGAGCACCAAGATTGATACACCCACACACATACATGAAGCAGGGTGCCCTGAAATATCTTGTGTGACTTTATCCCTTTGACAAGGAGAGTGTATACACTCACGCTGTCAGCAAATAGTGAAGATAAACCTTGGCACTCAAGAATAGGGAGCTCAATGAGTGAAGGATTAACTTCTGATTGTCTGTGAATGTCACTGATTTACCATCGATGGCTGGAATTTTACCCAGAATTAGGGCAGGCAAGGCTTGCAGAATGGAATTCTCCATTGGCCTTAGGTGGGATTTTGAGCCTCCCCTGAGTGAAGTGGTAAACCCTTGCATGCAGAGTTAGCTGGTATAATTAGCTCATCTGTCAAAGATGTTAATAGGCTACTGGGTCAATTCTCTGAAGGCAGTGGTGAGCTCATTGATGTTATGACTCCTGATTAGAGTTATCCAGCTCAAATCATTAACTCAGGACATGCCCTTCCACTGTGAATCCTACAGACCCTGTCTACTAGACACATGCCCAGACTTTGTCCCCATTCCAACATCCTTTGAGATGACAAGAGACCCATCAGCTGAAGATTTCAGGCTGGGTGAGTTTTAAAAGTAGTTCCCTTCCTCTTTGTTGACTCCACCCCACAACCACCACCCAGCCTTTCAGGGGCCAAGCCATTTCTCCTGAGATAGGTGAATACTCATCTAACATTCTGCATCAGCCCCCTATACCCACTGGCGCACTTGGCTTTCTTCCCCTGTACAGCCCTGGTGCCTTCTCCTTTGATTCCCTCTCTCACTTTGTGCAATTCTAGTGCCTTCCCCCTCATAGGAGCACAAGGATTGATTAGGAACAATCAGCATGACTGTGTGGAAAGTTGTGTTTTACAAATTTGATTGAGTTTTTTGAAGGGGTAACCAAGAAGGTAGATGAAGGGAGTGCAGTTTATATTGTCTACATGGACTTTAACAAGGCCTTTGACAAGGTACTGCATGGTAGGTTGTTGCACAAGGTTAAATCTCATGGGATCCAGGGTGAGGTAACTAAATGGATACAAAATTGGTTTGATGACAGAAGCCAGAGGGTAGTTGTAGAGGGTTGTTATTTCAAACTGGAGGCCTGTGACCAGCAGTGTGCCTCAGGGATCAGTGCTGTGTCCACTGTTTTGTCATTTATGTTAATGATTTGGATGAGAATATAGGAGGCATGGTTAGTAAGTTTGCAGATGACACCAAGATTGTTGGCAAAGTGGACAGTGAAGGTGGTTATCTTGGATTGCAATGGGATCTTGATCAATTGGGCCATTGCACTTATGAATGGCAGATGGAGTTTAATTTAGATAAATGTGAGGTGATGCATTTTGGTAGATTGAACCTGGACAGGACTTATTCAGTTAATGGTAGGGCTTTGGGGAGAGTTGTAGAACAAAGAGATCTAAGGGTACATGTTCATAGCTCCTTGAAAGTGGAGTCACAGGTGGATAGAGTGGTGAAGAAGGCATTCCGCATGCTTGATTTCACTGGTTAGAACATTAAAGGATGTCTTGAAGTTGTACAAGACATTGGTAAGGCCACACTTGGAATACTGTATACAATTCTAGCCACCCTATTGTAGAAAGGATATTTTTAAACTAGAAATTGCACAGAAAAGATTTACTAGGATGCTACTGGGACTTGATGGTTCAAGTTATAAGGAGAAGTTGAATAGACTGGAACTTTTTTCCTCTGGAGCATAGAAGGCTGAGGGGTGATCTTAGAGGTCTATAAAATAAATGAGGGACATCAGCTAATAGTCAATATCTTTTCCCAAAGGTAAGGGAGCCTAAAACTAGAGGGCATAGGAGAAGGGAGAGATTCAAATGGGTCCAAAGCAGCAATATTTTCCACAGAGGGTGGTGAGTGTCTGGGACAAGCTGCCAGAGATTAGGAGATATGGGTAAATTTTGTCTTTTAAAAGCATTTAAACAATTATATGGGTAAGATGGGTATGGAGGGATATTGGCCAAATGCAGGTAATTGGGACTAACTTTGGGGTTTTAAAAAAGGGCAGCATGGACAAGTTGGGCCAAAGGGTCTGTTTTCATGGTGTGAACCTCTGACTCTATCCCTTTCCCATACATCCCCATTGCCTTTCCCCATCCCCAACCCTCCCCACATAGCCTAGGTGCCTTCCCAGTAGAAACCCACCTCTGAAGTGCAAGCCCCCCCCCACTGCCCTGGACTGCAGCTGGCCTCAGATGCCTCGTTGCTATTTACACCCCTGACAAACAGGGGTGCAAAATCCTGGTTGGCATGTTTATTAAATGAATCTAACTATTCAATTTAATACAAGAACAGAAAATGCTACACGCGGGTTGATGGGTTTTTGATGAGAGGGGATTAAGGGTTATGGGGAGAGGGCGGGAATGTGGAACTGAGCCACGACAGATCAGCCATGATCTTATTGAATGGCGGGGCAGGCTTGAAGGGCTAGTTGGCCTACTCCTATTTCTTATGTTCTTATGTAAAATCACAGCAGGTTTGACAGCTTCCGTGGAGAGAGATTAGGGCTAACGCTTTGAGTCAGGATGACTCCACTTACAACGTTGCCTCCATTCTCTCACCACAGATGCTGTCAAACCTGCTGTGATTTTCCAGCATTTTGAGTTTGTTTTGGATTCTAGCATCTGTATCACCCTACCTTTGCATTAACTTTAATTTCCCTTTTTGCAACTCTAAAATGAGTTTGTTTCATATAGAAAGAGATTCCTGTGGTCAATTTTTCTCCATGTTTATTTATTAAGTCTTAACAGAAGATGATTTTCTTGAGATACTTTAAATTTTCACACTGTAGAATGTATGAAAAGAATCAACATATCTGTTAATGCATCATTAAAATCAACCTTACAAAAGGAACTAAGAGCAGGAGTAAGCAATTCAGCCCTTCGAACCTGCTCCACCATTTAATCTGATCACGGCTGATCTCATCTAGGCCTCAACTCCACTTTGCCGTTTGTTCACCATAACCCTTCAAGCCCTTACTAATTAAAAATCTGTCTACTTCTTCCTTAAATTTACTCAATGCCCCAGCATCTATCCTCTGGAGTTGTGAATTTCACAGACTCATGATCTTTTGAGAGAAGTACTTTCTCCTCATCTGTTTTTAAATCTGCCAAGCCAAATCCTAAAATTATGACCTTGTTCTAGATTGCCTTACAAGGAGAAACATCCTCTCCACATTTATTTTGTCAATCTCTTATCACTTTGTACACCTCAATTAGATCTCCTCTCATTCTTCTAAACTCCAGGGAGTGCAGGCCTAAATTGCCTAATCTGCACAAGACAACTGCCTCATCTCTGGAATCAATCTCATGAACCCCTGAGCTGCCTCCAATGCAACTACATCCAACCTAAAGTAAGGGGATGAAAATTGCACAGTATTCCAGATGCGGTTTCACTAGTGCTTTGTACAGTAGCAACAACACTTCATTACTTTCATTTTCTATTCCTTTAAACAATAAATGTAAAAATTCCATTTTCCTTCCTTATTACCTGAAGTTTCAGCACACTAGTTTCCTGTGATTCATGCAAGAGGACAACTTGATGCTTCTGCATTGAAGCACTCCAAAATTTTTCTTCATTTAAATAACAAATAATAATTTGCTTTTGCAATTTTCCTACCAAAATGGATAACGTCACATTTATCCATGTTAAACTCCACTTGCCTAATTTTGCTCCACTCTCTAAACCTATCTGTATCCATTTGTAAATGTTATTTCATTATCACAATTTACCATTTTGATGTCATCTACAAATTAGGTGATAGTACCTACTATCCTTGTATCCTAGTCATAGAGGTTTATAGCATGGAAACAGGCTCTTTGGCCCAACTTCTCCATGCTGCCCTTTTTCTTAAAGCCCTAAGCTAATCCCAATTGCCTGCATTTGACCCATATCTCTCTATACCCATCTTATCCATGTGACTACCTAAATGCTTTTAAAAAGACAATTGTACCCACCTCTACTACTACATCTGTTTGCTTGTTCCAGACACTCCCTGCCCTCTAAAAAAAATTGCCCCTCTGGACACTTTAGTATCTCTCCCCTCATCTATGCCCTCTAGTTTTAGACTCCCCTACCTTTGGGAAAATGTATTGACTATCTTTCTTATCTATGCCCTTCATTATTTTATAGACCTCTATAAGGTCACCTCTCAGTCTCCTACACTCCAGAGAAAAATGTCCCAGTCTATCCAGCCTCAAAGGATCAAGTCCTGCTAGCATTCTAGTAAATCTTTTCTGTACTTTCTAGTTTAAAAGATATCCTTTCTATAATAGGGTGACCAGAACTGTGCACAGTATTCCAAGTATGGCCTTACCAATGTCTTGTACAACTTCAACAAGACGTCTCAGCTCCTGTATTCAATATTCTGACTGATGAAACCAAGCATGCTGAATGCCTTTGTCACTATTCTATCCACCTGTGACTCCAATTTTAAAGGAGCTATGAACATGTATCCCTAGATCTTTGTTCTGTAAGTTGCCCCAATGCCCTACCATAACTGAGTAAGTCCTGCACTAGTTCAATTTACCAAAATTTGTCTAAATTAAACTCCATCTGCCATTCATCAGCCCACTGGCCCAATTGATCAAGATCCTGTTGCAATTGGAGATAACCTTCTTCGCTGCCCACTATGCCACCAATCTTGGTGTCATCTGCAAACTTACTAACCAGGCCTCCTATATTCTCATCCAAATCATTTATATTAATGGCAAATAACAGTGGACCCAGTGCTGATCCCTGAGGCACACTGCTGGTCACAGGCCTCCAGTTTGAAACAACCCTCTGGCTTCTGTCAAGAAGCCAATTTTGTATTCATTTATATACCTCACCCTGGATCCTGTGAGATGTAACTTTATGCAACAACTTACCATGCAGTACCTTGTCAAAAGCCTTACTAAAGCCCATGTAGACAACAACTGCACTCCCCTCATCTACCTTCTTGGTTACCCCTTCAAAAAAGCCATTAATATAGATTGTAAATAGTTGGGGCTGAAGGACTGAAACATGTGGCACTCCACTTGGTGCATCCTGCCAACCTGAATTAATGCTGACCCACTTACCCTGACTTTTTGCTTTCTATTGGTTAGCCAATCCACTGTCCAAGCTAATAAGTTACCCATAATCCCATATGAACTAACATTGTATATTGTCCTTCTGTGTGGCATCTTATCAAATGCCTTCTGGAAGTCCAGATATATTACGTTTATAGGATCCCCATTATCCATCTTGCTCATTTCAAAGAATGCAACCAAATTAGTCAAATATGATTTAACCTTCATAAAACCATGAAGACTAACTTTCTATATGTCTTTTGTTACTTCCTTAATGATGGATTCTAACAATTTCCTAATGATAGATATTAAACTAATTGCCCTATAGCTTCCTATATTTTGCCTCCCTTCCTTTTTTGAATAAGGGTATTATATCACAATTTTTCCAATCAACTGGAACCTTTCCAATATCCAGGTAATTTTGGAATATTGTAACCAATTGATTCACTATCTCCAATGCCACTTCCTTTAAGACCTTAGGATGTAGGCAGTCAGGCCCTGGGGACTTGCATGCCTTCAATGCCAATAGTTTGCCCAGTACTTTTTCCCCTAGTGATGATGGTAGTTCCAAGTTCCTCCCTTTCTATAAGCTCTGCATTTTATGTTACTATTGGGTCAGCACTCATGTCCTCCATCATGGAAACTGAGGCAAAGTATGGATTTAGTCTTTCTGCCATTTTTGCATTCCCCACAATTAACTTTATAATAGATTTGCACTTTATTTTGCCCTGTCCCTAGCAACTGTTTCTAAGTGATGAAATTATTACTAGTGACATATAGTAGTGGGAGATTCACTTCCAACAGTAAATTTGAGTAGCAAATCAAAATCC
Source organism: Carcharhinus amblyrhynchos (assembly GCF_965287045.1). Classification (NCBI taxonomy): domain Eukaryota; kingdom Metazoa; phylum Chordata; class Chondrichthyes; order Carcharhiniformes; family Carcharhinidae; genus Carcharhinus; species Carcharhinus amblyrhynchos. Next base: position 61,897,272 of record NC_137329.1, read on the forward strand.
AAACAAACTAAATGGACTATGTGGCATTTTTCCATCTTGGGATTGATTTATTACTGAAATTTACTGCTAAGGTGAACATTAGAAATAGTTGCTGGCACAATGGTAGTAAATTTGAATTTAAAGACATTGCAAAATACTAGATATTATTATGCATCTGCTTAAGCAGAAAGTCAGGGTAGGTGGGTCAGCATTAATTTTCAGGTTGGCAAGATGTGGGGTGCCACATTTCAGTTCTCCAGCCCCAACTATTTACAATCTATATTGTGGCGGAGAGACTAAATCCATACTTTGCTTCAGTTTCCATGATGGATGACATGAGTGCCAACCCAATAGTAACATAAAATGCAGAGCTTATAGAAAGGGAGGAACTTAGAACTACCATCTGCTTCTGGATGGGTTTCAGAGTTTACTTTCCACTATCCTTCCCTTGATGATCATTGTGGTAGCATTGTGTGAAAAGGACTGATGTCAGGAATGAATTTTTGTACACAATCCTATATTTTATGTCTATTTAACTTGAAATAAGTCCCCTGTTAACCCCACTATACAAAAGAAATCTCTACCCACCTAACTTCAATTGACTCTGGCGAATGAAAATGATTCAGTTTCTTTCACCAAAATTTTGGTGCCATTTACACTGTCAGGATTTTACAGTCCCACTGACAGCACACTCCTGCCACATACTTTCCAACTATCAGCTGCGTTCAACTGCACAGCCTGTTGTTGACAATGGCAGGACCATAGGATACTATCACCAGTGAATGGTGCACTGCCTCCCATTGCTGCAAAACACACTGGAAAAGTGGGAAAAAAATCCTGCCTTTTATATCCACCTCATTAGATGCTGCTGTTTAGTAGGTGCCCATCTCCTGATTCTACAAGAAAATGCAAGTATGCCCAGAATTAGAATAAACAGCAATGTCCATTATTTTGACAGAGGTGTTTTTAAACTGGAGTTTTTTTGTGTTATGCAAGGCTTTGTCAAGTTCAATGTCTAACTGTCTGTTCCAAACTGTAATTATCTTATCAAGGCCAGTCTTCTGTTACTGTTCTAAAAAAACTTTACCAAGAGGGTGGTGATGGTCTGGAACACACTGCCTGGGAGGGTGGTGAAGCCTTGCATCCTTTAAAAAGTACCTGGGTGAGTACTTGGCACATCATAACATTCAAGGATATGGGTCAAGTGTGGCATGTCAGGAGCTTCCATGCAACGGTGCAGACCAGATGAGCCAAAGGGCCTCTTCTGCACTGTAGTTTTCTGAGATTGTTACCATCGCCCTTTATTTACATTATCCTCAAATTGCAGATGCTGGCAAAAATTGATGGTCATCATGACCTTTTCCACAGCTGGTTGCAAAACTGGGCTTATGAACAATTGCAGTGGACTTAATGTTTCAGCATTAGGTATCTGGGTCCCAGGGCAGTGCTCAGGATGTATCCATAAGTCACCAATAACAAGGCCCAATGCTGTATCTGGGTGGAGGCAATGGTGGGGATGGGGTAAAAAATCTTGATAATGGTTTATTATCAGTTACTGTGATGAAGCATCTATCAGAGACACGTTGATGGAATTTTTAAATGCTGAAGACAACTGCCAACCCTTCTTTCTCAATCTGGGAATACCGCCATTCAGCATCCAAGAGGGTCCTAGATGCCTGCGCAGAAGACTTTTCTGTTCCATGGCCCCAGCAATGTTTCAATACCGCCCCAGCCCCATAAGGGGATGCATTGCATGCCAAGATAAGGTAATTTTTTAAGAGTCAAAATGGGTCAATAAATCAGAGGACAAAAATTGTTTAACACTTGAAAGTCTCCAGCTGTGGTTCTCCCCCCCCACCCACCAAGGTTACCTATGTTGTTTCCTTCAAAGGCTTTGCAAGGGAGCAGTAAAAAAGGTAAATTTAAAATAAACTTCCTGTAATAATTTATTAAACCCAGAAAAGATTCAATTCTGTGGGGTTCCTTGTAGATGGCATCTCCTTAATGGCCCTTATCTGGTCCTTCATAGGTGTATGGCAAGGGCCTTCATCCAAATAGTCTAAGTAGGTCACGGCACTTGCTTGGAAGAGCCATTTTCCCTTTCAAGCATACCCTGACCTCCATGAATAGCTGCAAGACTTCTTTTAGGAAGATGAGCACCTAGCAAACCTAAGTTCCTGTGACCAAGGCATCATTCAGATACAACACTACCTGAGGTAACCTTTGCAATATGTTTTCTATGACCCATTGGAAAACGATGCATGCAGATGGAGACCCCCAAAGGACATGCAAGGATACTTGTATAAGCTTTTGTGCATCTTGTCAAATACCTTTGGGAAGGCCCGTCCAATTCAAGTTGGAGATGGTTGTGTTGGGAGGGTAAATCAAGATGACCATTACTGTCATAACGATAGACAACACAAAACTCACAAGGCAGATATTTCCATATAAAGATGTAACAATTATTCAAAAGAAAACAAGCAGCTGCGAGATCACCAAAAGGGTTACGTAGCTCTGAGGTATAGCAACAGATCCTTTGATAAGTCTGACATATACAAACAAAAACAGATCAATTATAGGTTGTCTAATCAGTCCTGCCTTACATTAGTTTAAAGTAAATGGCATTTAGTATACACACAATAATAATCCCCGACAGTCACCTCAGCCAATCACAAATTACCATCCAGCATATTTCATTCATCCATTAAATCCAGATGTGAACTCCCATCTTGGCTAAAGGCACTTCCTTGTTGCCTGGTTACCTTAATTGGGGTCAAAATGGACATTCCCACTGGATCATTGCCAAACTGGATAGACACATGGTCCTGCATCCGAGCGCATTTCTGTCCGAAGTCTAGATGAATCTATTCATAAATGTTGTAACGTGTACCCGCAATAAGAAACTTTCTGAAGTGAATTTTGCTAACTATGGGGTTACCAGGCCTTTGCCATCATGCTTTGTGGTAACCTGCTTTTGGCTGAGCAAACAATGATTCATACAGTACTTAAAATACATTAGAATATCAGTATGTTTTAAAATTATAATTACTTGTTTTAATTATCTTACTGCATGTGTAAACTATTCTCTAATTAGCTTATTAATTTGTTTCAAGAATCATTTAACTTTTTACTGGTAGCCTCGTCAGTATTTCAGCAGGCAATTCTCCCAAAAAAATTTAAGTGCTGAATTGATGGGAAAAATGGTGTAATTCACAATTGTTTTTTCAGTGGAAGTTCAGACTTGAATCACCCACACTGTGCAATGCAGAGGTCACAATTGCAAATCTCATTAAAATCTTGGTGAAGGGGGCCTGTTCACACCAGAGTCTGACAGTTCCAGGCCTCTGCGCATGCACAGTGGCTCCGAACTATCAGACTGCAGTTTGCTGGCTGGCTCACGCCAGACTCCTGCAGTGCTGCCCCTCTTGACACCCCCCACAGCCGGATCGTGACCCAATCATTGCTCACACAAGCATTCATGGGCCAGCCCAGAAACCCTGTCACAGTGCACTGCAATCTCCAGCCCCAATTCCCCCCACAGCAGCAGTGACAATCCCCCCACCCCCTGCTGACCTCCCTGCAACACAGCAGTGGAAACCCCCACTCCCATTGATCGCCCTTAGGCCCTACCCACAAATCAGCCCCACTCCCTTGGCACTGCCTGGTGGGTAGTACCAAGGTGCCCCAGGCATGGGCACTTTGCCCCATAGACAGTGCTGGGGGCACAGGCTAGCACTGCCCAGGGGGCACCATTCCACCACCCTATTGCACCCCCCCCCCCCCACCTTCACTCTAGCAGGGTCTTCCACTAGACCCCTAAAAGTTGGAGGTCCTTTAAATCCTGCCAGAGTGAAATACTCCTGCTGGGGTGGCAGATGCTATGCAATTAAATCTTATCACCCTGACAAAACTTGTCCCCATAACGATGGAATTTTAGTATGCTGGGAGATGAAGAATTCAGTCCCGGGCCCAATAACGACATTTAAATAAGATTAAAAGCACGGTTAAATCACTTCCCTGTCTTTTTGCTGGTTTCCAGCGTGTTCTCAACTGCGGGTGTGGGAGATGCACATGCATCAGGAAAGCACGCACGATCCTGCGAAATGGCTGACACACACATTTTCCAATCCGATGTGCCAAACATCATGTTGGGAGAATCAGGCTCTTAAATGTCTGCTATCTAAATACCATATTAACTGATTAGAAATTCCCCACTTCAATCTGGCTCATGTTCAGTTTTGAAAATGCTTGACCTCCAGTTATAGTCAATTGAGAGCATGGAGTACCTGTCAAGTTTCAAAACTTCATTGATAGTCAGGTTAGAGTCTCCACAAAGTTGGATTGACTTATCAGGCTTAAGGACAAGTACAACTATTACAGATCACTAATTATATGGATCGGATTACACTCAGCTTTTCCAGACATTCCAATTCCTATTCTACTTTTTCCAATAGGGAGTATGGAACTGGTCTTGCTGCAAAATACTTGGGCATAGCATCAGGGTCAATATAGAACTTCACTTTAACTCCTTTTATCCTCCTGGAGACTTCCCTGGGAAACTTTGGGGTACTTATTGATGACTGCATACAGTCCCCACGTGCCTAATCTGAAGACAGTTCAGTTTGATATGTTGGAGCCAAATCTCTCCCATAAGGCTAGGTCTTTGTCTTTATACAATGATGAATGGAAGTCGAGCTGACTGCTGCTTCTAAGTCACTAGAGTCACCATGGTGTCCCCTTTATCTGCAGTGATTCAGAAAATGAACACCAACCCAGAGGCAATCATAAATCTGCTCCCCAGTAATGGAGATTGCAGTCCCCATATCTATTTCCATTTTCGATGGATGGCCATTTATTAATATTCCATCATTATGAGGGCAACTTTTGTCATGGAGATACGATTTAATTATATTGTCTCTGGTCCTGGTTGGTTTCAAAAGAGCCCTTGTTTTTACTGTCTCTATATATTTGGTTCAGTTGCAATTTTCTGCAGCTCTTGCAATAATTCAACATGTGCATGTATAACCTTCAAGTATAACCTGACTCCACTTCTGTAAAAGGGATTCAATGATATTTTACCAATTTCCTCGCTCTCAGTTGAAGGATGGATGTTGCATGTGGCCATAAGACCATAAAGCACAAGAAGAATTAGGGTCCCTCAGCCCATCAAGTCTGCTCCGCCATTCATTCAATCAATCATGGCTGATTTTTCTTATTCCCACTCTCCTGCTTTTTCCTGATAAAGCCTGAACCCCTTATCAAGGGCATATCTAACTATCTTAAAGACACTAGATGACCTGGCCTTCACAGACTTCTACAGCAAAGAGTTCCACAGATTCACCACTCTGGCTGAAGAAATTCCTCTTCATCTGTTTTAAAGGATCATCCTTTGAATCTAAGGTTGTGCCCTCTGGTTCAAGTTTTTCTGACTAGTGGAAACATCCTCCACATCCACTCTATCCAGGCCACACAATATTCTGCAAGTTTCAATAAAACCCCCTGTCATTCTAAACTCTAAGGCCCAGAGTCCTCAAACATCCCTCATATGACAAGCTCTTCATTCCAGGGATCATTCTTGTGAATGTCCTCTGGACTCTTTCCAGGCCCAGCACATTCTTCCTTAGATACAGGGCCCAAAATTGCTCACAATACTCCAAATGCCGTTTGACCAGAGTCTAAAATAGCCTCAAAAGTACATCCCCGCTCTTGTATTCTAGCTCTCTTGACATGAATGCGACCATTGCATTTACCTTCCTAAAAGTTGACTAAATCTGCACGTTAACCGCGAGAGAATCTTACACAAAGGGACTTGGGACCCCTTGTTGTTCTTATTTCTTAAGATTTCCCCACTTAGAAAATGGTGTATGCCGCCATTCTTCCTTCCAAAGTACATAACCTCACTTTTCCAATTGTATTCCACCTGCCACTTCTTTGCCCACTCCCATAACCTATTCAAGTCTTTCTGCAGCCCTTTATTTAATACCAGCTGTCCCTCTACATATCTTTGCATCATCCACAAGCTTAGCAACAGTGCCTCCAGTTCCTTCCTCCAAATCATTACTTTATATTGTGAAAAGTTGTGGTCCCAGCACTGACCCCTGAGGCACACCACTAGTTACTGGTTGCCATCCCAAAAAACTCCTTTAACTGCCATCAGCCAATCCTCTATCCATGCCAGAATTTTATCCTTAACACCATGGATTCTTAAGAGTCTCTTATGCAGCACCTTGTCAAAGGCCTTCTGAAAACCTAAATAAATCACGTCCACTGGTTCTCCTTCAAACTTCCTTGTTACCTCCTCAAAAGAACTCCAGATTTGACAGACATGATCTCCCCTTGACAAAGCTGTGCTGATTCCATCCTATTTTATCACACACTTCTAAGTACTCTGCAACCTCATCTTTAATAATGGACTCTAAAATCTTGCCAATGACTGAAGTCAGGCTAACCAGCCTATAAATTTCCTATCTGCTGCCTCCCTCCTTTCTTAAAAGGATGTTATATTAGCTACTTTCCAGTTCTCTGGGACCCTCCCTGCCTCTATTGATTCCTGAAAGATCACCACCAATGCCTCAGCTATCTCTTTTAGAACCCTGGGGTGTAGTGCATTATTCCAGGTGATTTATCCACCTTCAGACTTTTGTTCCCCCAGAACCTTCACTTTAGTGATGGCCACTACACTCACCTGGAGCTCTGGCATCCCACTGGGATATTCCACCATGAGGTCTGATGCAAACTATTCAATTCCTCTGCCATTTTTGTTTCCTTCGTTACTTTTCCAGCTTCATTTTCCAGTGTCCAATGTCTATTTTTGCTTCTCCCTTACTTTTTCCCCCACCCTCTGCTTTTTTTTTTAGTTGTCTTCTGCTCGCTTTTAAAGGCTTCCCACAAATTCTTGCCACTTTGTATGCTTTCTCTTCTGCTTTTATGCTGTCCTTGACTTCCCTCAGCCATAGATGCCTCATCCTCCTTTAGCATAGTTCCTCCTCCTTAGGATGAATTTCTGTTGTACCTCCTGAATAACCCCCAAAAACTCCTGCCATTGCTGTTCCACTGTTTGAAAAAAAGTTAGCAGAGCAATTAGCTCTGGCCAGCTCCTCCCTCATGTCTTTGTATTTACTTTTATAAAATCAAAATACCATTATGTCCGATTCCAGCTTTTCCCTCAAACTGCAGGGTAAATTCTATCGTATTGTGGTCACTGTTCCCTAAGAGTTCCTTTACCTTAAGTTTCCTAAGGAAGTCTGCCTCAAAACATTACTAAATCCAGAATTGCCAGTTCCCTAGTAGGCTCTGTCACAAGCTGCTCCAAAAACAAAAATCAGTCACTCCACAAATTCCTTTTTTGGGGATCTACTACCTACTTGATTTTCCCAGTCCACCTGCATGTTGAAGCCCATGATTATTGTAATATTATGCCTTTATCTCCTGATTTTTTGCCCCACATCCCGACTCCTGCTAGGGGAGCAGGTACATAATTCCCATTAGGGTCTTTTTAACCTTTGCGATTCTTCAACTCTACCCACAGAGATTTTGCCTTCTGATCCTATAATTGCTTCTTGTTATTGATTTAACTTCATTCCTTACTAAATGTAACCCAGCCCCCTTTGCCCATCTGCCTGTCCTTTCAATAGGACACATATCCTTGGATATGTGGATGCCAACCCTGATCCCCTGCAGCCATGTCTCAGCGATGCTCATAACATCGTACCAGCCAATTTCAATGTGTGCAACAAGCTCATTTACCATGTTCCATATACTGTGCACATTTAAGGAGAACACTGTCCTACACTGATCAAGTCCCTTCTCATACTTGTCACCTTTATTGCTCTGCCTGAGCAAAGATTTCTCCACCTTCTGTACTCTGTTCTATTATAGTAGATTTTCAAGACTACAATCTGAGCCTTTGGCTCCTTTAACTTTGATTTTCTAATTCTCCACTGAACTGAAATCCACCCCGGCCAACTATTTAGTTTAAAACCCTCTCTGCAGCCTAGTTATACAATCTGCCAAGACTCTGGTCCCAGCATGATTTCCAGACGAAGATCATCCCATCGGTATAGGTCCCCTCTTCCTCAATACTGGTGCTGGTGTCCCATGAATTCAAATCCATTCCTCCCACACTAATCTTTGAGCCATGCATTTATCTTCTTAAATCTGATTGACCCCATGTCAATTAGCTCATGACTCAGGTAGTAATCCAGAAATTACCACCTTTGTTCTGCTTTTTAAAATTAGCTCCTAGCTTTTCATATTCCATTAGCAAAACCTTTGTCATTGGTACCTACATGGATCTTTACCCTCCCATTCCAAGTTCCCCTGCAGCCCAGATGAGATCATGAACCCCATGTTGTTGTTGGTCTGTGAGGACTATGACACCATTTTGAGGCTGTTTGTGGTGTGTCTGAAGATGACTGAGCCAATTTAGACAGTGTCCTGGCACATACCAGACAGACTTGTGTAGACACTGTAGTTGTGCTGATGGCTCTGGGCTTGTGCTTAAAGTTGTGCTTCAGCAATACACCTTGCTTCATGAGTTTGACAGCCTTTGTGGATGGGGCAGTGCCAGGTAGGATGGTTTTGTGCCAGCATTTCCCAGGTGGTTGTGTTGATGTCAAGTGACTTCAGGGAGGTTTTGAGTGTGTGTCTTCTGCCCTCCATGTGAGCATCTTCCAGAGAGTTCCCAAAAAGGAGCTGCTTGGGTATGCACTCGTCTGACATGACCTGCCCACCAGGTCTGTAGTGTGTGGACTGATGGTAGACTTGCTCTAGAGAGAACTTCAGCATCAGGTACTTTGTCTTGCCATCTGCTACATAATATTCTGCAAAGACAAGTCAAATGGAAGTGATTGAGCTGTCTTGCATGCCTTTGATACACAGTCGACGTTTCACAGGCATACAGGGGAGCGAGTACCACAGCGCTGTAGACCTTCAGTTTTGTTGCTGGGCTGATTCCTCGACATTCCCATACAGTGGAGCGCAGTCTACCAAAAGCAGAACTTGCCTTTGCTATTCTGCAGTTAACTTCAGCATCAATAGTCACTGCTTGGGAGAGGGTGCTGCCAAGATAAGTGAACTGGTCCACTGACTGTAGTTTCTGCCCTTTCCCCTTGTGATTATGGGTTCTGTGTATGATGCATGAGGAGCAGGCTGGTGCATGACTCAGTCTTTTTAATGTTGGTGAGTCCAAAGCTGTCACAAACCATGGAAAAATTTATCCATACTGACTTGCATCTCTGGCTCTGAGCCAGCATACAGGGCACAGTCAAAGTCAAAATCTCTCAGAATAGTCTTTCATTTTGGTAATAGCTTAAAGTCTCCTCAGGTCAAAAAAGCTTCCCATCCATTCTGTACTTGAGGCTGATTCCAGCACCACTGTCCTGGAAGGCATCATTCAGCATGGCAGTAAACATCATGCTGAACAGTGTGGGTGTGAGCATACAGCCCTGTTTGATGCCAATGGTGACTGGGAATGCCTCAGGATTCTGCCATCCAGTACTCTGGCCATCATGGAACTAGCATACCATCTGAAATGAATTTGGGGGGGCAGCTGAACTTTGACATGATCCTCCACAGGCCTTGTTGGCTTACAGTATTGAAGGCTTTTGTGAGGTCAAAAGGTGTAGAGCTCACAACTCTGCTCCTGACACTTCTCCTGAAGTTAGCACACAAAGATCATGTTAGTCCCACGATCTTTGTGGAAGCCACACTGACTCTGGAAGCAGGTCCAGCTCCAGATGGACAATTTAGCAGGGTTCTTGCTAGGGTTTTTCCTGGTGATGGAGAGCAGCAAGATTCCTCAGTCGTTGTCGCATACTTGCCAATTTCCCTTCCTCTTGTAGGGGTGTATGATGGAAGTATCTTTAAAAATTCCTGAGGAATAGATTCTTGCTTCCAAAAAAGACTGGAACAACTCGATGAGCTTCTCGATAAGTGCAGGACCAGCAGCTTTATAGATCTGTGGGCATGGCATTTGCCCCTGGATAGCTGGCTAACAGCTTTCATAACTTTGGCTACTACCAGTGGATCATCCATGGCACTGTTGATATCAAACTGGGGAATCTTGTCTATTGCCTTATTGTTAATAGATGATGGTCAGTTGATGACAGCTTCAAAAAAAAAGTGTTCAGCCCATCTCTGCAGGATCTGGGCCTTCTCTGTAATGAAGTACCATCTGTACTGAGGGGGGTGGAGGATAGATGGATAGATATTCATTAGAACCATTTCAAGTTGTTTCTGTCAGCATATCCTTGTATTTTATCTGCCTTGGCACTCAGCCAGGCATCCTGCATTTTACACAGTTTATTCTGGACTGTCCTGCGAGCACTGGTAAAAGCATTTTTCTTGGCAGCTGAAGATGGGTCATTTTGACAGGCCCGAAGATGGGGCTTTTCAACAAGTAGAACCTATATCTCATCATACTGCTTGTGGGTGGAGGGCCTGAGCATCTTCAGCACAGATGTATGGATAGCATCCCTGAAGCGTTGTCATCCTCAGTGCTGCCTGCAAGGTGTAGGTCAGCAAGCTTGATTTCTAAGTCTTCAGCCGGTGCTGAAGCAATGCTGGGGCTCTTAGCTTGGCTGCATTGATTCTTTTCATAATCTTGCTTCCTTGTGGTCCCTCTTGGGTCTGATGCAGAGCCTCATTTGAGACAACGAGCCTGAGATTTGTCCAGCAGTCAGCACCACACACAGCCTTGGTTACTCTGACATCCTGCCTGTCTTTTCTCCTGACAATGACATAGTTGATAAGATGCTAATATTTAGAGTGGGTGCATCCAGGAGGTCTTGTTGCAAGTAGGCAGACAGAAGGTTGTGTTGGTGATGAGGAGGTTGTGTACTGCACAGGTCTTCAGTAAGAGTAGGCCATTACTGTTACACTTGCCCACTCCTTGCCTCCCTGCCAAATTGCAGAGTCACACCCTACTCTTGCATTGAAAAAAATCACCAAGCAAGATTAGCTTGTCCTCTTTTAAGGGGAAACCAAATAAACAAACTCAAATTAAATTGGGACAAAGTAAAAAGGGGCAGCTCCCCAAAAGGAAAACAGCCCAAAAAGTACAAAGGAAACTTAAGATACATTAAATCAAAATGTGATTGTCAGGGAGGTACTGATCACTGCTGATAGTAGGGCATCTAGTTCTTCATAGAACTTATCCAGGTTGTTCGTTGTGGGGGCACAGACGCTGACCACGGTGGCTTGACTTTGGTTCTATAGCAGAAGCTGTAATGTCATAGTCTACCCAAGGGTGTGAACGACTGGCCTATCAAGCTTCCAAACAAGGTGACTCCTGACAGCAAATTCAACTCCAGCATCACGACACTCATCACTGCTGCAACCGCTCCAGAAAAAAAGTGTATCTGCCTCCAGTTTCAGTCAACTGACCAACATTGGCAAGATGAGTTTCACTTAGGGCTGCAATATCAATGTTGTATCTTGCAAGCTCCCTGGCAACTCAGGCTGTTCTTCTCTGGTCTGTCTGCTGTAGGGTTGTCCAAAAGCATGTGCACATTCCAAGTGCCAATGGTGAGTGGTGTCACCTTATTTTATTTTGTGTGTTCAACTGCAAGATGGGATCCCTGCCAGCTGCTGTAAACTGGCCAGGGTGTAATGAAGCAGGCAATATTTAGGGCACCTTTTCTAGCCCCTTCCTCATTCTACAGAGAGGAGCAGTGCGTTCTTGAAGAGGACTGCTCAGTCACCCAGGTAGACGCCGAGTTCCACTGCTGCTTTGGTCAGTGGAAAACAACCATTAGACCTGAGCCACTTGTGTGCAGGTCCATGACTACAGCTCCCAATGTATCCACACCTGCTGCTTCTCAGCTTGCCTATTGCTACAGGACTTCAAGGGTTGAACAGGACACTGATGGTGTCGAAACTAGCACTTGATTTGGATTAAATTGAGGGAGAGTTGCACAGTGTCAGCCTCACTCTCTTCCCAATTCCAGGGAAGTGCCAGAAGATTGGAAAACGGCTAATGTTACGCTGTTGTTTAAGGAAGGTGGCAGGCAAAAGGCAGGGAATTATAGGCCGGTTAGTTTAACGTCTGTTGTAGGTAAAATGTTAGAATCCGGTGATCAAGGAGAACTGTTTGATAGAGCAGACACAGCACGGTTTCATTAAGGGGAAGTCGTGTCTGACGAATTTATTGGAGTTCTATGAGAATGTGTCTACAGCGGCGGATAGAGGAGAGCCAGTGGATGTGGTGTTTCTTGATTTTCAGAAGGCGTTTGACAAGGTGCCTCACAACAGGTTATTACAGAAGGTCAGGGGGCATGGAGTTGGGGGTAGGGTGTTAGCGTGGATAGAGGATTGGCTGTCAAATAGGAGGCAGAGTGTGGGGGTCAATGGGTGCTATTCGGATTGGCGGTTGGTGACTAGTGGAACGCCCCAGGGGTCTGTGCTGGGGCCTCAGCTATTTACCATTTATATAGATGATCTGGAGGAGGGAACCGAGTGTATGGTGTTGAAATTTGCTGATGACACCAAGATTGGTGGAACGGCAAATTGTGCGGAGGGTGTGGAGAGTCTGCAGAAGGACCTAGATAGGCTGGGTGAATGGACCAGTAACTGGCAAATGGAATTTAATGTTGGCAAATGTGAGGTTGTCCACTTTGATAGGAATAATGGTAGGAAGGACTATTACTTACATGGCGAAAAACTGCAGCATGCAACGATGCAGAGGCACCTCGGGGTCCTTGTGCATGAGTCACAAAAACCCAGCCTACAGGTGCAGCAGGTGGTCAGGAAGGCTAATGGGATGCTGGCCTTCATAGCGAGGGGGATTGAATATAAAAGTAGGGAGGTCTTGCTGCAACTGTACAGGGCACTGGTGAGGCCGCAGCTGGAGTACTGTGTGCAGTTTTGGTCACTGCACTTACGCAAGGATATTTTGGCCTTGGAGGGAGTGCAGAGGACGTTTACTAGGCTGATACCAGAGTTGAGGGGGTTGAGCTACGAGGAGAGGCTGAATAAGCTAGGCTTGTACTCGTTAGAGTTTAGAAGAATGAGGGGAGATCTCATTGAGACATATAAGATGATGAATGGGATGGATAGGATAGAGGTGGAGAGGCTCTTCCCGCTCAGAAAGGACAGTAGGACTAGAGGGCACAGCCTCAAGATAAAGGGGGGGCAGTTTAGAACAGAGTCGAGGAGGAACTTCTTCACTCAAAGGGTGGTGAATCTCTGGAATTCTCTGCCCGTTAAAGTGGTGGAGGCTGCCTCGCTAAATATTTTTAAGACGTGGGTTGATAGGTTTTTGATAGGTGAGGGGATTAAGGGTTATGGGGAGAGGGCGGGAATGTGGGAACTGAGACACGACAGATCAGCCATGATCTTATTGAATGGCAGGGCAGGCTCGAGGGGCTAGATGGCCTACTCCTGCTCCTATTTCTTATGTTCTTATGTTCAATTCCCATCTAGATCCAGTGGCAAGACAAGAGTCAAGACAGCTGAACCCCAGCACCAGGCAGGCAACACAACTTTCAGGATTCTTGATCCTGGTCACAGAACAGTGTCAATGCCCCTAACTATGCCAAACCCAATTATGACTACATTCCTTTTCTCTCCCCCCAACTTGAACGGCTCCCTGCTCATCCACCCGGCAGTACTTGCTCCCATTCATACAGGGAACAAGAATCTCAAACCTGATGGGTCAAGTTCAGGGACTAAGGGTCTTGCATCCCTACCTTCTAGATACCTCTACTTACCTCACTCACCTGTCCCTGACCACTGGCCGAATTCAAGATATTTAATCCAAGGGATGTGACTGCCTCTTGGATCAGTGTCCAGGTATCTCTCCCCCCTCCCTGATGTGTCACAGCATCTGCAGCTCAGAATCCAGATCATCCGCTCAGACTCAGAGTTCCTCAAGCAACCAACACTTGCTACAGACATGCTCACAGGGGACCACAATGTGTTCCACCAGCTCCCACATCATGCATGAACAACACATCTGATCCTCCATCTTGTTTATGCAATTTGTTTTTAATTTGGGTTTTTTTCTTTAAACATTATTATATATCTCCCCTTATTATCTCAGTCTCAATTCAATTTCTAACCAGTAATTTAAATGGAATTTCAAATTTAGCACAGCTTCCTGTTAGCCAATCAAATCACAATCCTCTTTTTTCAATCTGAGCTCACTGTCAGTTTCAGAGAACACCACCATAGTGGGTTGGATCTCAAACAATGAGACAAAGTACAGGAATGAGATAGAGAATCTGGTGAACTGGCGCAGCAACAATAATCTTTCCCTCAATGTCAACAAAACGAAAGGGATTGTCAGTGACTACAGGAAGCATAAAGAAAAACATGCCCCTGTCTGCATCAATGGGGATGAAGTAGAAAGGGTCGAGAGCTTCAAATTTTTAGATGTCCAGATCACCAGCAACCTGTCATGGTCCCCCCATGTTGACACTATAGTTAAGAAAGCTCACCAACATCCCTACTTTCTCAGAATAGTAAGGAAATTTGGCATGTTAGCTATGACTCTCACCAATGTTTACAGATGCACCATAGAAAGCATTTTCTGGTTATATCACAGCTTGGTATGGTTCCTGCTCTGCCCAAGACCACAAGGATCTACAAAAGGTTGAGAATGTAGCCCAATCCATCATGCAAACCAGCCTTCCATCCATTGACAATCTACACTTCCCACTGTCTCAGCAAAGCAGCCAGCATAATTAAGGACCCCACACACTCCCTCTGCCACTCTTCCTTTGGCAAAAGATACAAAAATCTGAGGTCACATACCAACCAACTCAAAAACAGCTTCTTCCCTGTTGTTGCCAGACTTTTGAATGGACTTACCATGCGTTAAGTTGATCTTTCTCTAAACCCTAGCTATGACTAACACTACATTCTGCACTCTCTCATTTCCTTCTCTATGAAGAGTGTGTTTTGTCTGTATAGCACAAAAGAAACAATACTTTTCACTATATGTTAATACATATGACAATAATAAATCAAATCTCTCTTGTAGCCTCTACTACCTGTTTCACATAACTCCAAAAGCACTCCTCACAGCCAGGCAGCATTTACCAGCCTCTCTTCTTATAGATTTCCACATACAATGCCCCAGAACTAGTTTGAATCAGTTGTATGAATACGCAGATAGAGTTCAGCTGAGAACTGACACAGCTGACTTCTGTTTCAGGAGTGTACTAACTAAAGCGCAGCTTTTAACTTCCCAATTAAAGAACTAATTTAGCTCACCCTGAAAGCAAGTTTAATGACTACTTACCTCCTTATAATTTACCACTTGAACTGCCTGTTTTCACCCAACTCCAAAAGCACTCCTCACAGCCAGGCAAAACTCACTGGCCCCACCCCACAACTGGAGGACAGTGCTATTTGATGTCTCCTTTAGTTCTTGATCTCCTTTATCTGCATTTTCCAATGATAGGGCTATCTTAATGGCCTTTAAACCCAAATTCAGGCCCCCCCAAGTTTTTAACCTGTGAATTTTGCACAGGTGAGCATGTTTCACTCCAGGTATGTTTCAAGTGACCGTAGGAAACTTTTACCAAACAAAATTATTTTTTAAGAACATAGTTAAAATATAACAAGAAAAATTGGCATAACTTTTACCATTTACAAAAAAAAACAACCATATTATTCAAACCTTAACAGCTATAATGTTCCAAGTCAAACAACAATCCATAAACATACACCCTTTCCAGACTTGGCAGAAAAGCAAATATGCTCACATGATCCTGAATTTTGCCACTTTTTAAACACCAGTACTTTTCTTAAACCACCAACACTGCGACTTTGCAGCCATTATTTTACCATTTTCTTTCAAACAGCTTGGTAGTCTTGAAACTGGGGGTGTCTCAGATCCAACTTTTAGACCCATTCTCAGGTGCCCCATATGCACTCTGCTTGCAAAAAGAAAATCAATGATTTCAAATCACACTGCACAAACCTGTGGGCAGGGCTTATTGCATCCAAAACCCTGCAGTTCTGATTAGAATTTCCAACTGCACGAGGGGAAGAGATAAAATGCTGCTCCCCAGCCACATCCCTTCCAGGCCAGATATTGTCTCCCCCACCATTACTGACTCTCTTATTCCCCCCAACCCACCATCCAAACCAACCACAGCCCTTTTCCTCACCCCCACCCATCTCAGGCAGAGTGGCAGTGACCTCCCTTCTCCTTCACTGATCTCAGGCAGAGTGGAGCAGTCACCCTTCTCCCTCATTGACCTCAGACAGAGTTGCAGCAGCCCACCCACCTCAGGCAGAGTGATCCCCCCCCATTCTGGACCCTCCCACACAAGGTCCCCATCTCCCCTTGACTCCAAAGACTGTATGACACCTCTCTCTCTCTCTCCCCTGCCACCAATCATAGAGGCACTAAGCCACCAGCCACATCCCTGCCCCCTCCACCACCTTCATCAGCACACTTGCAACTTCTCACTTGCCTTCCCCTGAATGCTAACAAGCAAATTGCAACTTGCTGGAATGCGCTGCCAAACTGCCTAACTAATGAGGGGCAGCTCCATAGAAACCCCAAGGGTGGGCATGCAGGCAGCACAGGAAAAGGTGGATAAAATGAGCATCCTCTAGATTTACTGAAGGCAACCTCAGGAGGTTACTGGATACAGCAGAGACAAGAAAGGACACCCTTTAACCCCCATCAGGACACAGACCCAGGGAGGGTCTGATGGCAACTTTTCTTTCTGGAAGATTATTTATCTTGACAGTAAAGATGATCTAAATGGTAGGAAAAAAATTGCTTTCCTCCTCATCACCAATGTACTAATCTTACTGAGGTCCATCTTCTCTTACAATCACTTTTTTTTTAAACACCATTCTCAAAGTACCACCCAACACCTGCAAGTCAACCCTTGTAGACTGCAGAGCTGAGTGGAGTCAATTGGTTTTAAACCTCCAGTGCTCCTTTCCTGTTGGGTGAGCCTCCCCTCAACTAACAGGGAAATTTGCATTCTGTGAAGTCTACAGCGCTCTAATGACTATCCCCTGTGGACATCATAACAGAAAGGAAATATGAAATTTGATTGTTGTGTTAAATCTGAAAGCTGAGCAGTAGTTTAAATATTTATCTTTTGTTTGCAGATTTGCTTTTTCTAAAGATGGTATAAGTCCTACCATTGTGCCCAAACTAAACCCAAACATACAAATTGGACAACGATTTGGGATGTCTACACTTGATACTTTGAAGGTTAACAAGTTGTATAACTGCAGTAAGTGTAAAACATGTACTCATATTTGACAGAATTTCATGAAAATATTGAACATATGGATGGAACTTAGGCCCAGAATAATTTATATATAATTATATTTATAAATTATATATAAATTGTTGTACAATTATTTATATATTATATATAATTATTATAAATAAATAATTTAGTCCCTTGGTAGAAAGGAAATTTCGCGGCTGCAGTAGAAAAGACCTGCTGAATATTAATGAAATGCTAATTGCACTGTTAAGGTTAAGGATGTTCAACTGGAGGGCACTAATTGATTAAATGTCTTGAGCACATAGTATAAAGAGACTCCTCTTTTGGTCCCACAGTTTAAACCATCTCATGAAAATACCTTTTGTATTCTTTTGTTTGGCATGGAGGGTTTTCCTGTATAGGATGTTGCTTCATACCCTCCACTTCCTCATCCCCGTCAACTGTCCAGACATGACATGGCACTCTATGCTCTCTTGAGATGGTGGAAGTCACTGGCAGAGTGCTCTCTACATGAGAGTCCTTTTATTTGCTTTGGAGGATGTTGCTTGCAGCAACTGTAGCTTGAGGTGTTCATGGACTCCCAGGCTGTCTGTGTTTTCTGCAGCCTTGAGCAGCCAGTGTTCCACATGTATATAGGCTGTCAGAGGTTGCAACCCCTTTTTGATTATTTGACGCTGTGCCCCCTGTCCACGTTGACGTTGTGCCCCCTGTCCACGTTGACGTTGTGCCCCCTGTCCACGTTGACGTTGTGCCCCCTGTCCACGTTGACGTTGTGCCCCCTGTCCACGTTGACGTTGTGCCCCCTGTCCACGTTGACGTTGTGCCCCCTGTCCACGTTGACGTTGTGCCCCCTGTCCACGTTGACCCCGTGCCCCCTGTCCACGTTGACCCCGTGCCCCCTGTCCACGTTGACCCCGTGCCCCCTGTCCACGTTGACCCCGTGCCCCCTGTCCACGTTGACCCCGTGCCCCCTGTCCACGTTGACCCCGTGCCCCCTGTCCACGTTGACCCCGTGCCCCCTGTCCACGTTGACCCCGTGCCCCCTGTCCACGTTGACCCCGTGCCCCCTGTCCACGTTGACCCCGTGCCCCCTGTCCACGTTGACCCCGTGCCCCCTGTCCACGTTGACCCCGTGCCCCCTGTCCACGTTGACCCCGTGCCCCCTGTCCACGTTGACCCCGTGCCCCCTGTCCACGTTGACCCCGTGCCCCCTGTCCACGTTGACCCCGTGCCCCCTGTCCACGTTGACCCCGTGCCCCCTGTCCACGTTGACCCCGTGCCCCCTGTCCACGTTGCCCCCGTGCCCCCTGTCCACGTTGCCCCCGCGCCCCCGTCCACATTGCCCCTGTGACCACTGTCCACACTGACTATGTGACCACTGTCCACACTGACCCTGTGTAGTGAGAGTCCTGTCCATACTGACCCTGTGTAGTGAGTCCTGACCACACTAACCCTGTGACCTCTGGTCATACAGACAGTGTGTACTGAGTGACCTCTGTCCATACTGAACGTGTGATACATTTGCGCACTGGCCGTGTGTGCAGATTTCCTCTGACTATGTCTCCCCTGAGGTAAAATACAGGATGACTGTTTCCGACATTTAACCCATTTGTAAATTGACCACTGTCCACAGATTAACATGTGTACAGAGTCATGCCATTTGTTAAAGGAACAGAAATCTGTTGCACACCATATTGGGAATCTCAGGGGTCTGTTTTCCTGTAACATAGTGTTTAGAATGATACTGGGTTTCTGAAGGAGACCTATCCAATTTACACACAGTGTAGAGAATGATCCTGTGTAGCATGGGGAATAATTTCCCAGTTACACACAGTGTAGAGAACGATCTCATGAAGCTCAGGGAGTCATTTTTCCAGTTACACAGTGTAGGGAATGATCCCAGGAAGCTCGGGGGGGTCATTTCTCAGTTACACACAGCGTAGAGAACAATCCTTGATTCTTGATTGATAAGGGGGGTTCAGGGGTGATGGGGAAAAGGCAGAGAATGGGGATGAGAAAAAAAATCAGCCATGATTGAATAGCAGAGCAGATTCGATGGGCCAAGTGGCCTTATTCAGCTCCTATGGCGTATGGTCTTATGATCCGTGTATCTTGGGGAGTCTTTTCCCAGTTACACAGAGTGTGGAGAATGTTCCCAGGATTTGTCGTTGGATTTGATTCTGTGTTTTTATATTTTAGGAAATTTTAGGACGAGAGGCACAAAGCAGGAAGCCAGAGAAACAAGTGAGCTAGTATCTGTTGAAGATGGAGATTAAACTTCAATCCCCATGATCCTGTGTACAGAGTAACTCCTGACAAAACTGACTCTGTGTACAGAGTGACATCTGTCCACACTGACCCGATGTACAGAGTGACCATTGTCCACACTGACCCTGTGTAGCGAGTGGCCCCTGTCCATATTTATTCAATGTACATTTATCAATGTAGAGCAGTTGATGGTTGTATACGTGGATTTTAGTAAGGCGTTTGATAAGGCTCCCCATGGTAGGATCCTGAAGAAAGTAAGGAGGTGTGGGATAGAAGGAAATTTGGCAGATTGGATAAGTAATTGGCTATCTCATAGAAGACAGAGAGTGGTGGTGGATGGAAAATTTCCAGACTGGAGACCAGTTACCAGCAGTGTACCACAGGGATCAGTGCTGAGTCCTCTGCTATTTGTGATTTTTATCAATGACTTGGAGGAGGGGCTGAAGGATGAGTCAGTAAATTTGCTAATGACACCAAGATTGGTGGAGTTGTGGATGAGATAGAGGGCTCTTGCAGGCTGCGAGGAGACATTGATAGGATGCAGAGCTGAGCCGAAAAGTGGCAGATGGAGTTTAACTCTAATAAGCGCGAGGTGATTGATTTTGGTAGGACAAAATTGAATGCAGATTACAGGATCAATGGCAGGGTTCTGAGGAATGTAGAGGAACAGAGAGATCTTGGGGTTCATATCCACAGATCTCTGAAGCTTGCCACTCAAGTGGATATAGCCATGAAGAAGGCTAATAGTGTGTTAGCATTTATTAACAGGGGGTTTGCGTTTAAGACCTGTGGGGTTATGCTGCAACTGTACAGGACGACATTTGGAATATTGTGTGCAGTTCTGGTCATCTGATTATAAGAAGGATGTGGAAGCACTGGAGAGAGTGCAGAGGAGATTTACCAGGATGCTGACTGGTTTGGAGGGTAGGTCTTATGAGGAAAAGTTAAGGGAACTAGAGCTTTTCTCTTTAGAGCAGAGGAGGATGAGAGGCGACTTATATATAAGGTTTATAAGATGATGAGGGGGATAGATAGAGTGGACATTCAGAGACTATTTCCTCGGGTGGACGTAGCTGTTACTAGGGGGCATAACTATAAGGTTCTTGGTGGGAGATATAGGAGGGATGTCCGAGGTAGGTTCTTTACTCAGAGTGGTTGGGGTGTGGAATGGACTGCCTGCTGTGATAGTGGAGTCAGACATTTTAGAAACTTCCAAGCAGTTATTAGATAGGCACATGGAACACACCAGAATGATAGGGAGAGGGATAGCTTGATCTTGGTTTCGGACAAAGCTTGGCACAACATTGAGGGCCCAAGGGCCTGTATGGTGCTGTACTGTACTATGTCTATGTCTACAAGCAAGTTTGCAGATGAAAGTAAGATTTGCAGAGTTGTAGATAGTGATGAAGATTGTCAGAGAACATAGCAAGCTATAGATAGGCTGGAATATTGGGTGGAGAAATGGCAATGGAATTTAAGTAAAAAGTCTGACAACACCAGGTTTTAGTCCAACCGATTTATTTGATAGTAAACTCACAAGCTTTCGAGGGGACTGCCTCTTCGTCAGGCGAATGGAGAGTTCTGGCCTCGGACAGAGCATATAAAGCACAGACAGTTTAGAGATTACTGATTAGAATGCGAATCTTTACACCTAACCTGCTGTTCAAGTCTTAAAGTGGCCGACAATGTGAGTGGAAGGAGCACTGATCACAGGTTAAAGAGATGTGTATTGTCTCCAGACAGCACAGTGAGTGAGGTTTTGCAAACCCAGGCAAGTCACAGGGGTTACAGATAGTGCGACATGAACCCAAGATCCCTGTTGAGACCGTCCTCATGCATGTGGAACTTGGCTATCAGTCTCTGCTCAGCGACTCTGCGCTGTCGTGTGTCGTGAAGGCCGCCTTGGAGAACACTTACCCGAAGGTCAGAGGCTGAATGCCCGTGACCACTGAAGTGTTCGCCAACAGGAAGGGAACAGTCTTGCCTGGTGATTGTCGAGTGATGTTCATTCATCCGTTGTCGTAGCGTCTGCATGGTCTCCCCAATGTACCATGCTTCGGGACATCCTTTCTTGCAACGTATCAGGTAGACGATGTTGGCCGAGTTGCAAGAGTATTTACCATGTACCTGGTGGATGGTATTCTCACGTGTGATGATGGTATCCATGTCGATGATCCGGCACGTCTGGCAGAGGTTGCTGTGGCAGGGTTGTGTGGTGTTGTTGTCACTGTTCCCCTGAAGACTGGGTATTTTGCTGCGAACAATGGTCTGTTTGAGGTTGTGTGGTTGTCTGAAGGCAAGAAGTGGGGGTGTGGGGATGGCCCTGGCGAGATGTTCGTCTTCATCAATGATATGTTGAAGACTCCGGAGAAGATGTCGTAGCTTCTCCGCTCCGGGGAAGTACCGGACGACGAAGGGAACTCTGTCCACTGTGTCCTGTGTTTGTCTTCTGAGGAGATTGGTGCGGTTTTTCGCTGTGGCGCATCAGAACTGTCGATCTATGAGTCAAGCGCCATATCCTGTTCTTATGAGGGCATCTTTCAGCACCTGGAGGTTTCTGTCACGATCCTCCTCATCTGAGCAAATCCTGTGTATACGGAGGGCTTGTCCATAGGGAATGGCTTCTTTAACATGTTTAGGGTGGAAGCTGGAGAAGTGGAGCATTGTGAGATTGTCTGTGGGCTTGCGGTACAGTGAGGTGCTGAGGTGACCATCCTTAATGGAGATGCATGTGTCCAAGAATGCAACCGATTCTGGGGAATAGTCCATGGTGAGTCTGACGGTGGGGTGGAATTTGTTGATATCATCATATAGTTGTTTCAGTGATTGTTCACCATGAGGCCAAAGGAAGAAAATGTCATCGATGTATCTAGTGTATAGCATCGGTTGAACATTCTGTGCAGTGAAGAAGTCTTGTTCGAACCTGTGCATGAAGATGTTGGCATATTGAGGTGCAAATTTGGTCCCCATGGCTGTTCCGTGTGTCTGGATGAAAAACTGGTTGTTGAAGGTGAAGACATTGTGGTCCAGGATAAAGCGGATGAGTTGTAAAATTACATCCACTCACATTGTCGGCCACTTTAAGACTTGAACAGCAGGTTAGGTGTAAAGATTCGCATTCTAATCAGTAATCTCTAAACTGTCTGTGCTTTATATGCTCTGTCCGAGGCCAGAACTCTCCATTCACCTGACGAAGAGGCAGTCCCCTCGAAAGCTTGTGAGTTTACTATCAAATAAATCGGTTGGACTAAAACCTGGTGTTGTCAGACTTTTTACTGTGTTTACCCCCAGTCCAACGCCGGCACATCCACACAATGGAATTTAATTCAGACAAATGTAAGATCATGCATTTTGGTAGATCCACTTTAGTTGGGAACTAAAAAATAAATGGCAGAACTATCAGGAGCATCGACACACAGAGAGATTTGAGCGTGCAGGTCCACAGATCCTTTGAAGTACATCCCAGATGGAAAAGGTGGAAAGAAAGCGCATGGCATGCTTGCCTTCATCGGATGTGGCATCAATTATAAAAGTTGGCAAATTATGTTACAGTTATATAAAATGTTGGTTAGGCCACATTTGGAATACTGGTCACCACACTACGAGAAGGATTTGGAGGCTTTGGAGAGAGTACAAAAGAGGTTTACCAGGATGTTATCTGATATGGAGGATATTAATTATGAGGAGATATTTAATAAGTTGGGATTGTTCTTCCTGGAAAGCCCAAGGCTGAGGGGTGACCTGACAGAAGTTTATAAAAATTATGTAGGGTATATATAGGGTGAACGGTGAGAAGCTTATTCCCAGAGCAGAAATGACAATTACTAGGGGGCACAAGTTCAACAGGGGAAAGGTTTAGTGGAGATGTGCGGGCTAAGTTTTTTTACACAGAGGGTGGTGGGATCTGGAATGCACAGCCAGGTGAGGTGGTTGAGGCAGGTGCATTAGCGACATTTAGACTCATGAACAGATGGGGAATAGAATGATATGAGCAGTTGGTCTTGATAGGACAACATGATCGGTGTAGGCTTGGAGGGCTGTAGGACCTGTTCCTGTGCTATACTGCTTTTTGTTCCTTGTTCTAGAAGCAGGAGAAAGCCATTTGACTTTGAGCCTGCTTTGCCTTTCATTTTGATCATAGCTGATCATCAAATTTGCTAGCCTGATCATGCCTCCCCCTAACCCCCTGGTTATGACTTGATCCTTTAGCCCCAAGAGCTATACCTAATTTCTTCTTGAAATTATACAACATTTTGGCCACAGCTACTTCATGGTCGTGAATTTGACAGATTCACCCTTTTTGGGTGAAGAAATTTCATCTCACCTCATTTTGAAACGGTATCCTCAAATTAAAACCCTGAGTTCTGGATTTTCCACCATCCAGAACATTCTTTCTGAATCTACCCCATCTAATCATATTGGAATTTTAGAAGTTTCCATGAGATTGTCTCTCACTCGTGTCAACTCCAATGAATATAATTCTAATCTCTCCTCATGTGAAAGACCTGCCACCCTGGGAATCAGCTTGGTAAAGCTTCGTTGTACGCCCTCCATAGAAAGGACGTCCTTCCTCAGATAAGAACACCAAAACTGCACACAATACTCCAGGTGCAGCCTCACCAATGCTCTATTCAGTTGCAATTTGACATCCCGATTTCTATACTCAAATCCTCTCGCTATGAAGGCCAATGTACCATTTGCCTTCTTTACTGAGTGTTGAATCTGCGCGATTACTTTTAACAACTGTTGCACAAAAAGAAAGGAGAAAGCATTGGTGAGACCGCATCGCGAATACTGGGTGCAGTTTTGGTATCCTTATTTAAGGAAGGATATAAATGTGTTTGAGTGGTTCAGAGCAGATTTGCTAGATTGATTCCTGGAATGAATGGGTTGTCTTGAGGTTGGACAGGCTGGGATTGTTTATACAGGAGTTTAAGAACATAAGAACATAAGAAATAGGAGCAGGTGTAGGCCATCTAGCCCTTCGAGCCTGCCCCGCCATTCAATAAGATCATGGCTGATCTGAAGTGGATCAGTTCCACTTTTCCGCTCTCTCCCCATAACCCTTAATTCCATTTTGGGCTTAAAATGCATTTTTCCACCTGTTCCCCACATCCCTTTATTCTTTGAGAAACAAAGATCTGTTTATCAAAGCCTTAAATATATTCAACAATGGAGCATCCATAGCCCTTTCGGGTAGAGAAAATAATCAAAACTCTTGGAATAAAGTTATTACTTCTCATCTGAGTCCTAAATTATTAGTATTTTAACATGAGAATGTGCCCTTGTGTTTTAGAATCCCGAACTAATGGAAATATTCTCTCAGCATCGATATGACCAAGCCTCTTCAGAATTTTGTAGGAGTCAATGAGATCACCTCACGTTCTTCTAATCTCCAGATAATATAAATCCAATTCACAATTTACCACTGTGTTCCAGTATTACTATTCCCTTGCAATAAGGCTTTCTTACTTGCTTGCTGCAGCTGCATGCTAACTTTCTGCATTCCTCACATGAGCACACCAAAGTTTCTTCAAATGTCAACACTTGCAAGTTTCACACCTTGTAAAAGAACTTCACTTTTCAGCAACCTTAGATACATTGGGCTAACTTCTCCCAGTTTGAAGCTAGTACGCATGCCGGTGGAAAAACAAGAGTGCTTCCCGTTGGCAGCATCTTTCACGTGGGATTCACTCACCTGAAAGATGCAAATAAGCTCATTTTGAGCAACCTGCCTGCAAGCCCCACTGTTCCGAGGTTGGCCCAATATTTTTAAATGGCTGTCAATTTCCAGACTCAAAGACATGTTCCACTCCCTCTAAAAAAATGGTAGCCCTCCCAATGACCAATGGAGCATCACCAACCCCTCAGCAAAAAGGGGATCCTCTCCACCAGCCACAAACAATGGGTGATCCCCAGCAACCCCCACACCATGCAGCCATGAGGATGACCTGACCTGACCCCCCCAACTCAACACCTCTCATCAGATCTGCTCCACTCACCCCCTCCTCTCCAGACCCCCCACTCAGCCCCCTGAGCACACATACTTAAACCTCTTGGCATTGTCTACAGTTCATGTTCTCTGGCACCTGGGACCCAAGGGTGGGGGTGGTGATGGTCAAGGAGGATGATAGAAATCCATTGAGCTGTCAATAGAATCTTTTTAAAGGCACTCCACATTGAATTTGTTACAGATCAGAGTTCCATTTGAATAGGCAGACTTTCAAAGAACTCAACTTACAAGGAAACCTCAAATCAAAGCAAATCAAAATGTGCATATTTTGGGGCTCTACGCATTTATTGGGGCTGAGTGCACAGCTGTACTGACTGGAACCATCTCCCTATCTCTTCTCTGTCAAAGGACTTCAAAATGTAAAATGTCATTTGAAGCTTCTGGCCACTTCAGAATTTGCACAGCTGTTGGGCAAGAATGTAGATGTTGATCGCAGAGCTGCCTGAAATCACCATGCCAGAGGTGATCTTTAGGTCTGCCAGGCCTAGAAGGGCAGTCCAGCCACAGTAACCCATTCCAGTAGGGAGTGGCGAGGTCAACACCTTGGCCCTTGTCCAAGGCCACCCAGCTCCAAGGACCCTTGAGGGACACTTCCTCTGCAGCCTGGCAGCAACAAAGAGGCTAATGGCCACTGGATTTACCTCTTGGAGCCCCCTCAGGGTCAGTGTCAGGCTGCCAGGTGCAAGTGCACTCTTGGCACTGCCAAGGACTGTGGCCTGAACAGAGGTAATGTGGTGGGTCTGAGGGAGGAGATGGGATGATTGGGGATCTGAGAGGGGTGGAAGGCTGAAGAGATGGTTGATCGGGCCACCCTCATTCTCGCCTGGTGTGTGGAAGTGGTGACCCATGATTTGAGTGGTGGGTGGTGGGTGGTGGGTGGTGGGGGGTGGGGGCGGAAATGCCACTCTTTCTTGAAGTATCAATGGTGGTTCCCTGGATCCTCGAGATCCAGCATGTCATGTCCCTGCTTATGGGTAGCATATGTGAAGCCTGCATTGTGCCATTACCACTGGTGGGCCAGGAGAATGGTGGGAAGATGATGAACGGCTTGGCAAACACACCAATGACATTTAAATTAGTGGGTTTGCATAATTATTGTATTGCCGCCTGCTCTCAACAGGAACGCAATTCGGCTTGGCAGGGCAGTTTGGGTGAAACCTGAGAGCCTTCTCGCCTGTTGAGAATTCTGTTTTTCGGCCAATGCCCCATTCACCAGGGAATCAGGATTCCCAGCCGACCATTGAAGGAGGTTGGTGAATCACTACCATTATTTCTATCCCTTTATCTGAGTCATTAATATAGCTTGTACATTGCTGAGGCCACAGCATTTATCCATGTGGCATTTCTCTATTCACTGGCTGCCAACTTGATAAAGCTTCCTTTATGACCATTCTTTGCTTTCTGTCATTTAACCTATCTTCAATCCATGTTAGTAATTGCCCTAGATTCATTATGGCATCTTATCAATTATCTTTTAGAAATCCACATTTACTATGGGCAGAATTGTCCAGTTTTGTCAGGTGGCCCACGAGAGTTCCCATGGGGGCAGTAACTAATTGCAATGGGTTTGACAGCCCATCCATTGGCCCACCACCATGCAACCAGCTCCCGAGTGGGAAATGCACCAGGTGGACTTTGGTGCTGGTAATCACCAATACACCTGGACCCTGGTATATTGGACCCTGAGGATCCAGAGGAGCACCACCATGCCTCAGCAAAGAGGGGTATCCTCCTCCCTGCCATGCAAATAATGAGTCAACCACCCCCCAGCTGCCCCCACCAAATCACACAGGCATGAGGATGACAGGACCCTCCCTCCCTGCCTTTCAATTCCCCCCTATTGACGACCCTCAGCCCCCTTCCCCCCTCAGGTTATAACACATGCTCCTTTACCCCTCAGATTTAATACAAGCATTGACAGAATTCTGCCAAAAGTTGTAGACAAATAGCAAAGAGCTGCAGAGTTTTCAGATGTGAATACACTGAGCAAGAATGCAGTAAGGACCATTCTTGATCTGTGCTGTTTACACTGTGACGTGGCTTAAGTAGAATTAGAGAGTTATCTAGCTAGACATCAGTGGAAGGATCCCAAGATATCTCATATCTCAAGTGAACTGTATGAACATTGAAGAGAGTCAAAGTGAACTCCTGAGAGCTGTGATGCTCCTTGATTTGGTCCCAGGAGAAATACAGAAAACCTTGAGATCCTGTAAAGTATAGGGGAGCTCTTGGAAATAAAAGCACACTAACAAGTGTGTGATTGAGATATTCTGATTTTCTGCTTTGTTTAGGTCTTGTACAATCAAAGCTTTTTTTGGTTAAAATGTAAAACCTTGTGGCATAAACGGGAGTTTGAATTTCTTTTTAAAAACTATTGGGATCATAACATGAGTAAGCTGATTCTAGAGGGCAAAATTTGTAACAAATGTCATACATGAAGTTGACGCTAATGAATGGTGTTGATGCCTTGCCTTTAGGGCATTGTGGTGGTGAATTTCTACCCATACCTAGTGTCACTATTTGCATAAATCATAATGCGGAGATGCCGGCATTGGACTGGTGTGGGCGTAGTAGAGAGTCTCACAACACCAGGTTAAAATACAACAGATTTATTTGGCATCATGAGCTTTTGGAACGATGCTCCAAAATTTACCTGCTGGACTTTAACCTGGTGCTGAGAATTTTTACTGTGCATAAATCATAAGCTAGAATTTCTTACTTGTCATGAGTGATGTTGAGGGTTTTTATGTCTATTGATAGCACCTTTGAATTTCAAACATAGAAACATAGAAACAAAGAACCTAGAAGCAGGAGTAGGCCATTCGGCCCTTCAAGCCTGCTCCACCATTCATTTCAATCTTGGTTGAACATCGAATTCAGTATCCTGATCCCCTTCCCCCCCATATCCCTTTGCCCCTAGAGCTATATCTAATTTCTTCTTCAAATCAGACAACATTTTGGCCTCAAATACATTCTGTGCTAGTGAATTTCCCACATTCAACACCTTCCGGGTGAATACATTTCTCCTCACCTCAGTTTTAAAACGTTTGCCCCTTTCTCAAACTATGACTCCTACTTCTGGACTCCCCCCTCTATTGGTAACATTGTTTCTGAATCTACCCTGTCTAATCCTGTTGAAATTTTGTAAGTTTCTACGAGATCCCCTCTCACCCTTCTAAACTCCAGTGAACATAATCCTAACCAATTTAGTCTCTCCTCATATTACAGACGTGCCATCCCAGGAATCAACCTGGTAAACCTTCAATGTACTCCATATGCCCACACACTCAGCCTGTCCAAATCATGCTGAAGCATCTTTACATCCTGCTAACAGCTCACCCTCCACCCAATTTTGCATCATTTGCAAATCTGGAGATTATACATTTAGTTCCCTCTTCCAAATTATTAATATATAATGTGAACAGTTGGGGCTCTAGCAAAGATCCATACGGAACCCCACCAGTTACTGACTGCCAATCAAAAAAAGACCCATTTATGTCAAATCTTTGCTTCCTATCAGCTAACCAGCTTTCTATCCACCTCAAGACATTACTTGCAATTCCATGTGCTTTAACTTTACATAACAAACTACTATGTGAGAGCTTGTTGAAAGCCTTCTGAAAGTTTAAATAAACAACAGCCACTGGTTTTCCTCAGTCAACTCTACTAGTTACATCCTCAAAGAATTCCAATAATTCGTCGAATATGTGCTGCTGGGTCCTAGTGCATTCAACTCACTTCCAGCTGAAGGATGTGCACAAAGGCCTTGCAAATTGCACTGCTGCAAGCTCACAACTTTACAAGGAGCTGTGATTGTGGGGAGCATGTGGCTGGGGGAATTGGCGGGGGGGTGTGTGATGGTGGGGAGTGTGTGGTTGGGGGAATTGGGGGTGCTGTGGTTGTGAGGAGCATGTGACTGGAGGAATTGGGTTGGCTGTGATTGTAGGGAGCATGTGGCTGGGAGAATTGGGGAGCTGTGATTGTGGGGACAATGTGGCTGGGGGAATTGGGGGCTGTGATTGTGGGGACAATGTGGCTGGGGGAATGGGAGGGCTGTGATTGTGGGGAGCATGTGGCTGGGGGAATTAGGAATTGTGATTTTAGGGAGCACGTGGTGGGGTGGCTGGGGAAATTGGGGGGGAGGTCTATGACTGTTGATGTGCTAGGAGCAAGCAGCGTTGCTTAACCTCTACATGTGTTCCTCTCCATCTCCACCCACCCAACCTTTAGAATGACGAAATGGCTTTTGTGATGCAACCAATCTTATTGTTCTTTTGGCTGCTGCTGGAGCTGAGGAGGAAGAGCTGGATGAAGAATTGCAAGCACAGGAGGCCCAGGCCTTACCCTGTGCAGGAGTAAAGGGAGACGACTGCCATTCACCTAGAGGGGTGCAGGAGAAGGAGGGAGCAGAGACCCTGGCAGTTCTGTAGACAAGTGTCATTTGAACAGTTGTTGGACACTGTGTTTTGCTGACGTCAGTGCAACACCTGAGCAACATGTTGCAGGTCACCTAGAGACAGGGGTGGGGCAGGGGTTGTGGTGGGGGGAGGGGGGCACCCACTCTCGATGGCTGTCAAATTGACGGCCACTCTGAACTTTTATACAATTGGCTCCTTCCAGACTTCTAGCAGAGGTATCTGTGGCATCTCCCAGTCAGCCATCCACACCTGTATCAGGCAGGTCACAGAAGCCCTGTATGTCTGGGCTGGGCAGTACATCAAATTTAACCTGAACTAGGCCCATCAGGAAGCCCAGGCTGCAGAGTTCACAACCATTGTGGGGATGCCTAATATGTAGGGGTCCATTGACTGCACACACATCGCCCTCAAGGCCCCCCTACAGAATACACGGAGATTCATCAACAGAAAAGGGCTCCACTTCCTGAATGTTCAACTCATGTGTGACCATAACATGAACATTATGCATGTCTGTGCAAGACATCCAGGTAGTGTGAACAGCAGTTTCATTGTCAGGAGCTCAGGCTGCAGGAGTGGCTTGTGGGTAATATGGGTTACCCGCTTTGGACATGGCTGATGACGCCTGTTCAGAGGCCTGTGACTGAGGCGGAGACCCACTATAATGAGACCCATGTAGCCATCTGCACACTAGTGGAGAGGTGCATTGGGCTCTTCAAAATGTGATTCTGGTGCCTGGACTGATCTGACAAGGCCTTCCAATACAACCCAGCGATCTCTTCCCATGTAGTGGTTGTATGCTGTGCCTTGCACAATCTGGCTCTACACAGAGGTGACCTACTGGAGGAGGAGGAGGATGTGGAGGCTGATCATCTGGGTGTCACTGGGGAGGATGACCAGCGGAGGAAGAAGAGGAAGAGGAAGAAGAGAAAAAGCATGCCGAGCAACACCAACCAGACGCTGGAGAGCTGGCAGCTCAAATAAGACATGTGAGGGTGGCAAGGGAGGCCCTGACCACTAGGTGATTAACTCACTAGGAGTTCATTCTGTGGGTTCCATCCCCCTCCTCCACTCCCAAAATTCCTTCTATAGCCTGCAACATTGTCACATCAGAGTGGAGGGCCTAGGTACTCTGTGTTAGCGTGTTTCTTCGCAGGCAGGAGGTTGATGATGACTTGCAAAGCACCATTATGATGATGCCCTGGTGCAAACCAGTCTGACTACTACCTAAGCTCCACGTGCATGCTGACATCTGGGCCCACATCTGTGTAATGGTAAGGGATCTGAAACCCCATACAAAGGCTTGGAGGGGGTGGGAAAATAGGAGGGGATCGTTCATGGGGTCTAGGGAACCAATGCCTTCCTTTTCTCAGTGACACAGTATTGAGGGATCTCCCAAACTGACATCAACTTGAAGCATCCGTCCGGCAATCATCAACGGAAGAGAGTTTCTATTCAAGACAAGTCTGAGACTAATGAGTCACAGGTGCGTGGTGAAAAAACATTTAATTGCAATAAAGGTGTTTAAACAAGACGTTGTAACATAAAAACCAGCGGGAAGGCAGGTAAGTATTTTAACTCTTTTTAAAATCTATTTTAAATACATAGATTTGCTTTGAATCTCCCACCCACCAGAAGTACTTCATTCTGGTGGGCTTCAGACTGGCTCCCCATGTTCAGAGAGCTAGTGGGAGACCTCATTGGAATGAAGGGGAGCAATCGGGGCCCCCCAGGAGGTCAGGTGGCAGGGGTATCCAGTGGGTGTGGGTATGGGCATCCTGGCAGTGCCAGCCTGTGCCCCCGACACTGCCCAAGGGGCAAAGTGCCCATGTCCAAGGGGTGCCTTGGCACTGCCCGTCAGGCATTGGACAGCGCCAAGAGATGGGGTCTAATGTGAGCGGGACCGAGGGCAATCAGTTGGATGGAAC